>NC_056675.1:8041666-8385000 GCF_018350195.1 Panthera tigris | reverse complement strand
ACCCCTGAAAAGCGTACGGAATGTCCTTCCAGAATTGTCTTTCCGGAAGAAGGGGGACACAGCATTTTTCCGCTGCCTCCTGTGCCCCAGTGGCTGAGTGTTTCTCCTGGGAGTTTTGGCTCTCCCACAATTCTGCCTGCAGTATTTGCTCATAGCCTCAGGGAGAGGACCCTGAGCCAGAGAGGGGAGGGACGCACATCACAGGCTTACGTGGGACACTATCAGTGTGCCTGAGCTCACCTACAACTCTCCGCCCAGCTGCTGCTGCAATCAGAGGGGGTGTGACACGGGGCCACCAAAAAGCATCTGCTACAGTCCACCCCTTGCAACGCTCGGATCTATTCGTGCCCACATTAAGTCCACTGGGACGCTGAGAGTCTTCAAGGTGGTAGACAGCCATAATCTCTAAAAAAATCAATCAGGATTCTGGGAGGATGGAGTAGGAAACACCAGGAATCTCTCTCTCTGCCTAGATGACCCTCTGCATGGGACACAATCTGTCTGATGTGAGATTTGGGGCTCTGGAGTCTCCTGAAGGCTTCAACCTCCAGGGGAAGGTATAGATGATAAATTGCCACCGATTTGGGGATGAATGCTAAGCCAAATGTGGTCCTTCTGCACAATGGAACGTTCTTCAACCACGAAGTGGAAAAAGCACTGATACCTGCCTGCTACGACATGCGTGAGCCTTGAGAACATGATGCTCATAAAAGAAGCCAGAGTGTGTGACTTCATTTGTATGAAGCATCCAGAGCAGACAAATTCAGAGACAAAAAGCAGATGAGTAGTCTGGTGCGGGGGGGGGGGGGGGGACAGTGCAGGGGTATGGAGTGATTAGGGGTGATGGGTAAATGATAAGGTTTTTTTGTTGCTGTTGTGGAGGGGGGCGATGAGAATGTTCTAAAGTTGATTGTCCTGATAGTTGCACAACACTGTGAATAGACTAAAAGCCGTTGAACTGTTCACTTTACATGGGTGAGTTGTGTGACATGGGAATTTTATCTCAATAAAGCTGTTTTGGTTTTTTTTTAATGTAACTGTGGTTGACTTCAGTTACTTAAAAAAAAATGTTTATTTGCTTTTTAGAGAGAGTGTGAGCTGGGGAGAGGCTGAGAGAGAGGGACAGAGGATCCAAAGCAGGCTCTGTGCAGACAGCAGACAGCCCGATGTGGGGCTTGAACTCATGAATTGTGAGATCATGACCTGAGCTGAGGTCAGACGCTTAACCAACTGAGCCACCCAGGTGTCCCGACTTTAGTAGCCATGACCAATCCCCCACCCCATCCCCACGGCAGGCACCTATGCATGTATTCCTGGCATAGAGCTGGTGGGAGCCAGGGTTGGGGGAAAAACCCTAAGACATTCAAAACAACTGCATATTTGGGGGAAATTAGAAAGTGAACAGCATGCCCAAAGAAAGGCTCAACGAAGATCTGAGAACACTTTAAGTTTACACTTCGGCTTGATCTTCAGCACAGAGATAGCCTCTAATAGAAAAAAACCCAGAGACGATAAATAATCATAAAGAGAAAAGCCCAGCAAACCCAGGGGAAGGGAGAGAATAGATTTTCAGAGTTACCACAGAATTAGAGTCAAATGCCCAGTTCTCAACAATGATGACAAAAAATCACAAGGCATACCAAAGAAATCGGAAAACGGGGCCCGGTCAAAGGGAAAAAATAATCCGCCAGAAGCCGTCCCTGAAAGTGACCTGACCTGAAAGAAATTCTGGAGCTAAAAAGTCCGACAACGGAAATGAAAAACTCACTAGAGGGATTCCAAGCGGATTTGAGTAGGCAGAAGAAAAGAGCCTGAAGATAAGGCAAGGGAAAATACTGGGGCTGAGGAACAGGAACAAAAAAGATTGAACGAAAGTAACCAGAGCCCAAGAGACCATCACAAAGACCAACACGGGCACCACAGGAATCCCAGAAGGAGGGAGTGAGGGGGGCAGAGAACGTTTGAAGAAATAATAGCTGGAAACCTCCTGAATTTGATGAAAGACATGAATGTAACTTCCAAGTTCTACGCACTTTAAGTAGAATGAACTCAAAGACACCCCTACCGAGATACACTGTAATCAAACTTTCCAAAGGAAAAGACAAGGGCCCCCGGGTGGCTGAGTTGGTTAAGCATCCAACTCTTGGTCTCAGCTTAGGTCTTGATCTCAGGGTTGTGAGTTCAAGCCCTGCGTGGCAAAGACAAAGAGAGAACTTTTTTTTTAAGTTTATTTGTTTCTTTTGAGAGAGACGGAGACAGCGTGAGCAGGGAAGAGACAGAGAGAGAGAGAGACGCGGGGCGCAAACTCACAAAACCACGGGATCACGACCTGAGCCAAAACCAAGAGTCGGATGCTTGACTGACTGAGCCGCCCAGGCGCTCCCAAAGGAAGAGTCTTGAAAGAAGTGGGAGAGAAGTGACCCTTCAGCCATGATGGGTCCTCAATCAGATTGTCAGCAGATTTCTCATCGGCAACTTTGAGGCCAGAAGACCCGGGGCTGATATATTCAAAGAGCCAAAAGGATCCTCTGTCTGGCAAAACTGGCCTTCAGAAGTGAGGGAGAAATGAAGACACTCCCAGATAAACAGAGGCTGAGAGCGTTTATGACCATACAACCCACTCTGCGAGAAATGCTCGAGAGGGTCTTACGAGGTGGCGTTGAAGATCACTAGGCAGTAACACGAAGATGTTGTTGAGATCATAAAGATCTCAATAAATAAAGCAGACGCACTGACAATGATAAAAGCCACTGATACTGTAACAAGGGTTTGTAACCGTACTTTTTGTTTGTTCGCTACACAATTCAAGAGACTAATGTATCTTGGGGGGTGGAGGGATGGGGTGGAATAGGTGAAAGGGATTAAGGGTAAACTTGTCAGGAGGAGCACCGAGTCACGTATGGAATTATTGAGTCACTATATTGTACGCCTGAAACGAATACGACACTGTATGTTAACTACGCTGGAAATTTTTCTTAAGGTTTATTTATTTATTTTTGAGACAGAGACAGAAGGCACGAGTGGAGGAGGGGCAGAGAGAGAGGGAGAGGGAGAATCCCAAGCAGACTCTGCATTATCAGTGAGGAGCCCGACGCGGGGGCTCAAACCCGCAAACCGCGCGATCATGACCTGAGCCGAAGTTGGACGCTTAACTGACTGAACCACCCAGATGCTCGTAACTACACTGGAATTTAAAAGAGACAGAGAGACAGAGAGACAGAGAGAGAGAGGGAGAGAGAAAGACTAATATATTAAAAAAACAAAACAGTGTAGGGATGGCTCAGTGGGTTAAGCATCCAATGTCAGCTCAGGTCATGATCTCGCGGTTTGTGAGTTCGAGCCCCGCATCGGGCTCTGTGCTGACAGCTCAGAGCCCGGAGCCTGCTTTCGTTTCTGTGTCTCCCTCTGTCTGCCCCTCCCCTGCTTGTGCTCTGTGTCTGTCTCGCTCTCAAAAATAAACATTAAAAAATGTTTAAAAAATATTAGTGTAAGAACTAGATTACTGTAACTTTGGTTTATAACTCCAAATCTTGCTTTCTACAGAATGCAGGAGGCTAATGCATTTAAAGGAACTACAAGTTTGTGTTTTTTGCAAACACAAAGTATAAAGATGTAATTTTCTGACATCAGCACCTGGAAGGGGTGGGGCCAGAGCTATAAAAGAGCAGAATATTTGCGCTTTATTGACGTTCAACTGCCATAAATTCAGATTCGAGTGTTATAACTTTAGCACGTTACATACAATCCCCATAGTAACCACAAAGAACACAGCTATAGAATAGACACAAAAGGAAATAAGAAAGAAATTTCAACATTTCAGTAAGAAATTCAACTAAACACAAAAGAAGACGGTGATGCGGGAGATGAGGGACACAAAGAAAGCTAGAAAGCATATAGAAAACAAATAGAAAAATGACAGAAGTCTCTCCTCATCAGTAATTACTTTAAATGTAAAGGAATTAAACTCTCCGATCAAGAGACAGAGACGAACGTAAGGAAACAACACAGCAAACAGACTCGCTCCAACAGGCGTATTAGAACAATCTACCCCAAACCAGAATATGTATTCTTAAGTGCACAGGGAACGTTTTCCAGGCCACAGTCTATGTTAGGCCACAAATTAAGTCTCAATGGATTTGAAAAGGTGGCCATCACACAAAGTATCTTCTCTGACCGAAAAGAGATGAAGTTAGAAATCTGTAACAGAAGGAAAACTGGGACATTCGCAAAATCGTGGGAATTATACAACAGAATTTTAAACAACCCGTGGGTCAAAGAAGAAATCACAAAGGAAATGAGAAAATACTTGGAGAGAAAACAAAAACACAACATACCTGAAGTTATGGGGTGCAGCAAAAGCAGTACCAAGAGGAATATTTATAGTCATAAACACACTTACATTAAAAAAAACAAGAGGGGTGCCTGGGTGGCTCAGTTGGTCGAGTGTCTGACTTCAGCTCAGGTCATGATCTCACGGTTCATGGGTTGGAGCCCAGTATCGGGCTCCGTGCTGACGGCTCAGAGCCTGGAGCCTGCTTCGGATTCTGTGTCTTCTTCGTTCTCACCCCCTCCCCTGCTCCTATTCTCTCTCTCTCTCTCTCTCTCTCAGAAATAAGTAAATATTAAAAAAAACAACAAGAGCGCAAATCAACCATTTAACTTTATAACTTAAAGAATAAAAAAAGGAAAAACAAACTGGATCCACAGCCAGCAAACAGAAAGAAATAATAAAGATTAGAGCAGGGATCAACAAAATAGAGAAGAGAAAAACAATAGAGAAAAATCAATGAAACCAGAAGTCAGTTCTTTGAAAAGTTCAACTAAATCGACAAATTTTTTAGCTAGTGACTAGGAGAAAAAGGGAGAAGATGCAAATTATTAAAGTCAGAAATGACAGCTGGGCTATTGCTGGATCTGCAGAAAGATTATAAGACAGCGCTACGAAGAGCCCATACACCAACAAACTGAGTAGCGGCTGGTTGGCAAGCTCTTAGGGAGCATCCCGGGTGAGATCTGAAAGTGGTCCCGTTTACAGAGGACAAGGAGAGGCCAAAGAAAGGGGCAGGCCACTCCAGACTGGTAGATGGCAGGTGTAATAAACATGGGAAATTACCTACAAGGCTGGTCTTGGGCGACTCAAGATGAGAACTCCAAACTGCCTGCCATATTTTAGAAGTTTATACACACGGCGGTGCCTGGGCGACTCAGTCAGTTAAGCGTCCTACTCTTGATTTGGGCTCAAGTCATGATCTCACGGTTCATGCACTCAAGCCCCGTGTTGGGCTCTGCGCGGGCACCGTGGAGCCTGCTTAGGATCCTCTCTCTCCCTCTCTGTCTGCCCTCCCCCCCCCCAAAATAAACAAATAAACTTTAAAAAATAAATTAATTAAAAAAATAAAGTTTATATAGAGGTCTTCACTGTATTCAGCACATATATCGGTCTGAATACAACACCATTATCTCAAGACTCTGTCCTGGGAGCAGCTGCTGGGAGCAGAAAAGGCAAGTGAAACCCATATTCCAAGGATGGGAGAGGGGAGGGGACTGGGGTCCGGCTCATGGGTCAACCAGTGGTCATGTCTTCTGGATGACATCTCCCAACAATAACCTGCATAAAATGGACAAACTCCTGGAAACACAAAACCTATCAGCATTAAATTGCGAAGAAATAGAGGAGATTGAAGAAAAAAGGAGATTGAATCAGTAATTAAAAATCTCCCCACAAAGAAAATTCTGGACCCGATGGCATCACCAGTCAATTCTCCCAAACACCTAAAGAAGACCCAATACCAATTCTTCTCACAATTTTCCCAGAAACCGAAGCGAAGGATCTCCTAACGCATTCTATGAAGCCAGCATTAATTACCTTATACCAAAACCGGACAAAGACACTACAGGAAAAATGATACGCCAATATCTCTTACAAACATCAATGCAAAAATCTTCATTAAAAATACTAGCCAACCAAATTTGGCAGCCTATTAAAAGAATCATAAGCCATGACCAAATGGGATTTATTCCTGGAACCACACAGATGTTTCAACATAGCAAAATCAGTCTGTGTAATATCTCACATGAGCAAAATGAGAAACAAAAAAACCCACATGATCATCTCAATTGATCACTGGACTGAATTATACCACCAGCTTTCCTGGGTCTCTAGCTTGCAGAGAGTCGACTGGGGGCTTTCTGGGCCTCCACGGCGGCATGAACCAATTCCTATAATAAATCTCCTCTTCACCGCGTCTCTATCTGTATATCCTACCACCTCTTTTCCCCTGGAGAACCCTGACTAATGCAGCAAATGATTAGCATTTCCCTTAAGAATTATTAACATGTTCCTGGTTCTTCTCATGTGGAGTAAGTTTGGGTTTTGTCCTGGAATTCTGAGTGTTATGTTAGGAAACTCTAGGTCCTATTAAAATCTTGTGATAAATGTTGATTTTTCTTTTCTTTTTTTTTTTTTTTTAAGAAGGAAATCATCGTGGCTAGGTTCAAACCCCAAGTTGGGATCCCCCTCCATTGAGCTATGATTCCAAAGAAAATTCCATTTGTTTGTTTGTTTGTTTTTTAACGTTTATTTCTTTTTGAGACAGAGACAGAGCATGAATGGGGGGAGGGGCAGAGAGAGAGGGAGACACAGAATCAGAAGCAGGCTCCGGGCTCTGAGACGTCAGCACAGAGCCCAACGCGGGGCTCGAACTCGTGAACCACAAGATCATGACCTGAGCCGAAGTCGGACACTTAACCGACTGAGCCACCCAGGCGCCCCAGAAAATTCCATTTGAAAAAAACCTTTGCCATGCTGGCTTGGTCCACGGTACGTGTGCATTGCCCAGAGGCCAGTTTGGGACCTCGGTAGTGGTCTACACTAGGGGTTGGCCTACTACACCCCACAAATCAAATCCAGTTTGTGGTTTGTTTTTGGAATAGCCTATGAGATAAAACTGGTTTTTATATTTATAGGAGAGAGAGAGAGGGAGGAAGGAAGGAAGGAAGGAAGGACGGACTATGTAGCAGAGAACATATGTTACTCACAAAGCCTAAAATATTGACTCTCTGGCCCTTTACGGAGAAAGTTGTCTCATCTCAGTTCTCAAAGCCTTTGCTAGGCTGTTTCACGTTAGTTCCACGCACGCACAACTCAGGCCTTGGGGCTTCGTGCACACATTTAAAGAATCCTTTTTCCCCGCTCTGTCCTCTCCATGACTTCCCCTGCACTCTCCAAACCTCCAAGACCCCCTTTTCCTGGTTCTCTCCCTAGAAAGTCAGGGTTTGGGGAGGAGGTAAGATGGCGAAGTAGGGGGACTGGGATTTCCCTCGTCCCTCAAGCACGGCTGTATTGGGGTCAGAACGCTAGGGACACCCAGGAAATCAGATCTGCAGAGTGACAGATCGCCGCTGGTGGAGGGAGACAGCCGGGCGGGACAGAGGCGCGTGGATGCGAACTGGGGGAGATAGAACAACGTAGGCACGGAGGGGAGGGAACCCCTTCTGTGGAGAGACTGAAGGGAGAGAAAGAGAGGCCGTGGAACTGCAACACTGTGCTAGGACAAGGGGAAAACCTCTCCGGACCCGGGACTGGGGAACGAGAAATGCGGAGACTGCCGGTCCCTCTTTGCAAACAGCTTCAGGGGCTGAAGATTGCAGTTTTCTTTTTCTTTTTTTTTTTTTTTAATTTTTTTAACGTTTATTTATTTTTGAGACAGAGAGAGACAGAGCATGAACAGGGGAGGGTCAGAGAGAGAGGGAGACACAGAATCTGAAACAGGCTCCAGGCTCTGAGCCGTCAGCCCAGAGCCCGACGCGGGGCTCGAACTCGCGGACTGCGAGATCGTGACCTGAGCCGAAGTCGGACACTTAACCGACTGAGCCACCCAGGCGCCCCAAGATTGCAGTTTTCAAAAGTGCGAGGCTTTCTCCGGACCGGAGCCTGGCCGTGCACAGCTCGGGGGTAGGGAGGCAGACCCCAGGGCGCGGTAGCAGTCTTGGGGGAGTGCTGGGAGTGAACAGCCCCCTTTCTTGAGTACTGGGGTTTATTGCCCACCCCCCCCCAGGACAAAAGACCTGCCAGCACCAGCCAGAGGCCCTTTGTGGCTGGGTGGAGTGGCACTCCTCCAGACAGAATCTGTGAGGTGCGGGGCTCTTAAGACATCGGGTTCTGGGGGCACCTGGGTGGCTCAGTCAGTTGAGCGTTGGACTTCGGCTCAGGTCATGATCTTCCAGTTTGTGAGTTCAAGCCCCACATCGGGCTTGCTGCTCTCAGCGCATAGCCCGCTTTGGATCTCCTGTCCCCCTCTCTGTCCCTCCCCTGTTTGTGTTCTCCCTCTCTCTGTCAAAAATTAATAAACATTAAAAAAGGAAAAAAAGACACCAGGTTTTGAATCCCAGTCGAGCGCCTCAGAAGGTGCGGAACACCAGAGCAGGACAAGCCAGCTGCCCCCGCTACTCTGTGAGGGCCGCCTGAACAGCCTGGTTTGAGACACCTGGTCTAGGGAGGAGCCATTGGGGTGTCGCCATTTTTCTCCCAATCACCCATATGGCGGGGCTTCAGGGAACAGGACAGCGGCCCTCAGTGGAAGCAGGACCCGCTTATACCAAACCCCGCCCCTCTGTGGCTGGTAACTGTTTACCTACCAGAGTGGGACCGACACTGACCGAACCAGACAGTTTCTCCTCCAGACACCGGTCCCAGGCACCAACAGACAACTGTCCCGTAGTTTTGGATGTTAGTCTCTTTTTTTTTTTTTAATTTTTTTTTAACGTTTATTTATTTTTGAGACAGAGAGAGACAGAGCATGAACAGGGGAGGGGCAGAGAGAGAGGGAGACACAGAATCTGAAACAGGCTCCAGGCTCTGAGCTGTCAGCACAGAGCCCGATACGGGGCTCGAACTCACGGACCGTGAGATCATGACCTGAGCCGAAGTCGGACGCTTAACCGACCGAGCCACCCAGGCGCCCCGAATGTTAGTCTCTTTTTTTCTCTTTTCTTTTCTTCTCTTTTCTCTTCTTTTTCTTTGTACCCTCTTCTTTTTTACCTTTGGAATCAAGCTCATAGTTTCTGATTTGATTTTTGGCCAATTCTTTATATATATATATATATATATATATATATATATATATATTTCTCTGTTTTGTTTGTTTAATCGGGCATTTTTACTCTATTCTTTTTACACCTTTTCTGTATCTCCTTCTTCTTTGTTTTCCTTTCTCTCTCTCTGGATTAAGCTTTATAGTTTCTTTGATTCTCTGCTTGGTCTTTTTTTCCTCCCCTTTCATTTTTCTCTTCGTATGGGATCAGGTGCTCCCATTTCCTGTTTTCCAGGGTTACTTCAATGAACAAATCAAAGTTCACATGGTAGAAGGCCCAGACAATCCACCACTATGAGCAGGGGGAAGCTCTGCCGAGGGCTGAGCAGTGGGACAGACCCAGCTATCAAAACACGTAAAAGACAGAAACCCAGCTAAAAGGATGAGACAGAAGAATTCTCCTCAAAAGAAAATCCAGGAAGAAATGACAGCCAGAGAATTGCTCAAAGCAGATATAAACAATATACCTGAACCAGAATTTGGAAGAACAGTCATAAGACTAATAGCCAGGCTTGAAAACAACACAGAAAGACAACAGAGAATCTATTGCTGCAGAGGCCAAAGACCTAAGAAATAGTCTCGAGGAATGAAGGAATGCCACAAGTGAGATGTAGAATAAACTAGGTACAGTGGCACCGAGGATGGAGGAAGCAGAGGAGGGAAGAGGTGAAAGAAAAGATTAAATTGTGGGAAATGATAAAGCTGAAAAAAAGACGGAAAGGAAATTGCTAGACTGCGAGGGGAGAACTAGAGACCTAAGTGATTCGACGAAATGGAATAATACCCATAGTAGAGGAGTTCCAGAAGAAGAAGAAGAGAGAGAAAGGGGCAGAAGGTTTCCTTGAACAAATTATAGTTGAGAACTTCCCTGACCCGAGGAAGGAAACAGGCATCCAAGTCCAAGAGGCACAGGCACAGAGAACTCCCTTCAAAATCGACAAAAACGGGTCAACACCGTGACATATCACAGTGAAACTGGAAAAACACAAAGATAGAGAGAATTCTGAAGGCAGCGAGGGACAAACAGGCCTTAGCTAACAAGGATAGACACATAAGGGTAGTAGCACACCTGTCCACTGACACTTGGCAGGCCAGAAGGGAGTGGCAGGAAATATTCAATGTGCTGAATAGGAAAAATCTGCAGCCAAGAATCCTTTATCCAGCAAGGCTGTCATTCAGAATAGAAGGAGAGATAAAGTCTCTTCCAGACAAACAAAAACTAAAGGAGTTTATGACCACTAAGCCAGCCCTGCAGGAGATCCTAAGAGGGACTCTCTGAGTGGAAAGCAGCAAAGACCACAAGGACCAGAGACAACCACAAACATGAAACCTACAGATAACACAGTGACACTAAATCTTTCAATAATCACTCTGAATGTAAATGGATGAACCACTGCAATCAAAAGACATAGGGTGTCAGAATGGATGAAAAAAAAAACAAGATCCGTCTACACCCTGCCTAGAAGAGACTCATTTTAGAACTAAGGAGACCTGCAGATTGAAAGTGATGCTACCAGACATCAAAAGAAAGCTGGAGTAGCCATACTCCAGACAGACAAACTAGGTTTAAAACGAAGACTGTAACAAGAGATGAAGAAGGGCATTATGTCATAATTAAGGGGTCTCTCCACCAAGAAGACCTAACAATTGAAAATGTTTATGTCCCCAACATGGAACCCCCAAATATATAAATTAATCACAAACATAAATAAATGTATAGATAATAATACCATGGGGCGCCTGGGTGGCTCAGTCGGTTAAGCGGCCAACTTCGGCTCAGGTCATGATCTCACGGTCTGTGAGTTCGAGCCCCGCATCGGGCTCTGTGCTGACGTCTCAGAGCCTGGAGCCTGTTTCGGATTCTGTGTCTCCCTCTCTCTGACCCTCCCCTGTTCGTGCTCTGTCTCTCCCGGTCTCAAAAATAAATAAAAATGTTTAAAAAATTAAAAAAAAAATAATACCTTGATTGAAGGGGACTTTAATACTCCACTTACAACAATGGACAGATCATCTAAGCAGAAAATCAACAAGGAAACAATGGCTTTGAATGACACACTGCACCAGATGGACTCATATTCAGAATATTTCGCCCTAAAGCAGCAGAATACATATTCTTCTCGAATGCACATGGAACATTCTCAAAAACAGATCACATACTGGGTCACAAAACAGTGCTCAACAAGTATGAAAGGATTGAGATCATACCAGGATATTTTCAGATCACAATGCTATGAATATTGAAATCAACCACAAGAAAAAAATTGGGAAGCTCCCAAATGCATGGAGGTTAAAGAATACCTACTGAAGAATGAATGGGTCAACCAGGAAATCAAAGAAGAAATTTAAAAATATAGGGAAGCAAATGAAAATGAAAACACAACAGTCCAAACCCTTTGGGACTGCAGCAAAGCAGTTCTAAGAGGGAAATGCATTGCAAATCAGGCCTATCTCAAGAAGCAAGAAAGGTCCCAAATATACAACTTAACCTCACACCTAAAGGAACTAGAAAGGCAGCGGCAAAGAAAGCCCAAAGCTAGCGGAAGAGAAATGATAAAGATTAGAGCAGAAATAAACAATATAGAAAAAAAAAAAAACCCAGTAGAACAGATCAATGAATTTAAGAGCTGATTTTTCAAAAACATGAACAAAATTGATAACCCCCTAGCCAGACTTCTCAGAATGAAAAGAGAAAGGACCCAGACAGATAAAATCACGAATGAAAGAGAAGAGATCACAACCAACACCACAGAAACACAATTATTAGAGAATGCATGAAAAATTATATGCCAACTAACCGGACAACCTGGAAGAAACGGACAAATTCCTAGGCACTCACACACAACCAAAACCCAAACGGGAAGAAATAAGAAATTTGAACAGACCCATAAGCAGCAAAGAAATGGAATCAGTTATCAAAAATCTCCCAGCAAATAAGAGTTCTGGGCCAGATGGAATTCTATTGGACATTGAAAGCAGAGTTAATACCTGTTCTTCTCAAGCTGTTCCAAAAAATATAAATGGAAGGAAAGCTTCCAGACTCATTCTATTACGCCAGCATTACCTTGATTCCCAAACCAGACAGAGACCCCACTAAAAAGGAGAATTACAGGCCAACACCCTTGACGAACGTGGATACAAAAATTCTCAGTAAGATACTAGCAGATAGAATTCAACAGTATATTAAAAGAATTATTCACCATGATCAAGTGGGATTCATTCCTGGGCTGCAGGGCTGGTTCAGTGTTCACAAATCAATCCACGTGACATGTCACATTAATAGAAGAAAGGATAAGAACCATTGGATCCTGTCAATAGATGCAGAAAAAGGATTTGACAGAATACAACATCCTTTCTTAATGAAAAACCCTCAAGAAAGTTGGGACAGAAGGAACATATCTTAACATCATAAAAGCCATATATCAAAGGCCCACACAGCTAATATCATCCTCAATGGGGAAAAACTGAGAGCTTTCCCCCTGAGCTCAGGAACATGATCAGGCAACGGGGATGTCCACTCCCGCCACTGCGGTTTACCATCGTGTTGGAAGTCCCATGTCTGACTGATGTCAGCAATCAGACACCAAAATGAAATAAAAGGCATCCAAATTGGCAAAGGAGAAGTCAAACTTTCACTGTTTGCAGATGACATGGAAAACCTGAAAGACTGCAACAACACAAGACATAAAAAGTCAATGTACAGAAATCAGTTGCATTTCTATACACCTATAATGAAGCAACAGGAAGAGACATCAAGGAATCAGTCCCATTTACCATTGCACCACAAACCATAAAATACCTAGGAATAAACCTAACCAAAGAGGTAAAAGGTCTGTATGCTGAAAACTATAGAAAGCTTATGGGAGAAATTGAACAAGACACAAAGAAATGGAAAAACATTCCGTGCTCATGGATTCGAAAAATAAATATTGTTAAAATGTCAATACTACCCAAAGCAATCTGCACATTCAAGGCAATGCCAGTCAAAACAGCACCAGCATTCTTCACAGGGCTAGAGCAAACAATCCTAAAATTTGTACAGAACCACAAAAGACCGCGAATAGCCACAAGAATGTTGAAAAAGAAAACCAAAGCAGGACGCATCACAATCCTGGACTCTAGCCTGTATTACAAAGCGGTAATCATCAAGACAGTATGGTATTGGCACAAAAACAGACACATAGACCAATGGAATAGAATACAGAACCCAGAAATGGACCCGCAAACGTATGGCCAGCTAAATCTTCAACAAAGCAGGAAAGAGTAACCAATGGAATAAAGACAGTCTCTTTAGCAAATGGTGCTGGGAGAGCTGGACAGCAACATGCAGAAGAATGAACCCGGACCACTTTCTTACACCATACACAAAAATAAATTCAAAATGGATGAAAGACCTAAGTGTGAGACAGGAGACCATCAAAAAATCCTACAGGCAGCAACCTCTTTGACCTCAGCTGCAGCAATTTCCTACTTGACATGTCTCCAAAGGCAAGGGAAATAAAAGCAAAAATGAACTCTTGGGACATTATCAAGATAAAAAATCTTCTGCACAGCAAAGGAAACAATCAGCAAAACCAAAAAGCAACCGATGGAATGGGAGAAGATATTTGCAAATGACATATTGGATAAAGGATAAGTATAAAAAATCTATAAAGAACTTAACAAACTCAACACCCTAGAAACAAATAATCCGGTGAAGAAATGGGCAGAAGACATGAATAGACACTTTCCCAAAGAAGACATCCAGATGGCCAACAGACACATGAAAAGATGCTCAACATCACTCATCATCAGGGAAATACAAATCAAAACCACACTGAGGTACCACCTCATGCTGCTCAGAGTGGCTAAAAGGAACAAATCAGGAGACTATAGATGCTGGAGAGGATGTGGAGAAACGGGAACCCTCTTGCACTGCTGGTGGGAATGCAAACTGGTGCAGCTGCTCGGGAAAACAGTGTGGAGGTTCCTCAAAAAATTAAAAATAGAATGACCCTACGGCCCAGCAATAGCACTACTAGGTATTTATCCAAAGGATATAGGAGTGCTGATTCAAAGGGGCACATGCACCCCAATATTTATAGCAGCACTACCGACAATAGCCAAATTATGGAAAGAGCCCAAAAGCCCATCAACTGATGAATGGATAAGGAATAGGGAGTGTGTGTGTGTGTGTGTGTGTGTATGTATATATATATATATATATATATATATATATATATATATATGTAATGGAATACTACTCAGTGATGAAAAAGAATGAAATCTTGACATTTGCAACAATGTGGATGGAACTGGAGGGTATTAGGCCAAGCGAAATAAGTCAGTCAGAGAAAGATATCAGATGATTTCACTCGTGTGTGCAATTTGAGAAACTTAACAGATGACCATAGGGGAAGGGAAGGAAAAATAAGATCAAAACAGAGAGGGAGGCAAACCATAAGAGACTCTTAAATACAGAGAACAAACTGAGGGTTGATGGGGGTGGAGGGTGGGGGGGGGTGGAAATGGGTGATGGGCATTGAGGAGGGCACTTGTGGGGATGAGCACTGGGTGTTGGATGTAAGTGATGAATCATGGGAACCTACTCCTGAAGCCAAGACTTCACTGTTAGCTAATTTGAGAATAAATTTTAAAAATAAATAAATAAAGGAAAAAAAGAAAGAAGGCCAGTGTTTTAGTCTCTCTGTGCTATCAGGCACTCCTTACAAAATGGGTCATCTCTGGGAGAAGTGTTTTAGGCTCCCTCAGGAACAGGTTCCTATCACGGGGCCACACTGGCAACAGAAAAAAAAGAGAAGAACATGGGGATCCCTCACCCTCTTTGAATGACAGGAGCCAGACAGCAATGTTTTCCCTCAGAGTTTTAAGCGCGTGTGGGATTGGCTGGTGACACCCCATGAGTGTAGACTCATGACTGGGGCTTGCCTCAGGACTGGGACGGTCAAAAGTGAAAAAAAGGGGGGGCTCTCCTGCCACGTTCTCTGTCCTACCCCATTCTTGCTTCTCTGGTCAGAAAGACAGGGTTTTTCTTAGAGCTTATTCTGTTTCCACCCTCTTCACCGTTCCAGAATTTGAGCTATACTCGAGCTTAATGTGGGACTGTGGAGAAAACAGAAAAAAGCCAACAACGAACGTTGAAGATTAAAATAACTTTGATTTCCCTGCCCAATCCACTTTCTCTGATTTAGTCTTCACAGCCCTCAGATATGTGTTCTGTCCAGGCATTTTAGCTGTAATCAGTGGGAGAGGTAGGGTGGAGTGGGCTTACACTAGCTTCACTGAATCCAGAAGACCTACAGTTGGGTTCTGCACACCTGTCTTGCTAAGCACTTATTAATTCCAACAAGTTGTTCACCAATTCTTAAAACTTCTAAATGCAAAATAATTTCATCCGTGAGTAATGGCAGTTTACTTCCTCTGATCTTTATATCATTTTCTTGCCTTGCTCTTGGGGTTGGCAAACTTTTTCTGTAAAGGCCAGATAGTACTCATTTTAGACTTTGCAGACCATATGGTTTCTGTTGCAACTACTCAGCTCTTCAATTGTAGTGTGAAAGCAGCTATAGACAATATATAAATGAATGGGCATGGCAGGATTCCAATAAAATTTTCTGTACACAAACAGGTGGGGCGAAGCACTTCCAGAATGACCGAGTAAGGACTTCCAAAAACATACTTCTTTGTAAAAGCAATGAGCATGTTGGCAAAAATGATCGGAATCAATTTTTCAATGATTTTTGGAAATTAACCAAAGGCTTACAACAATGTGGGGAGTGTTTATTTTTAAAAAAATATGGCTGAGTCATAGTGAGCACAGCAAGTTTTGTGATTTTTTTTTAAATAAGGTCAGCTCATTCTTATTTTAAAAAAATGTTTAATGTTTGTTTCCTTTTGAGAGAGAGAGAGAGAGAGAGAGAGAGAAAACGCAAGCGGGGGAGGGGCAGACAGAGGGAGATAGAATCTGAAGCAGGCTCCAGGCTCTGAGCTGTCAGCTCAGAGCCCCACGCGGGGCTTGAACTCATGAACCATGAGATCATGACCTGAGCTGAAGTTGGAGGCTTAACTGACTGAGCCACCCAGGTGCCCCAAGCTTTGAGAAGTTGTAACTTGTCCTGTTTCCATGTCCTTCTCCCCACCTCCACTGTAGGCTTGAAAAATGACAGCTTCACAACAGTGGTGGCCAGGACAATTAGCAGCCCTACAGCCACTAGAAGATAATGAACAGGTTTGGAGCCTCCAAAAAAGCCCATACTCAGGGAGTTGTCACCATTTGACCTGTCTGGCAACTCCCTGAAAAACTCCATTCTTGGGATTGTCTTTATTTGACCTGCCTTAGAGATTGGTCTGCGTGAACAGGAATAGCTCCAGAGCATTTGTCAAAAACAATCAGCTGCAACTGTTTCACACTGTAGCCACCTGAAGTGGTGATATCGTTGGGGTTAAAGAGAAGTCAAATAAAACCTAGAGAATGAGATGCGCATAGGGGGCTTTAAAAGGCTCCAATATGTTCCTGGGACTCTAGAAGGCCATGTACATGTGCATGGCTGTGCACACACCTGAGAAAGATCTGTGAAAACTTGAATGTCTCACCTCTGGCTGACCTTGAGGCTCTGCGCAGGCAGGAAGTAAAGGTTAGGACACAGTTGTCAATTTCTCACCAGAGCATTGAAAACTTGCCCCAACACCACACAGGGCCCCTCAACAAGGGCTGAGAGACTTACTGGCTTAAGGGATTTAAGGGGCTCTCTAGCCAATCAGTAGCTGACCACTAAGCTAGCTGAGTAGAAATTTCAGGGGCTAAACAGAGCAGAGCACAGAGACTTTACAGAATTAGTCCGGGAAAGTTACTAACAAAACCAACAGTAGCAGCAAGAACAAATCACAGTAACAACAAACCCTTGGGGAGTGGAGAACCAATTCCAAATTTGTGACATTATATTATTTAAAAAAAATTTTTTTAACGTTTATTTATTTTTGAGACAGAGAGAGACAGAGCATGAACGGGGGAGGAGCAGAGAGAGAGGGAGACACAGAATCGGAAGCAGGCTCCAGGCTCTGAGCCATCAGCCCAGAGCCCGACGCGGGGCTCGAACTCACGGACTCACAGACGGTGAGATCGTGACCTGAGCTGAAGTCGGACGCTTAACCGACTGAGCCACCCAGGCGCCTCAGACATTATATTATTTTAATACGCAACTTTCAACTAAAGTTTATGACCCACGCAAAGAAACAAGAAAGTGTGGCCTAATGACACAAACCTGTCCCCAACGGAGCACAAACACTGGACTTCCTAGGCAAAGACTTCAAATGCACCGTTAAAGGGGCACCTGGGTGGCTCTGTTGGTTGAGTGTCCAACTTCAGGTCTGGTCACGATCTCACGGTTCGTGGTTTTGAGCCCGCGTCGGGCTCTCTGCAGACAGCTCGGAGCCTGGAATCTGCTTCAGATTCTGTGTGTCCTTCTCTGCCCTCCCCTGCTCACTCTTTCTGTCTCTCAAAAATAAATAAACATTAAAAAAATTTTAAATACACTATTGGGGCGCCTGGGTGGCTCAGTCGGTTAAGCGTCCGACTTCAGCTCAGGTCACGATCTCGCAGTCTGTGAGTTCGAGCCCCGCGTCGGGCTCTGGGCTGATGGCTCAGAGCCTGGAGCCTGCTTCCGATTCTGTGTCTCCCTCTCTCTCTGCCCCTCCCCCGTTCATGCTCTGTCTCTCTCTCTGTCTCAAAAATAAATAAACGTTAAAAAAATTTTTTTTTTTAATTTAAATACACTATTATAAATATGTGCAAAAAAACCTGAAGGGGACTATGTCTAAAGAATTAAAGGAACACTAGTAACCAAACAGACATCGATAGAACACACAACAATATCCTGGGCACATTGCTGGTGAGGCTTGACCAATCAGACCTGCAGGGACAGTCACGGCAGCCACAGGAAGCGGTATTCTGTGCGAGGCGGTCTCTGAGCAGTTTCCTCACCAGAAGCTTCCTGATTCGAGCTGTGTTTGTGGCCGTCTTGCTGCCTGGTTATTTTCTCAGTCCAGCCCCCACTCCCATGTACCTGCTGATTCTGAGCGATTCCAGATTCTTCCAATGATTTCCTTCTCTGCCTTACCTAGCCAGATGGAGTGGGTTCCGAATGCCAGCGGTTAAGAATTCCAACTGATATACTCTTTTCTTTCTTTTTTTTCAAAAGAGATTTTATTTTAAAGTAACCTCTACACCCAACGTGGGGCTCAGACTCTTGACCCCAAGATCAAGAATTGCACACTCTGCTGACTGAGCCAGCCAGGTGCTGCATGATATACTATTTTCCACTGAGTCTTATATCTTAGACATATTTTCATGCCATTAAATATGTTTCAAAATATTAGTTTAATAGCTGCCCAATATTTCATATTTATTACTGTAATTTATTTAGCCTTGCCCTAGAGTTTAAGTGAATTACAAATTTATGTTAATCACTTACAATAAATATTGTATTCACATTTTAGCTTCAATCTTGACCCTTTTAAAATGTGTTAGAAGTGGGGGTACCAAGTTAATGGTATGAACATTTTTAAAACTTGGCGGCATAAAGCCAGTTTTTCCCTAGAAATTTTACACCAATGTCTACTCTCACATTTGTACCCTCACGATTTAAAATGCTCCATTTCACTCTACTCAAGAAGATTGGGTGTTAAGATTCGAAACAATTTTTGATAACCTGATAGGGGAAAATCTCATCAGTGTTTTTAATGGTCATTTCTTTGATTACTAGTGAAGCTTAATATTTTAAAATATGTCTTCTGTTACATGTTTTTATTTTCTGTTGTACATTTCTTGTTGACTATTTTTCTATGGGAATGTTCATTTTATTGATTTGTAATTGCTTTTTATATATTAGACGCGTTAACCCTTTGTCACATCTGTTGCAACTGTTATCCTTATTTATAGTTCCCCAACAATTTTAATTAAACGGCTTTTTAAAAACATTAAGATATTTAAGTTTCCACGCATTAAATTTTATCTTATTGTTATTTTTTTTTCCCCGCTGCTTTTATGTTTAAAAGGTCTTTCCTCACCCAGAGATCAAATATTGGTCTATAATTTCTTCTAGTTTTTAATGATTTCCTCTTTTGCATTTCATTCTTTGAATCCTCTGGAATTCATCTTGGAGTATGGTGTGAAGGAAGGAGCTAATTTTATTTCTTTCTGAATAGCTAAGCAAATGTCCCGGCATCATTTATTGAATAATCTGTTCTTTCCCCACAGATTTGCAATGCCACCTCAGTAAGCTGAGATGCGGTGATCACCATGGCAACGGGGCTGCGTTAAAAGCATTTGTTCTCACAAAGTGGAGGGCTGGTGCCCAGCAGGGCTCAGTCTGGCCTCCCTGCACGTCTTCCCTAATTAAGATGCACCTTTTGGTTTTGACTCTTTCAAAAAATTCTCCCTTTATAAACGCCCGTATAGAAGGAAAATTAGGGCCAAGGCCCTCCGTGCCCCATCTGTTAAGAGCTGGGCCTGCCAGGATGGTTGTGGCATAGGAGGAGATAGGCAGCGAGGTGAGAAAGTGGACAGTGATTTGGTCCTGTTATGTCCTGAGAGCCTGGAGGGACATCATCAAGGTCCTCGAATAGCTGGAGGGTGGGGATGGGATGGTCATGTTCGAGAACGTGGCTCTCGTGTAACACAAAGCAGGGGCCATACCGTTGGCAGAGCGGGAGTTTCTTCCACTGACTCCGTGCTCTGTGGGGCTTCCAGCTTTAGGTCCCCAGGGTCCTTCTTTATCAGACATCCGTGTCCCGCCTGGGGGAATGAGACCACAGCTTGGGCTCCTTTGTCAAGAAGGAGGAGGAGTCCTATCTTTGGGGAGGTCCCCGGGAGCCTGTGCACTGGGGGGGGGGGGGGAGGGAGGGGCAAAAGAGGGGCCCGACAACCACCCCTTGAGCGCTGGATGACTGCAAAGCCACCAGGTGCACGGGGAGACAAGTGGCCATGGCAGGCTATGGTAGGAAGACGCGGAAGTCACGAGCATGGACAGAACAAGGGGTCTCAGGGAGAGGAGAGCCGGGCACACGACAGAGCGTGGGGGTCAGCAACCTCTTCCTGCCGGAGATCCCAGCTCAGATCCGATAGGCTCCCCGGTGCCTGCCCCGACCCTGGCCCCCGTGCTTCGTGTCCCGAGATCCCTGCAGCCTTGCAATCAGCCCCTCATATTGAGGCACTTAGGCTGGGTTTCTGTTGCTGACAGAGCCGCCTGTGTTCCGGTCAGCACGACGCACCCCGGCCTCCTACTCGGCCCGTCTGCTGGCCCTGGGTCTCCAGCCTTAAGCACCCACCACCCCCTCCTTCTCCCCGATGACCCAGGTACGAGGTCTGCGAGAGCCCCGGTACAGGTGTCTTTCCTGCTTGTCCTCCTGGCCCGCCTCAACCAGAGACAGAGCAGGCTGGGCCGGTGGGGGTGGGGGTGGGGGTTGACCAGTGAAGAGCCAGCTCTGCCCACCCATCCCCCGACTCCTCACAACCGTCCCCTCCTCCCCGCTGCCACCATTCAGGCCTCACACCCTCTGGTTGCAGGGCTCCTTCCATACAAGTGTCCAGCTGTGTCTCTCCCCTGCTAGAAGCTTCCGTGGCCGCCACTGCCATCCAGGACCAATCTTCACCTTTCCTAATCTGACCTTGTCCCTCTCTCCTCCCCCATCTGCTCCCAGCCCCTTTCTGGAAACTTCCCTGTGCTTCTAACACTTCCTTTTTCCTTCTCACACTGATGGGCCTTTGCACCTGCTGGGCTTGCCCCACCCCCTCCTCCACCTGGTTAACTCTTACCCAATCTTTCAGGTGCCTCAGTTATGTCCCTCGTTGAGAGGATGCTCCTCCCTCCGGGTGGGCTGGGTGATCCTCCCTGGGGTCCCTTGCTGCCCTCACCACTGTCCTTGCTTTCCACTCTCTGAGAGGCAAGGACTGGCCTACCCCATCCTGTGGCCTGGGCCTGAGCCTGGGAGGGCAGGATGGGGCAGGCTTGGGGGCGTCCTCCATACTCACTCAGAGTGTGCTGCTGAGCAGTCGGGGGGGGGGGGGGCAACGATCCAGGGCTTTTCCTGGTTACCTGGCCCTTGAGGAAGCCAAGTCTATCCCCCAGGGGTGGGTCAAGATGGGCTGTCCACACCCAGACTAGGGGCTGCCGCATTCCCAGCACCCCACGAGGGGCCAGGCCCCGGCAGAGACTGGCAATGTTTATAATCACAAGTTAGTAAATGCAGGTGTAATGGATGGGCTGCAGCTGACCCCTTGGATGGAGAAATCTTGGAGGTGCAGCCAAGCCAGCTCCTGCCTGGTGTCACTGGGGTCTTGCTGTGTCAGGAATCTCGTAAAGAGAGGGGACGGCGCTGTGGGGAGAGGGGGAGAGGCTCTGTCCCCCACCTCCCACAGAATCCTCGAAGATCAAGCCTCAGGGTTTGGTGGAGCCTTCTGGAATGTGCCAATCCCACAGAAAGGTTTTCCCAGCTGCCAGGTCATCATAGTGGTTAAAAGAGTGTAGGCTCCTGTTCAGCCATAAAGAAAAATGAAGCATCGATACACGAAGTAACACGGGCGAACCTTGAAATTAGGTTCAAAGGAGCCAGATGCAGGAGGTCACGTAGTGGATGATTCCAGTATGTGAAATGTCCAATAGGCAAAATCATAGACAGATAGTAGGTTAGTGGTGACCAGGGGGTGGGGGGAAATGGGGTGATTGGGGTGTTAGTCCAGGGCATAGGGTTTCTTTTGGGGGTGGTGAAAAGGTCTTAAAATTGATTGCACAACTCTGAATATACCCAAAACCACTGAGTTATACATTTGCAATGGGTGAGTTGAATGCTATGTGAATTATGGTTCAATAATAATAATAATAATAATAAAGTTCAATTCCAAGAAAGGGAGTGTAGGCTTCAAGGTCAGACGGCCTGGGTTCAAATCCTGGCCCCACCACTTACTACCTGGGCAACGTTGGGCAAGTCACTTGACCTCCGGCCTGAGTTTGCTCACCGGCAAAATTAAGGTGATAAAGCACCTGTTTTGTCAGGTTGGCAGGGGTCAATACATGTGACGGCTGGGGCAGTGCCTGACACACGGCAGGCACCTTCTCTCACCAGTTCAGCCCTGTGTCCCATGTGGTGGAAGATGGAATATCCGAGAGGTTGAAGTGACTCGCCCAAGGTCACGGTCGTAGGCTGAGTGATGGCCCCCCACCTCTATGTCCCAGACGTAATCCCTGGATACAAACTTATTTTGAAATAAAGGTCTTTGAGGATATGATTAAGTTAAGGACGTCGAGATGAAGAGATTCCTGGACTCCCCAGATGGGCCCAAAAAACAATGACAAGTCCTTGTAAGAGACACAGAGGACAAGACAGACATAGCAGGGGAAGCCAGGTGAAGACGGGGGCAGCCACAAGCCAGAGGGACGCCCAGAGCCACTAGAAGCTGGAAAAGGGAAGGGATTTTTCCCTCAGAGCCTGCCGAGGGAGCACGGCCCCGCCATCACCTTGACTTTGGACTCGAGCCTCCAGAACTGTGAGAAAGACGTTTCTGGCAATTTGTCACCAGGAGCCTGTCCAGCGACCCAGCCCACAGTGTCAGAGCAAGGACTCTCGACTCCACTTACCGCTTGGGACCCCTTCATTGCATTTATCTATGAATATAAAACAGCTTCAACCCCAGATACCATGAGGGTTCTGGAGGCAGGTTCTGGGATCCTGTTTCACAGATGAGGACACTGAGGCCTCAGTGTCACCTGCCCATTCTACACACCCATCAACAAGAGGGAGTTGCCTCCTCACTGGGACACAGGAGCCCGGCTGTCTCCTCCGGGGCATACCAGCTCATTAGATTTACCAGCCCCCGCCTGGAAAAGTATTTAATTTGCCTTTTACAATGCACCAATTGCAAGTTAATTAACTGGCAATTGAAAGTTATAGGTGACATTAGAATTTATTAATAACATTGGAAATAAATCTCCCTGGAATTCAAGTAATTGAAAATCTCGTGAAATTTTTTTTTTTATTGTCCATAAAACAGGCCTGGAAGAGAAGTGTTCCAGAAACCTCAGGGGTGGTTGGGATTGCAGGTGTGGGAGAATTGGGTGGGAGGGGACTTCTGTTCTGACCTAAGCCCATCTTGGATGCCCACCTGACCCCTGCTCACGACCTCGGTCACTGCCTCCTAGAATGACTCTGGGAAGGAGTCATTCTCCTCTTGGGAATGTCCTGTGACTCACTGCGGTGATCAGAGCTGGGTGCTGGGGACATAGATGTGACCCTGCTTGCAAGAAAATCAGAGCCTGGGGTGCTCGGGTGGCTCAGTCGGTTGAGCGTCTGACTTCGGCTCAGGTCATGATCTCACAATTCGTGAGTTCGAGCCCCACGTTGGGCTCTGTGCTGGCAGCTCTCAGAGCCTGGAGCCCGTTCGGATTCTGTGTCTCCCTCTCTCTCTTCCCCTCCTCGACTCGTGCTCTTTCTCTGTGTCTCAAAAATGAATAAACATTAAAAAAAGTGTTTTTTAATCAAATAAAATATCAGAGCCTAACGGTGCAGACAGAGCAGTGAGGGCAGTGCATTCTGAGAAGGGAGACGCTCAGATATGGTCCCTGAGCGTGGGGGTCAAGTGTCTGATTAATAACGTGTGTACTCAGGGCCACAAAGCCCTGGGGGGGGGGTCAAGTGAGTGTCTGATTAACTTCCAGCCACACTCTGATTCCCTCCTGGTCCCAGGAAACAAGTTGTACTGTGTTCTCTAGAGGGATCACCCCAGGGGGTAGGGCAGGAAATGTGTGGTCCTATTGGAATGCCCCAGAGGAACCCCAGCCTGGATGACCCACTTCTGAGGTTTTTTTTTAAAATGTTTATTTTTGAGAGAGTGCAAGCAGAGGAGGGTCAGAGAGAGAGGGACAGAGGATCCAAAGTGGGCTCGGTGCTGACAGCAGCGAGCCCAGCGTGGGGCTCGAACTCACGAACTGTGAGATCACGACCTGAGCTGAAGTCAGATCCTCGACCGACCGAGCCACCCAGGTGCCCCTCTGATTTTCGACCAAGGCCATCTGGGCCCTCCAGCGGGAGCTCCCCTCTCCTATGGCAGCGGCAGGTCAGCTGCGAACTCCTGCCAGAGACCCTCACGTGTCAGAGGCAGAGGGCACCCCCTCGCCCCCCGCTGTGCCATCAACCTCTATTCCTTGGGGCAAGAGCGACATTACAAGTACTTTACAACCGCATAGCACGGGCACCCGTCGGGCAGATCCCGGTCTTGGTATTGGGACTGGGTCCTGGATTCCGGGAGGTCTCCGCGAGGAGCCAGGAAGGTGGGGGGCAAGTGGGCGGTCCTGGCGTGTTTAACAGCAGGTCTGGCGGATCAGCCCAGCCTGAGTCCCCTCCACACAGTGGCCACCGTGCTGGGGCCCTTGGGTAGCCTCTGACCAAGAAGGTCTTCAATTTCCGCTCTGGCCGGTGGCCAACTTGGGTGGAGCAAGCCGGGGTCCTTGGCTGTGGGCCCTACACCTGCCTTGCTCAGGAGCCACCCCCGCCCCGAGGGGAGGCCCGAGTCAGGGTTCTGCCTCCGTCTACACTCTTTCAGTGCCTTGCTCCCACTCAGCTGGGCGGACACGTGGGGAAGAGAGGGTCCCACGAGCCAGACAGGGCAGTCACAGGCCAGGGCCCTGGGACTAGGGCTGCTCAGGACCCCAGGGGAGGGGGCCTGGCAGAGAAGGGAAGTGTTAGTAAGGTGTTCCCGTACCCTGGGTTTCCCCACATGCACCTGTATACTGAGTACGTGCACACACTCACGCATACGTTCACATACCAGGGGCTCGAACCTGTTTGAGCAGAAAGGTCAGGTTTGATCTAGACCGTGGGGCACAGGAGAGAAGTGGGTGCAGAGTCGAGAGCCGAGCAGACTTTGGGAGCCCCCGGGGGTGGGACTGAGATGAGGGGGAGGGGGGCTGAGCAAATTCTCCCTGATCAACTCCTCTGGTGGCCCATGCAGGCAGGCGCAGGGGTGGGAGCTTCCTCCCCTCGCTCCCCTCCTGCACTGGGCTCATGAGCTCCTCCCCCAGGGGCTGGGGACGGCGGGGACGGAGAGGGGCAGTCATGGGTCCTGGAGGCCCAGTAATGGCTCTGGGTGGCTGGCTTTGCCATTCTGAGTCACCACTGGGACCCATTAACCTGTCACGCGGGTTTGAGTTTCCCTCCGTGAGCACAGAGACACTTATGACATGAGACAGAAGCAAGGACCAGAGAGGCTGCAGGAGTCAGAGGAGGTGATGCGTCTGAAGATTTTGCCCAAAGCCAAGAGAACTGCGCTTCCCCGGGGCTGTAAGTACCAGACCACACCCCCTCCGACTGCTCTCCCCTGTGGCTGGGGAGCCAGCACCCACAGGCCAACGAGAGACGCTAGTTCCTGGGGAAGCCCACAGCCAGGAGGACGGGACACCGAGGACGGGTCACCAAGGACAGGGCCAGGCTGCAGAGCCCAGGCTCAGGGCCAGGAACGGGGCAGCCCCTGCAGATTCACGGGGGGCAGTGCAGGCGGACTTGCGTTTCAGGAAGATGGTTCTACGGGCCAGATGGAGGGAAGAGGCCAGACTGACCGTGAGAACCCGCTGTGGCAGCCAGTCCCCCCCGAGGGTCAGCTTCCTACCCCTCGAACATTCGACATTCTCCAAGATCTGGCACCTTGCAGCCGCTCCAGTCCGCTGTGGGCATTCCTTCTGTCCACCACCAAATCTGTGCCGCTCGTCAGCCTTTGCTCGCACCTGACAGTCTCCTGGTTCTCGTGCCCTCGGCTCTTCCTTCCAGAACCACAGCAGCCAAGAGCACGGCTTCCCCGAGTCTCAGATCTGTGTGGAAACCCAGCCTCACCACCAGCTGGCTGTGTGACCTGGGGTGAGCCACTCAACTTCTCTGGGGCTGCACGGACCCTCCACAAAGCAGGGAAGGCGGCCGCGAAGCGCAGGGAGGGGATATAAGCCACATGTTAAGCGCGGTGCCTGGCCGCATCCTTATGAAGGACCAGCTCGTGAGCACCTCGCCGGGGAGACCCTGTCTCACAGCCCTGGCCCTCGGGGACTGGGACCTCCTCTGGGGTCCGCACTCGCCGCCTTCGCCCCGTCTGACACACAGCCTTGGCCTGTCCACCCTGCTGGTGGGGACCTCCCACCGGGAGCTGGTTCCCTCCCGCACTCCCTTCCGCTCCCTGCGGCCTGGAAGTACCACGCATCCAAACTTGCCCTATGTCGGGGGCTCACCCCAGACTCTGCTAGTCCCCCCAAGGCCTGTCCCAGACAGTTGCACCACCCAGGGCCAGGGTACCCACGGAGGCATCTCATGAATCTAATTATTTAAAACTTATATGTTAAGTCTCCTCCTTTACAAAGACTGGGAAGGGAAGGCCACTGGGGGCTCTGACTAGAACGTGAGGGCCCGGGGAGAGCCAGTCCCCAGCCCTCTGAACCCCCACCTGTGCATGTGGGGACATCCACCCTGCGGGCCCGTGCTCGGTCCACACCCTCAAATGTGGCAGCCCCCTGGTCTAAGAATGCCGGGGTCAGCGGGGAAATGGTCTGTCCTTGAGACACTCAGAGGGAGAGGCCCACAGAGACCCTGAGCTGAGGGCCGTGGGGCCGCACATGTTGGTGTCCTGGGCCAGGCGGATAGTCTCCCTCCGAGCCCCGTCTCCACCCCTGGTCTGGGAGAGGGAGCTGCCCTCTGGTCTGTCTCACCAGGGGGTAGATGGCATTCAGTCCCGTGGTCACCCCAGGGGGCGCACTGGTCCCCAGATGAGGCTTCACCCAACAAAGGGGGTTGCTCAGGGCAAGGTGGGGGGCTTCAGTGAGCTGAGAGGGTGGCCTGGAGGAAGAAAAAGGGGCTCAGCCCTTCAGGGGAAGCGCTCACGCCTCTGCCCGGCCAGGCTTCCTGCACCCGCGCATATGCCCTGTGCACAAGATGTGGGTGCACAAGCGGTCAGCGACGGGCCGCCCTCCTTCACCCCTCCCGGCCTCTGCGGGTGCCGTGCGCCTTCCTGCCGGGTCCCTTTCCTGTGTAGCCCCCTCCCGTTGGCCCCCGAAGACCCCCCGTTGTGCCGCTGCGGCCCCGCAGCCGCGTGTGTGTGGCACGGGCCAGGAGTCGCCTGTCCCCACATCCAGCCACAGGGTCACGACATACGCATCTTCCGGGCACGGCCTGCGCCACCGTGGCCCGGCTCACCAGGCCTCGCCCAGCTGCCACCACAGGACACCAGACCCCCAGTGGGGAGAGCACCTTTATTGTCACAGCGTTCCAGACTGCCCGCTGCCTCTGACTGCCACACCTGGGCCCCCAGGCCAGTTCTGCCTCACAAGGGGCCATCGGGACCTTGAGGGCAAGAAGAGGTTACCGGGGCCCGTGGGACCAGGCCACAACCTCCCGGGAGCACCAAGGACGCTGGGGACAGATGGCTCCTGCCCTGAGGGGACACGGGCCCTGGGGTGGCACCACGATCTTTGGGTCTCGGCCCGGCAAGAGAGGAGAAGCAGGGCTGGTCCAGGTCACAGGGGACCCAGGGCCCGAGAGGCCTTAAGGGCTGCGGTCTGAGCTGCTCTGGGGTCCCGGGCCCCGGCCACCTACTGAGGCCCCTTCCCCGGGCCCACAGCCCTCAGCGGGCAGTGTCTCTCCTGATGGGGCCTGGGACTCAGCTGTCCTTCCTCTAGATTGTCAAAGGGTCGTTGGACTTGCTGTGCGATGCGGAAATGGCCAACCCTACAGGTTCCCAGGGAAGGCAGGGCTGCAAGTGACGGCCTCCTCAGGTGCACGTTCCCGGGAAATACTGCCTCCTCTCGGCTCGGGGGCAGGAGGGCCTGCTGGGCTGGACTGGGTGGGCTCAGAGAGACTGGGAGGCAGTGGTGGGCGACTGCCAGTTTGGTTTGAAGGCCCCTGCACCCCCAGTGCCCCTCTCTCACTGTCCCCAAGTCCGTGTGAGCGTCACGGGCTTATTCAGGGTCTCCCTGGCCTCTGAGAGCAGCCGCCGCCAGACCCTGGAGCAGACCCCAAGCCCAGGGACGGGGAGGCTGAGGAAGGAGGCCCGGGACCCTGCCTTCCTTCCCTGCGGGCCGGGCCAGCCTCCCCACAGCCCCACGCCTGCCCTGAGTTTCTCTGTGAAGACAGGAAGCTGGCGGGGTCCCGAGTTAAGGAACCGAGAGGCCTGGGTTCAAATCCTGCCCCGGCTGTCCCTGGTCCCGTGGCCTTGGCACGTTATTTACACTGGCCGAGCCTCCGTCCTCCCGTGGAAAGTGGGGTAGCAAGCCTGCCTCCTAAGGGTTAAATGAGACAATGTAGGGAAAGCCCCTCGGACAGGCCCAGACTCAGTGAATGATGAGTATTATGATTATTCTCGTGCCCCGCCCAGCCCACCCAGAGCCCGTCTCCTGCAGAAAGTGAGGGCGGGGGAGGGCAGGGACAAGGAAAAGGCCCCGCCAAGGGTGCCGGGGCCCTCTGGACCCTGCCTCTGCAGTTGCCATCTGTCCCCAAGGCCCCCAGGCCCCGGGAGCCAGCGTCCCTCAGGATCCTCGGTGCCTGGAGCCCAGTCCCACCAAGTGTTGTCTTCAGAAGCCGGTGGCCACACAGGGCTCGGAGCTGGGTCTCCGGCGGGGCTTGTCCTGGAGAGCTGGCCTCTTACTTCCTGCCGCTGGCCTGGCCAGCGCTCCTCTGCCCAGGGTCGGGGCCGAGCAGGGCGGCGAGGGGACCGTCGGCGGGCGGGGAGCCCCCACGCTTCATCTTGAGGCTGGCTCTCAGGGCAGCATCTTGGCCGGAGCCCCCCTCGGGGGAGGCCAGGGGATCTGGAAGGACAGCAGGTGCACGGGCTCACACAGGGTCTTGGGAGCACTCGAAGGCACTTTGCTGCTGGCACCAGGGAAGCCACGTGCCCGGCGAGGACAGGGCAACGCAGCAGCAGGGTGTCCCCTCACGTGCACCCCCCTCCCCATTCAGTCGCCCGCTCACTCGGTAACAAGTGCTGAGCAGGGCTGGGCTCCAGGCCCCTCCCTGTCACCACCCTCCTGTCGCAAGGGCCTCCCAGCGTGCCAGGCAGAGACGTGGAAACCCCACGCCGTGAGGGAGTAGCAGACCCTATGGAGCACCATGAGGCAAAAGGAGGGTGCCTTCACAGAGGAAGAGACCCTAGAGCAGGTCCCCCATGGGAGCTGGCAGTCAGCCGGCAGAGGGACCGGCCTGAGCAAAACCAGAGGTTGGGGGCGGGGGTTCCGGGGACGACTAGGTGGTGGCTCCGTGCCACTGGGCACCAGGCCATGCTGGGGAGGGGCTTGGGCTTGACGTGCCTGGACACCGATCATGGGCAACAGGGAGCCACGGAGGGTCCTTGAGCAAGGGGAGGCGCAGGGTCTGACTGGGGTTGGGGGAAGACCATCTGACAGCCAGGCGGAGGTGTCATCGGAGACCGGAAATGGTCGCAGCTGCCACAAGGGCGGCGGGGAGCGGGGAGGTGGGAGCGGAGGGGACTCCCAACTCTGGGGCCAGCTGTGGGGCCGGCCGGCGCCAGGCCCTGGTCACAACTCACCGTGGATCCCGATCATGTGCTCCAGGATGAGGACCCTCTCTGCCAGGATCTTCAGGGCCTCCCGCAGCTGCTGCACCCCCTCACTCTGGCGGGGAGGAAGCACGGGGTCAGGGCTGGCCACAGGGACGCGGCCGGGGCCACGCGGCTTCCGCGTCCATGTCCTCCCCGCCCTCCCTGCTCCCGCCTCCTTGTCGCCATCCTAGTACAACAGCCATCACAGGGTGGATGTTTTGCGGACAAGGAATCCGAGGCACAAAGAGAGTAACAGGCGTCCTGTGGCTGCACAGCCTGGGGCTTAACACCCGACCTGGCCCCTCGAGCCTCGGTTCTTCCGGCTCCCGTGGCCGCCCGGCCGCTTCCCCGGTGTGCCCTTCCTCCCAGAAAATACCCTGCCGGGGACAGAGCACCCAGCACAGGTGGGGGTGTTTTGCCGCCCCCTTGCTGGCACCGTCCACCCGAGAGCTCTCCAGGGGTGACCCCCCGGCAAGAAAAGGCGAAGGCTTCTGGAGCGTTGGCAGGAGTGCGTGAGGCCCGGCCTACACGTGGGCAGAGGGCCTTGTGCACCGAGATGCTCGAATGAACTGATTTATGGAGAAGACAGGTGTCAAAGCCGCTTTGAAACGGAAAGTGATGGTGAGGAGGTCGGGCCCCGCCCTGAAGTCGGCCCCCAGAATGGGTGCCTTTTGGTGGCCTAACGTGACAGCTGTCATGACATTCACAGCAGCCTCGCTTAGAACAAAACAAAAGGGACCAAAAAGTATCCTACAGGAGAGAGGCCTTCCCTCCAGGGGACCAAAGGCCCAGGGAAGCCACAGAGTGGGCAGTGTCTAGGATCGGGGCCCCCCGGTGAGGAGCAGAGGGTCCAGGGCTCCTGCTAAGCCCCGTGTCCCTGGGCCACGGGATGCAGGCCTATGAAATGCAAAGGGGTGGAGGCCTAAGTATCGTCTCCGTCCCCCACACAAGTGACCCGTGAATCGGTGCCCGTGCCTTGGTGCCCACCTCTTCCTCCCGCCGCCTCCTGTGCCCTCCACAGCTGCTCTGCCTGTAGCCTCTACCCGCTTCTCCAGTCCTGCAAGGGCCTCCCAAAGGTCCCCAGCCTCCCCCCACCTCCCTGCTGAGCTCTGACACTCGCGGGGCGTTTGGACTCTCTACGTGTGAGGTCTCCCCCACTGGCCCCACTGCCCTCACCCCCTTTATCCGTCACGCCGGTCTCCGGCACCCCTCCTGCTCCCAGAAGGTAGTGGGTCCCCCCGGCCGTGCCTGGGCTCCATCTCTGTCCCCTCCCGCCATCTCACCCTGGGCCCTGCCCGGGGCCATCCTCAGTCCCCCAGCGCCGTGACCCTGTGGGCACCTCTGTGCACCAGGCGCGGCATGTGGGGACTTCCGTCCCCGGACAGGGACTCCACAGCCTGCAGCCTCCTTTAATGGGGGGCTCTCTTCTGCAGGGTCCCCCCCGCCGTCCTCCGGCTGCGGGCCAGTCACCCCCACTGGCCGTGCGACCCCCACTGCAGAATCGGCACACTATGCTGCAATCATCACTTCCCTCATCTGTCTCCTCCGCGGGGCCGGGACCCCGTTCACCCCGTGGCCCAGCACCCTGTGGGCTCACGGGTGTCAGTGCAGATCTGCTGGGCACCGGCCGTCCCGCTGCGACACAGCCGAGGGGGCAGGTGGGGAACGCGGCCGACAGGACTGTTACCTCTGCAGCCGCCTTCTCCTCTTCTTGTCCCTTCCCGCCGGGCTCGCCCTAGGAGAAAGTCAAGTTGTCCAAAGCCGGTGAGGGGCACGGGGGCGCCTCCCTCCCCTCCCCGGCTTCTTGGGCAGACCGCGGGGAGTCAGTGGCAGAGCCTGGGGACAGGGTGCCGGGGCGGAGCCTGACGGCCTCGCCCATGGGAACTCCTGCCCTGGGGGGGGGCAGGGCCGGAGCGCCGAGGCCCCACGCGTCTCTGCACAACCCGGCACGGCTTGGCTTTAGCGGCTTCACCGTGCTTCTGGGCCACCGAGGAGCCAGGTCTGAAACCCCATGAGCCCACCTCTCAGCTCTTCCGGGGATCGAGTCCCCGCCTCTCTCTGCTTCCGCCTCTGAATCCAGGCCAGTAACACCAGCCGCACATGAACACCCACGTGTTATCCTAGGTGACCTGGAGCACGTTACTTTGCTTCTCTGTGCCTCAGCATTCTCATCTCTGAAATGGGGTAATAACACTGCCTACCTCCCAGGAGTATTAGGGGGATTCAATAAACCGATAGCGGTAACGAGCTCTGACTGGCGCCTGGTGCCAGAAGCCCCGTGACGGGGCTCAGCAGCGTCTACCAGACAGAAGCCAGGAGGAGGCATGGCTTCGAGGCTAACGCTCCCGGGTTTCAATCTTGGCTCCATCACTGCCTTGCTGTGTGACTTTGGGCAAATTACTTAACCTCTCCGAGTCTTAGCTGCCGGTTCTCAAAAATGGGGCAAATAAAGTCCCGCCTCGCTGGGCTGCAATGCAGCTTAAACTCACTATTTCTGAAGAGCGCCTCCCCTGCGGCCAGCACATCGTAGGTGCTCAGCACAGATCCATCCCTCCTCCCTGGCCGCACGCCCCTAACTTTAGATTTGGGGGCGAAGGAGGTGCCCGCCTCCTTGGCCCTGCAGGCAGGAGTTGAGACTCAGAAATTCTCGTTTCCAAGAAGGAAAATTAGAGGCCAGCTGTCTGAGCCTCTACTCGTGGCAGGTTCAGAGGAGGGAGGGGACTCTGCAGGTCACACAGCATTGTTAACTCAGGGGTCTGGGAGCCTCGGGAGAGATCTGAGGACCCTCATCCCAGTGAGGGGCTCCCCACCTCCTAAGGGCACCCCTTCCCAACTCGGGCAGTGGGGACCACACGTAGGCTGCCCCTTCTCTGGGCGGGGTACGATCGGGCCATGTCTGGGGTCGCTGTGGGGCTGAGCTCAGGCGAGGCTCCTGGGACAGACCTCTGCCCACCCGGCACCCCGGGGGCCACACTGGGGCCCACCGCCCTGGGCACGACCCATCGGCTCAGCCCGTCACTTACAGCCGGTCCCATCATGCCCCGCTCTCCGGCCAGACCCTGCAGTAAGTCAGACAAAGCAGATTAGGCCTTGCCTGCCCGCCCCCCCCCCCGCCCCCCAACACCTCTGTCCTCTCCTTATCCTCCCTGCACCAGGCTCAGGATCTGGAAGGACAGAAGGAGGATGGCACGGAGGGGACAGGAAGGCCCCACCTGGGCCACCCTCCCCGGGCTCCTCCCTGAGGCTCGGTCTTCTCCGCTGAGAAGTGGGCCACGCATGTATAGTTATCCACACGGAGTCGGCACGGATGGCCAAGCCCCCTGCATGCAGAGAGAGGGGTCCCCAGAAGTGAGTGCCAGCAACACCAATCACGAGGGTCCCGCCGGGGGACTCCCGTCCGTGCCGATGTCCGGCCCGAAGGCTCCCCGGAGCCCAGACCCACGGGGTACCCATCCACCTCCCCCAGGCAGAACCCTGGCTCCCCCCAAACCCACCCCACTCTGCGGACACCTCCTTGGAAGGTGGCTCCCCGGTCCTCCCAGTTGCTCCCCGACACGCCTGGGAGGTAACCTTCCTTTCCCTCTCCTGCCAAATCTGTTCCACCAGCCAGACCTGTCACATCACTTTCTGAACACGTCCATTCTGTTTGCCGCTTCAGGGGCCACCACTTAACACACGTCACCTTCTCGTCTCCCCCGAGGGCTTCCGGGGTCTCCTCCCGGGTCGCCCTGCTCCACTGTGTCCCCGTCCTCCATTCCCCTACCACAGTCACAGCTGCAGGGGCCTCTTAAAGGTGTAAATCAGGTCACAGGCTCTCCTTCCCTGAGACTCAGAGCCCCTTCCCCTGTGACCCAAACCCACACTCCCTGACCCACCTCACCTCACACCTCACTCTCCTCAGCAGCACTGGGCTTTTCCCTGCCCCAGGGCCTTTGCACTTGCTCTTCTGGCTAATTGGAGGGCCCATTCTTGGCATCTTTGTACGGCTGCTAGTTCTGGTTCCTTAGGTCTCAGCTGAAGTGTCACCTCTGCAGGTCTGTCGTGCCTCGCTTGCCTGGGCCCTTTCACTCTGTCACATCGCCTCATTTCCTCCTTTCCTGACACTTATCGTCCTTACTTGTCCTTGTCTGCCTCCCCTGTTGTACCATCAGCTACCGCAGGGCTCCCGATGTCCCTGCTCTCGTGCTCAGCACAGTATCTGACGCAGCGGAGACCCCAAGAGATATTTGGTTAACGAAGAACATTTATTAAGGGTCTCCTGAGAGCCTGGGGCTTTTCCTCCATTGTCCCCTTTATGTCTCACAACCAGCCCACCCAAGAGGGATTCCTCATTTCACAGGGTGGGGGAGGTGGGGGCCAGTGACTTGCTCAGGGTCACCCGGCTGGAAACTGGGAGAGCGGGGCTTCAAACCCAGGTCTCTCTGTCCTGCTCAGAGGAGAAAAGTAGGGGCCACCTCGTCCTCTGCCGTGGTCCCTTCCCACTCCTCTCTGACCCATGTCTAGGGGACATCCCCTCACCCCAGCCTCAGAGGCCTCGACTCTTTGGCAAGGGATGGAGACAGACAGTGGCCGGGTCACCAGGCTGCTCCTGCCGTCCACGGGGAAGACCCTGTCTGGTCCTTCCATGGTGAGCAGAGGGGGCTGGTGGCTATTCGGACACTGTCCGTATCTGGGCTAACCTTGGAACCTAGCTCCAACCCTGCAGTGTGGGGGCCTGGGTGGGCTCTAGCAGAAGGTCATGGAAGGGGCTCTTCAGGGCCTGTCCAATGGGCCCCTGGGGAACCAGGGACAGGCTGGGCACTGTCTGGTGCCCTTGGGCATCCCAGTCCTGGCCACGGGACCCCCAGCCTTACAGAAGGACCACAGCAAAGAGGGAAGGGGTCAAGACGCTGCACCCTCCACGTCGATGCCCGGTCACACACCCTCTTGGGCGGGGCGGGGGGGCGGGGCGGTAGGAGGAACAGCTTTGACTAGGCCCCTCTAAATCTCCTTGGAATCTTGGGAGCCCGGGTCCCCACAAGGACAAGGTCTGCACAGTCCCCCAAGTGGTACTACCGTAAGGCCCTGAAGACCCTGAAAACAGACCACCTCGCAGGATTAAGGCTATCCCAAAGCACCCAGCACATTCTCGGTGAGGGCTGGAGGCAGCCGGGGAAAGCCCGAGAGGGGCCCCACCCCTGCCGTTCCCCTGCTGTGTGACTCTGGGCAAGCGACTGAACCTCTCTGAGCCTCCACTTCTCCACCCCCTCTGGGACAGAACGATGGCGAATCTGAACGCAGGTGGCACAAGTAGCTGGGAAGGGGCCCCTGACTTCCCCTGTCGCTGCAGGCTGGGGCAGCAGGAGGCGTGTGACCGCACAGAATTCTACCCCTGCGCCTCCCACACTTCCCTGGGCATCTCGGTCCCTCACCACACTCCTGCCCCCGTCACTGTCGGGCTCTGTGGCCCACACCCACCCCTCCTCTCTGAGGGTGCCCCTGTCCCCCTCTCCCTGCAGACATTGTGCCCACCTGCCCCTCCCCGATGCTGTGTCTCCAGGTGTAAAAACACACAGTGGGGACAACAGGGAGCAGATTAGCAGTCATGGGACCCTGGTTCTTTGACGTCTAGAATGTAAGCTCTACGGGGCTGCCCTGTGGCCCCTCAGCAGCTCTATCCTCAGCTTGGGGGGCTGGCGCCCCGAGTGTTTCAGGAATGTTCTTCTAGCATCTAAAGGGATGGACTCCCAAGGTCCCAGCACTCACAGGGCCAAGGCCCAGACTCCCGCCCCTGGCAGTAGAGGGGCCACCTCCAGCCACCTGCTAAGCACAGCCTGAGCTCCTGGAGCAGGAGTCGGCAGGGCCCTAGGTCTGGACAGGCTCTGGGCAGGGAGAGGGGCGGGGCGCTGGAAGCTCCACCCCTTTCTGCCTCCGGGCTGCCCCTCCCTGGTGTGATTTCTTCCCAGGCCCTGGGCCTCTGAGGCACAAAACACACCCCATCCCAGCATTCTGTTTCTCCTTGCTCCCTCTAACAACCCACAAGGGAAGCCCTGTACCCCTGTCTGAGCAGCCAAGGCAGCCGGAGCTCAGAGAGGCCGCCTCTCCACCCGAGGTCACACAGCTGGAGAGGCGGAGCAAGCTGGGGTTTGGGGCCACCTCACCAGGCTTCGGGGCGCCCTCTCACACACAGGGGGCTCTCGGGGAGGAGGGCGACAGGCTGGGGTGGACGTTCTGTGATCCCATATGTCCTCAGGAGGCACCTGTCCCTCTGGGTCTCAGTCAGAGAGACGGGAAGGACGCCAACATCTCCCCGGCATGGGGGAGCAGACAGCAAAGGACAGCAGCGGCTGAGATGACCAGGGTCACACCCACCTTCCCCTGGGTCCTGCCTGGGCCCTGCTGCAGAGGGGCCTGGCTCCTCTTTCCTGGGGAGCCCCCGCTCCCCCGCCCCGGCCCCTGCCAGAAATGAGGGAAGTCCTTACCTGGGATCCAGGTACACCTGGCGGTCCTGGGGGACCGTGTGGGCCAGGAGGACCTGTGGGCAGAGTCACACACGGTCACCTGGGGCCAGTCCCCTGCCCACCCTTAGCGCGGAAAGCCCACCTCCACCGCCCTCTCCCCGCAGCCCCTACGTCGCAACCGGCTCTTCCCTCAGGGCCTCATCCATGGGTCGCCCCCCCCCCCCCCCCCCGCCCTTCCCCTGCCAGCCAGTCTCCTGGCAAATGTCTCCCAGGACTGCCCCTCCTCCGGGCCTCGGACCCTACCCCTCCGAGGCCATCCTTCTTGCCTGAGTTACTGCAACAGCATCCGGACCATCCACTCTCCATGTGGCCACCCAGACCCAACTTCCAGGTAGGTCCCTCTCGGGGCTCCTGAGGTCCTCACCCCGGCCCCCTCCCCCCTTCCCGCCCAGATCCTCTCCTGAGAAGCTCCTCTGCTTCTGCGCCTTTGCAGATGCTGTTCCTTCCTCCTGGAGCTTCTCCATCCCCTCCACAGCCTGGCAAATTCTTTCCTCTTGTCTCAGGATGAGCATCACCTCCTCCAGGAAGACTTCCGGCACTACCCACGCCCACCCCTCCTCCAGACCAGTCCCTGACAGGGAACCAGCCGCCACCCACGGCCACGGTCGATACGCACATCTGCGCCACGCGCAGGGAGTGCTCGGTCAGTACATGAAAGTGTAAATGAGTGGTGGGGAATGAGGCACCCACACAGCTGGACAAGCAGGGCTGGCCCCTGCCCCACACGCCCCTTCCCTCCCCACCAGTGAGGGTCCCTGGAAGGAGGGGATCCAGCCCTTAGAGCCCCAGGGCTGTCCCCTTCCCCCCGGCCCCTGGTCTCTGCCACCAGGCCCAGGGCTTCCTGCCTCTCCGGGCACCTGCCCTGCCAGCTCCTGGACCACCCCTGAGCTCACCCCCTGCCTCCCCCTGGGCCTGGGCCTCCATGAACCCCGGTGCAACCCCCACTCAGGCCCACATGGGGGCAGCCCTGAGCTGCTTCACGTGGGCACCTGGCAGAAACATTTGGGGTTCTCCCAAGGGGTGAGCAAGGGGACTCACCTCAGGCCACACGGTGAGTTGTGGACACACCCATATCCCCAGCACCCTGCCAAGGCCACGGGCCCCCGACCGGCCCTACGAGAGCCCCTGGCCCAGGCCAGGCCCAGAGGCAGGGGCGGCGGGGGGGCAATCCCGGCCAGGCTGTGCAGCTGCCCTCTGCGCTTACCTGGAGGGCCAGGGGGGCCCCGGGGCCCTGGGACGCCGGCCAGCACGGTGTCCACGGCAGCAGAGGCCAGCTGTGAGTGTCCGTCTGTGGGCAGAGCAGAGGGGCCCGTGACACGGTGGGGCAGGGCCGGCAGGGCTGGGGTGCCGGGCCTGAGCTCCCCCGGGGCCAGGAGGACAGACGTCCCCACCCCACCGGGCCTCACAGCAGCCTTGGTGAGCAGAGGCTCGGACTCCCACAGAGGCCAGGTCAAAGGGCAGGGAAAGCCGGGGGGGGGGGGGCTTCATATAATGCACAAACTCCTTCCTGAGCATTCCAGGCCCTTCAGAGTCTGGCCCTGCCCTACTCACCTCCCCAGGCTCCAGGCCAGCCCTCTCCTCCCCAATCCATTCCACAGGCCCGTTCTGATGCACCTGACTGGCTCACTCCTGCGGGGCCTCCTCCAAGAAGCCCTCCGGGCTCAGCCCTCTGAGCTGCAAGAGCCGGGCTGCCTCTACAGGGCCCATCACTCAGCCTGGGGCAGCGGTGAGGTCTGTTCACGGCCCAGTTCTGACAAACAGGTCAAGCCCCATGTGCCTTTGCCCTGCCCCACCTCTGCCCTTCCCTCCACACCGGGAAGCCTGGACCACCCTCCCACTGGTTCAAGGCGACGGGCGGGGCCCCCTGGGGCATCCCCAGTCTTCCCCAAATTCATACTCAGGGACCCCAGGGCCGCAGGTAAAGAAGGTCCCATCTGAGAAGGGCTCTGATTACTGGAGGTGTCAGGAAGGCAGTGCCCGAGGCGTCTGGCCCAGACCAGGGCAGGCAGGAGCCTTGGGATGGCTCCATGTGGCTCAGGGGTGGGCGCTGAGCCTTGAGCCCCCCAGAGCACCGCACGGGTGGCACCGGCCCCCTCCCTGAGTCTTCAGTGAGTTCCCACTTGTTCCAGAAGGTTCTGTTCTCGCCTGGCTGGGCCCCTGCACCCACTGAGTGCAGCCCAGGACCCCCATTCTGCAAGGCTGAGTCGCTTCCTCCCACCAGAGCAACTCCAACGGGGACTAATACCCACCCCCTACTCTACAGGTGGGGAAAGTGAGGCTCCGACGGGGACAGTGGGATTCAGGCCTAGGTTTTAACGCTCAGGTTAGGGGCACCTGGGTGGTTCATTCAGTTAAGCGTCCAACTTCGGCTCAGGTCTTGATCTCGCGGTTCATAGGTTCGAGCCCCACATCAGACTCTGTGCTGACAGCTCATAGCCGAGAGCCTGCTTCAGATTCTGTCTCCCTCTCTCTCTCTCCCCTTTCACCGCTCGTTCTCTCTCTCTCTCTCTCTCTCCCCCCTCTCTCTCAAAAATGAATAAACATTTTAAAAAATCTAAAAAAATAATAATAAAGCTCAGGTTAAGGGCTGCGCTGCCTGAGGGGGGACAGGAGTACCAGCAGGAGGGGGCTTGGGTTTCTCTGACCAAGACAAGAGGTCCCCATCCCCCATCGTGCCCAGGATGTCACTTAACACTGTCACTAGCTTCTTAAAACCCTCCCCAGGTTTCCCAGGGCATTTAACCGAAAGACACCCCTGTGACGCCCTCACCCCACTCTCCGGGCCTCCCTGACCCCACCCTTCCCACAGGTAGGCGGAGGTTTCCGGGTTCAGAAACAGCAGACTGTGCCCCCGGGGGGCAGGAGACTGTTTTGTTCACTGCTGCATCCCCAGTGAGTGTGCAGGACACATAGTAGGTGCTCAACCAATACTTGTCACATGGCCTGCATACGGTGAGACGATTTTCCAGGAGACGCAGCAGCAGTGACCTCGGGGGCGCCGCTCTCACCAAATGGGGAAACTGAGGCCAGGGCAGACAACAGAGACTCGGGGGGGCGTCAGGACCCCAGGGGCAGCAGCTGAGCACCAGAGCAGGGACGGGCCAAGAGCTGGGTTGGGGGACCCGCATCGGCCCCCCCAGAGGCCCTTCCGCCCCACCCGGCAGAGCCTGGCTCCAGAGCCGGGGCCCTGCTCACTGAGGGTCTGCGTCCCCGGGGCCCGCCCCTCAGTGGCACTCACCGTCCTTGTCTGTCGGCGACTGCAGGGAGTAGAGGACACCCTGGGGGCCGTTCGGAGGGAAGCCTGGGCTGCCTGCTGGGCCGGGGGGGCCAGGGGGGCCCGGGCGCCCCATCTCTCCAGGAAGCCCGCGGGGTCCTGGCGGCCCCAAGAGGCCTGCAGCGGGAGAAGAGGAGTCACGCGAGGGCTGGGCCTGGCACCTGACACTGCAGACGGGACCCAGGCCGGTGGTGGCCTCCAGACCAGCGTCCCCGGAGGGCCGTCCTGGGGTGTGAGCGAACCGGCTTTCCCTTCAGGCCTAGTGCACAGGGAACACCAGGGCAGGGAGGGAGGCGAGGGAGGCAGGGTCGCCCCCTCCTGGGACCTCAGCTCTGGGGTCGGGGCACTGAGGGTGGCAGCCAGCCTGGGCTAGCACAGGACCTGTGCCTTCCCTGCAGGACCCAGGAGGAGCTGGGAGGCTCTCTGGAGGTGTTGTTTAAATGACTGAGCACAGTCCCCAGGCCCCAGCTGCCCCACCCACACACCTGCACCCCCAGCGCCTGGAGCCTTCCGTCCTTCCTGCAGCCCAGGGTCAGACCAAACCTAAAGTCTTTGGGACAGGGTGGCAGTGGGGGTGCTGGTGGGAGGAAGTGAGCCTGGAGCCCCCCCAAGACGGCAGTCATTAACCCCAGCAAGATCGGGGGCCGTGGGAGGCCTCACCTGCTCAGACAAGGGAGAAACCCCAGACCCTTTCCAGCAGACAAAGTCAGATCTGGGGTGCGGGGTGTCCTTACCGGGAGGCCCTGCTGGGCCCTTCTCTCCTGCCTGGCCCCGGTCGCCTTTGGAGCCTGGGGGACCTGCAGGCCCTGGCGGTCCCGTCTGCCCCGGGGGCCCTGAGGAGAGAATGAGGTAAGCCCTGAGGACACCGTGGGCTGAGCCGCCATGAGGGGGGGGCGGGGGACTTCAGGCCTGACCACCTGAGCCATCTGGTCAGCCCTGCCCCCGGAGCAGACACCTCCTCCATCATTACAGTTTACAGACCATTTTTGTACCTATTCATTCCTGTGATCTCAAGAGCTACTTTTGTTCCCACTTGACAGGTGGGGAAACTGAGGCTCAGGAAGGTGTGGTCCCTTGCTCAAGGGCCCAGAGCCAGGCTGCCCCTCTCTCAAGGGTCCTGCTGTCTCCCTGCTCAGGGTCGGGAACTGGGCTCCTGGCAAAGAGTTCCCCAACGAGGCCTCCACGGGGGCCCCAGGAAGCCCTAAAGCTCACAAGCACCCCCCTCACCTGCTCTCAAGAATTCCTGGGTTCCCCCAGGTGTCACCATTTGTAGGGGTTGTGCCCCACCTGGTGGCCATTTCTCAGAACTACACTTTGCTTGGTGAAGAGAAAGTGTGGCCCAGGAGACCCAGAGCACCTGCCAAGCTCCCCCCAGGGGGTGTGGGGCCTGGGTGCCCTGAGGGCTGGGAAATCGCCCTCCTCCCCAGTTCCAGAAGAAGGACTGCAAGAAGGTGGGCATGGGCAGCTGCCTGGGTGTGAAACCTAAGGGATGACAGCTAGAGAGGTGAGCCAGGGGACCCGTCAGCCCTCTTCCCACAGCCTCCCCGGCACCGGCCACCGGCCACGCCCACTGCTGGGGGCTGTGTCCTTCCTGCTCTGCTCCCTGTCTCAACTAGACAGGCACACGCAGAAAACAGGGCAGAGGAGGTGGGGAGGGGGACAGGGTGGGAGCTCAGAGCTGAGTGTGGACAGCGGTGCTAAGAAGCTGGGGCCTCAGCTGGGAGAGAGGGGATGGAGGGACAGCGTCACCTGCAAAGGGCTATAGCCGGGCCAACAATGATCGAGACAAAATGGCCCCGGATCACGGGGGTGACCCCAAGGGTCGTTTCCCTGAGCCTCGGTTTTCTCCTCTGTAACCTCAAGCATCACCAACTTACCGGAATGATGAGAAGTGTTATCTGTGCAGCCTAGGGTGATATAACAATATTTAATAACTGGCACAGCACAGATAGTGACCAGTCAGAAGGGACACCGGCCTTAAACCCCCGAGTTCGGCCACATTGACAGATGCCAGCCACCCACGTGCCCGGGGTAAAGCCCCAGCACAGTGCGTGGCACGGGACAGGCATTCAGCAGTGCTCACCGCCCGCTATTACGCTTACTGTCCCTATTCTACAACCCCCAGGGCCGAGCCCAGTGGATACAAGCTGCAGAGAGAAAAAACAGTTACTCCTGACTTTAAAACACGGCAGGAGGGGCGCCTGGGTGGCTCAGTCGGTTCAGTGTCAGACCTCGGCTCAGGCCATGATCTCGGTCTGTGGGTTCGAGCCCCGTGTCGGGCTCTGTGCTGACAGCCCGGAGCCTGCTTGGGCTTCTGCGTCTCCCTCGCTCTCTGCCCCTCCCCGACTTGTGCTGTCTCTCACACATAAATGTTAAAAATAATTTTTAAACACGGGAGGGAAGGAGCAAACAACACGGTGGCAGATGTCCCCCGACACCCCGGCCAGAGAGTTCCGGGAGCCCCTCCCCGCCCCGGAAGGTGGGGGGAGGCGGTAAACTCCAGAAGGCCGGGGCTGGGCTGCGGGGCTGAGCACAGGTGCAAAGAGGCAGCGGGCAGATCATGAGGACATGTACCAAACTGAACGACGGCGACAAGGAAGGATGGGGACTTCAGCAGTTCGCATGGGGTCTGCGGAGGCAGCCGTGACCTGGCTGCAGCCAACTGTTTCCAGGAGGGACTGAAACCCCCACAGCCAGATCTTCCATTTTTCTAAGAGAAGCCGGAAATCCTGTTTTTCGTGTGAACCCCTCCCCCCCACCCCCCACCGGCTTTTGAAAAGTTCGCTCGCTGTGTCGAAAGAGCAAGGGAGCGTGCTTGATCCAAAGGGCCTACTGTGTGACCTCGTGGTAGAGGCCTTGGGAGGCCGTGCTCAGGCCGCTTTGGCCGCAGGCCTCACTCACCGGCGGGGCCCGTGGGCCTTCTCCTTCGGGGCCCTGGGTGGGCGAGGGGGATGGCGTCAGGGAGGAAGTCCTCGTTCCAGGGTGGTGGGGTGCTCTGGGGGGCCGGCAGGTCATTGCCCGGGCCTGCGGGCTGCTCTGCCGCCTGCAGCAGGAGAACCTGGGGACAAGGGCAGAGGTCAGGACCCCCGCCGGGCCCGAGATACGCGTGTACGAGATATGTGTCCCCGGAGACATCACGCCCCTCGTGGGACTGCTGCTCCCCTTCTGGAATATTCTCCCACCCCTGCCCTCCTCCCCTTCCCATTTCCAGAGCCTGGACCCGGGGCTCAAGCAGGTTGCCACTGGGACACCTTCAGACTCCCTGCGCCTTGCTTCTGGAGCGGCCGTCACCATGGTGAGAGACCAGTGGTCACCCCCCCCCCCCCCCCGCCCCGGCTCCTCCCAGGGCACTGGTCCCTCGCACGGCCTGGCTTAGGGCACAGACAACGGATGGAGGTCTGTTGTGGAAGGAGGGAGGGAAGGAAGGAGGGAGAAAACTAGAGAAGAAAAAAAGAAAAAGAGAATGAGAAAGAAAAGGATATAGGGGCGCCTGGGCGGCTCAGCTGGTTAAGTGTCCGACTTCGGCTCAGGTCATGATCTCACGGTCCGTGAGTTCGAGCCCCGTGTTGGCCTCTGTGCTGACAGCTCAGAGCCTGGAGCCTGTTTCGGATTCTGTGTCTGGCTCTCTCGCTGTCCCTCCCCTGCTCACGCTCTGTCTCTCTCTCTCTCTCTCAAAAATAAATAAACATAACAACAACAACAAAAAAGAATATAAATGGTCCTGGCTTGGGGCACGATTTTTAGTAGGGGCTCTAGAACAAAAGGCAGCGTGGAAAGCTGCCCGGTTCTCTACCCTTGAGGGAGGTGGGGGTCAAACGCTGCGAAGACCAGGGCCTGGGCAGCGACACTGTCTCCCTAATTCAAGTGAACTGGGAGTCAGGCCTCAGAGGCCCCAGCGAGACCCTGCTGTCTCCAAAAGGCTCAGCAGGGGGCGCTGCGCACCAGGGATCTGAGCGAGCAGCAGGGCAGGTGCTGAGACCCAGAGTAGGCCCACCCCCAGAGAGGGGTCCCAGGCCTGTCCCACAGAGTCGGCTTCCTGTTCCGCCCACCTCGGGTCCCCGAGTCTCTGCTCCCGGATCTGCCTGCAGGAGAGGAAGCCTGGTGTCTCTTGTTGCCTCCAGCCTTGGGAGCCAGAACCCCGCATCCTGCCGGATTCCCCGACTGCTGCTCCCCACATGGGGCAGGGCCAGGGCCGGGGCACCTGGCCTCCCCAACCCGCCGCCCCTCCCCACCCCACCCCACCTCCCGCCCCGTGCCCCTTGGCCTGCCCAGCCCTGGCTCCAGCCCTGGGTCTATGGTCCCAGGCTCTCCACCTGCCCCCATCCCCTCCTGGGGCCTCCCTACACGGTAGGAGACGAGGACTTTGGGCAAAGCCAACTCTGGGGAGCCCCCCCCCAAACCAGACCGCCAGCGGCCCCACGCTTCCCACGTAGGGAGGCGCCCTTCTCGGCCTGCCCTGCTCCTCCTGGGCCTCACCAGCTTTGCTCCAGCTGCCCGGCACCACCCCAGGGTCCCTCCTGCCCCGAGCCCCCCTACCTCCATGCCCTCAGAGGGCCACCAGTGGCGGGCCACCCCCGCCAGCCCTTCCCTTCACCCCTGCACGATCGCTTTGTATCAACGGCCACGGCGGGAGCAGGGCCAGCAGGCCAGCCGGGGTGGCAGCCTGGTCCCCAGAGCCCTGCACGGGTTAAGTGCCTCTCGATAGGGGTGGGGCTCAGGCCCTGCTGCCATACGAGCTGGTTTGAATCCGGCTCTCCCACTAGGCGGCCGCTGTGTGAGCTTGTGCAAGTGTTGCGACCTCGGTGGCCCTCAGTTTTCCCGTCAGCAAAGCGGACACTGACCGTGTCAAGCACACTGGGCCCCAGCTCCTGCTGCTGCTGCTGGTGGGTCCCGGGGACCAAGAGCGGCCTTCATGGCGCCCAGGCCTAGGCTGGGCTGAGGTTCTGGTGTGTGTGTGCGGTGGGGGGCGAGGGGGGTGACAAAGGGGCCCCTGAGCACTCCCTCCCACCAGTCCCGCAGTGTCCCTGGGCCTGGGTGACAGTCTCTGAGGATCTAGGGAACAGAGTGGCACCCCGCACCAGGTCTCAGGGTCTCCATCTGTGTTGGGCCAGTGGGCAACCCCCAGGGCTAAGTCTCCGGGCCCCTCCCCCTCTGGCCCTTCCAAGGCCCCAGGAGGCAGGAAGGGTCACCGCGGCCCATCACAGGAGAGGTGGAAATAAAGGCTCAGAGACTGCAAGTGACCCGCCCGAGGTCACCCGGCAAGTAGGCTGGGCCCAGGGTCCCACGCAGTGCCCTGTCCACCTGTCCACAGCTTGGCCACAGCCTGGGCCTTGGCGGAACCTCATGGAAGCACCCACGAGGGGAGCAGCTGGCTACTATCACACAGTGGCCGGGGGGTGGGGGGTGAAAGTCCATCCCTGCCCCCCGGGGAGGGAAGTGGGATGGTTTCTGCCCAGCCACTGAGTGTCGCTGGGAAGCTGACCAGCCACGGCCGAGGCTGGGGGCTCTGGGGCAGCGGAGGAGTTGGGGGTCAGTGACACGTGATGGGGAGCCCAGGGGCAGGAGCACGGGTGAAGGCAGGAGTGGGTCCCCTGGTTCCGGCCTGGCTCCCGGGACCGTCGGATCGCCACCAGTCAGACAGGGACCCGGGAGAAGGTGGGTTTGGGGGTGCAGGTGACCACACAGGGGGCCGGGCTGAACTGCAGTGTCTCTGGGGGACCTCAAGATGGGCATACTTCCAGGGAGTCCTCAGGAGCAACAGGGGGCTGGGGGCAGCCAGGGTTCCGGGGAGGGCACCCTCCCTGGGCTCCTGGGATCAGGCCTACGTGTTCCCCTTCTCCAGCAGGGCTCTGGACCCACCCCCAGGGGACCTGCCACCTGCAGCCTCACCCCCTCCCAAAAGGCCCCCCTCACTTCTTTGTTGGGCACCTCCCATGCCTGGCCGTGGCCGGCCTTCTGGAGAAACCGATCCCACCCGGGCGGACGACCTCACCAGGGCAGGCAGCAGTGGGCATGCAGACCTGACCCGAGAAAACCAGAGTGCAGCCAGACTTGGAGGGCAGTGGCTCCGATGACATCATTGTGGCCTGGTTGACTGGCCGGGAGGCTGCCCTCCTGCACCGGGGACCGGCTAGCTCCGAGGCTTCTGACCCTCACACAGGGGAATCCTCTCGGGCTCCCTCCCACACCATGCGGCCCGTGGAGTCTAAACTGAGGGGGGGGAGAGGAAGGAAGTCAGGAAACTTCTTCCTCCTGGCCTTCCACCCCACCAGGAAAAGAGGGTGGCAGGAGTCCCAGATCAGCTCCTAGGTCTGGACCTTCTGGGAACTCAGGCACCTGCAAGGAGTGAAGAGGGAGCAGACCTGATGGCTGCCGGACATGAGAGCCCCATATCGTGTACCTGTGGGTGTGCCCCACAGGACGAATCATGATCGGCCAGGTACTTATTTCCCCAACTCTCTTGCAACTAGGAGGTAGGCATACAGCCTGGTGACAGAAGAGCCCATTAGGGTGCTTTGCCTTATCCTCTACATCCTGCCTCTGAACATGGATCAGGATGCGATGCCTTGAGCTGCAGCAGCCACTTTGTAACCATGAGGCACTAACCATGAGGACAAAAGCCAATTCGCTTAGGAGGTGGAGGGGAAGGCTGTGAAAAGCTTGAGTTCTTAAGCCACCAAACCAATCCCAAAACCACCTACTGCGGGACTTCTTGTTGAACAAACAATAAATGTCTTTAAAGAATAACATGCCACTGGCTGGGTTTCTGTTACGTATAGCTGAACACATCCCTCTGACACACCAAAGCAGGCTACCTGTCTGAAGAGGCAGCAGCCACAGTTTCCAGGCCTCTGGGTTGCCACTCTCTTATGCCAGCCGTCTGGCTTCTGGCTCCCCATCTGGGCTTCGCCTGCCTGGCTCTCACTGGCCTGACCACAGCCACCGATCCTGCCCCATGTCGTCTCTGAGCCCAGCAGGCTCACCTGGCCTCAGCAGGGCTGTCCCGGCAGTGCGGCCAGCTTCCATCCCCCTCCCTCTCCGGGCCGCCACCTCTCAGGGCCCTCAGACCTGAGCTGATGAAGCACTCAGGGGCTCTGTTTCCCCAGGGGACACTCAGGCACGTAGCAGGCAGGTAAACAGCTAGAAGGTGACCCAGATAACACACAGACACTGAGACCCGAATCGCCCATCCCTGAGCTGGGAATCCAGAAGGAGGGTGATGGCAGCCGCCTCTTCGCACTCCCCAGATGCCGACCACGTCCCCCTCTCGTCTCCAAAGTTCACCCCTTTTTACCCTCCCCCAGAGCAACCCGGTGAGGGTGGGGGGTGGGCGGGCCAGCGACTCTGATTTCCATTTCACAGGACAGCAGACAGAGGCCCGGAGCTGAGCAGGGACCCGGTGAGGCAGAGCCATTCCTGGGCAGGGACCCGACCCCCCCAACACCAGGGTCTGCAGAGGGGTCACGACCCTCACCTCGGAGCCCCCTCATGGCCTGCTGCTGTGGCCGATCGATGTGTCAGGGCAGGAGGACAGGGAGCAATTGCTCTCGGCGGGAGGGCCAGGGCCAGCTGGGCGGAGGACGGCTAGCCCTGTGCCATTCTGCCCCCAAGGCTGTGACTTGTAACACCCCAAGGTGCCGGGCTGGGGCCAGGGCGGGCTGTCGGCCAGTACTCTGCCAAACCACTCAGAGGCTTCAGGTGCTGGAAAATGTCCGTCAGGCCCGCTGGCTTGGGGACCCCTCCTCTTTTTAAAATCTCGGGGGCCAGACGTTCCCCCCGGGGTTTTCCCCAGCACCCCCACCCTCCCGGGGCTTCCCAGCCCCGGCCTGGCCCACGTGACAACATCTGTTCCCTGATGGCCTCCACCCCACCCCCACGGAGCCACTGACCCCAAGGAGGGTACAAGGTCCCCTAGTCCCGCCATGTCCAGGGGGCTGCCGGGGGACCCAGGGCTTGGGTACAAGGCAGGGGGCACTCGTGGCCTGGGCCTCTCATGCCATGTGCTCCGCACGGGTATCTCCCACACACCCGTGGCTGCATCTGTAAGATGGGGACAGCAAGACGGTGTCGCCAGCACAGACCCTCACATCTGTCCAGCACCCGACTGGTTCCAAGGCTGGGACCCCCCATCTTGGCGGCCCTTTAAAGGCTGGTACTTCAATCCACTGCACAGATGAGGCGCTGGGAGCCCGGGGAGAGTCACCCAGCTGCCGGCGATAGTCCCACTCATGTCTGACTCTGGGTGACGGTCATCCGCAGCCCCATCTCGCCGGGCAGGTGCCCCCATGGCCAGGCTTTCAGGGCAAGAGGCAGGGCCAGAGGGTGATGCGAGGGCTGTGTGTGTGTCTGTGTGTGTTCGCGTGTGTTTGTGCGTCTGCTGGGAAGACCTGCCAGGCAGGCTCTTCCGGGAGGGGCCCGACCTTTGGGCCCACTCTGTGGCCCTGCCACACTCGGCCCGCCCCAGTGCTCTGTCCCCACCCTGGCCGCCCTCACACCCGCCTCCTACACCGGGACCCTCCTTCTTGGGCCGGGCCGCCCCGGCAGCCCCAGGCCCCAGGAGGCTCCTCAGATACGTGAAGGTACAGCAGCCTCAGCCCCCAGCAGCCACCCTGGGACAAAAAGGAGAATGGGGCTCGTCCCCAGTCTGGACCCGGCCACGGCCCCCAGCTATGGCTTCTTCCTGCAGGCGTGGGAGACCCGAGACTCGCCGCTGGGGCTTTCTAGGGCCACAGGAACAATGCCAGCAGGCCGGTGAGGCAGGGGACATGAGGTGACGGTGGAGATAGCCCGGCAGAAGTGTCGGCAGCTGCCTCGTCCCCTGGCAGACTCTGTCCCAGGCCCTGTCTCTCAGAGGGGTCAGATGGGACAGGGTCCCCCGGTGTCCACCCGGGGAACCCACCTGTTGCCACACCTGGGCCTCACATGTCCTCCCTTCTCTTAGTCGCTACCTCTGTCTTGCCCCAGAGCTGCCTGAGGCTACTCCCAAATAAATTACCTTTTCCTCTTCTTTTCTTTCTTTTTTTCTTTTTAAAAGTGTATTTATTTACTTTGAGAGAGAGAGACAGAGAGCACAAGCAGGGGAGAGGCAGAGAGAAAGAGGCAGAGAGAGAATGTCAAGCAGGTTCCACACTGAGCGCAGAGCCCGACGTGGGGCTCGATCCCACGAACTGGGAGACCGTGACCTGAGCCAAAATCGAGAGTCAGACACTTAACTGAATGAGCCACCCAGGCGCCCCTAAATTTACTCATTCTTTATTCAGTCCTTCTGCCCCTGGGGTGACCCGCTCCACCCCGACGTAGGCGGGGTGAGAGCCGGCTGGTGCCAGGCAGCTCCGCCCCCATCGGCTTGTCTGTGCCCAGACGTGTGCCAGACGGGGAGAGGAGGAGCCAGAACAGGGGGCAGCAGCCTCTGGGGGGACGGGGCTCCCTCCTTTTTCCACTGAGGGGTCGGCTTCTGGATATCCAGTCCCGCCAGCCACTGAGGCCCACACCCAGACCAGCCTGCTGTCCGGGACCAGATCTCTTGCTTTCCCTGCTCCCCTCCCCCACACCAGGAGCCAGCCCAGAGTAGACCACCCAGAACCGCTGAGACCCCAGCAGCACCCGACCCCTGGGACCAGGCTGCTCAGGGCCTGGCTTTCCCCAGTCACACCCTGCAGGAACCTGATTCATAACCCTCGCACACACACACCCGCCAGCTCCCCAGGCCGTCTGACCTTGGCCTCCAGCGTGGTTAGCCTCTCACTCATGTCGCTGAGCCGGGTACAGTTCATGCATTCTGAAAGAGAAGGGTGAGAATGGAAAGTAGACCCTGGGCTGAGAGCAGCCAGCCACCAGGATAGCCTCTGGGCAGGTGGGGAGCTCGCCGATCGGTTTGCCTGGCAAACTCTTACCCGTCCTTCAGGGCCTTATCCTCAGCGCCCCCTCCTCCATGCAGCCTGTCTGATCTGGCTGTAAGAATAGAATGTGCAAAAGGGCGTCATGGGGGACAGTGATGCCAATCTGGGGTGGGGGCGGTGGTGGTCAGGGAGGACCTCCTGGAAGCAGCAGCATCTAAGGTGAGGCCTAAGGGTTGCACAATGACTGGCCAGGTGAGGAAAGAGGGCTGAGGTCTGCAGACAGGCAAGAAAAGAGAAGGGTCTGGCAGCAACCTGGCCGACCCTCTCCCCGCCACAACCCACCTCTTCCCCCCCCCCCCCCACCCCCCAGTCTGCAGCGGTAGGCTGGGCCCGAGCAGAGGAGGCCTGGCAGAAGGAGCTCTGGGCAGCGTCCTGAGACCGGGGGCAGCTGTGGGAGGGGGTCAAAGTCAAGGTCAGATTTGCATTTTTGAAAAACTCATTCTGGCAACAGAGTGTACAATGGGTGGGCGTGGGAGGGGCTGGAAGCCGGAAGGCCAATTAGGAGACCACTAACGGCTAACCCCCCAGGCACACATCTCCCTGGGCTATAATTACCTATTTATGTCTGTCTGCCCCAGGAACCGAGCTCTTTAAAGAGGAAATAGATGGTTCAAAGCTGTTCTCAAGAGCTTTTATGGCCCCAGAAATCAAGGGATGCCTAAATCTCTCACTCGGTTCAAAGCCTGACCTTCCTGGAACCTCATTCAGGATGAACAGACACGCTGACGCACAAGAGGTTTGAGGGTAACTCATTAGGTCCCACTTGGTGTGCTGGGGCTGTCGGAGGCCCCGTGGCCACGGTGAGGCCTGAAGCTCACCGGCAGCGTCTGTACCTGCCCCCCACTGGTCTCCCTGTCCTTGGAGAGGCCCCCAACGTCATCTCTGAAAGCAGATCATCTCACTAATGTTCCTCGTTCAGTGGTGATTGCTCGGCGAGGCATGTGGGGGACGGCCAGGGGTCTCAGGACCATGGTACGGGCTGTGTCCTCCCCAGGGGTGCCCGGCCTCAGGGCAAGGGGGGTTGACACTGGCGGTGTGCTCACCAGCCCTAGCTCGGTTTACAAGATGAATTATGTGGGCTCAGAGAGGCCCTGCTCACCCTCCTTCCCCTCCCCGGCTCCCCTGGGCTGGGCTCAGTCAGTGGTTTATAAGCATTTTTTAGGAACAGAACTCTTTTCTTCCCCCCCAATAAAACCGTGTCAGTAACCCTGATACCTAAAACAGATTAGAGACTGAGGTATAAACGCTGAAACCTTCAAACAACTAGAAGAATGTACAGGTACGTGGCTGGGAGGGGGTAGGACTTCACGAAGGACCGGTGAGAGTCGGAGAGGTTTTCTGCTGAAACATGGGAGTTTTCTGCTGGACACCCCCCCCCCCATGCTTCCCCCTAGTTTCTCCAAGGAAAGGGTGGTGAAGAAACAAAAGGGTACAGGAGGCCTCGGTGGCTCAGTCGGTTAAGTGACCGACTCTTGATTTCGGCTCAGGTCCTGATCTCACGGTTCCTGAGATCGAGCCCGGAGTCAGGCTCTGCACTCACAGCAGGGAGCCTGCTTGGGATTCTCTCTCTCCCTCTCTCCCTGCCTCTCCCCTGCTCATACTCTCTCTCTCTCTCTGTCTCTCTCTCAAAATAAATAAGTAAATTTAAAAAAGGAAGAAAGCAAGGAAAAGGTATAAACCACAAAGCTAAGAGAAGGGCAGGGGAGAATGCTCAGCGGATGATGCCAGTAAATGAAATGCAGCCAGGAGCCCAGGCCCACGTGGGAAGAGGGCGTCAGAGCCTCCAGGAGGCTGGAAGGCTGTCCTGGCTGGGTCGGCGCCAGGCAGGGGAGGTGAGGGGTCCTCTCTGGGGACAGGGACGGGTCTCAGAGGAAAAGCCACAGATGCCCCGGGTGAAATGGCAGGGTCCCCAGAAGCCCCCAGTCCGCAGGGCCAAACTGCACACACAGAGAGTGTGTGAAAGCCCTGGGGGCTTTCAACGCCTCCCTCCTGAAAACAGGCAGGGTTCCTGGGCCTTAAAAGAAGGCTTTAATGGAAAGACAGAGACCAAAACAAGAGGGTCCCCATCCGTCCACCCGCTAAGCTAATTCCACCTATCTACCCACCCCCCCACCCACCTGCCTTACCCCCCACCCGCCCCCCCACCTCCCTAACCATTGCCTCCTCCCCCTGGGGCCCCTGTTAATACTGATGAGGTGGGTGGCCGGGGGGTACGAAGGAGGAGGCCTGCCCTCGGGGCAAAGGCCCGAGAACCTTCCCCAGCAGTCCTGTCTTGCCGGGCAGCAGGCACTGACTCTGGAGAGTGTGAAGAAGTGACTTTTCTGCCTGAGCCCCGGACCTCCTCCATGGCCAGGAGGGCCCCACCCCACCCTGGGGGCCGGTGGGAAGGGCAGGAGGCCTGACGGAAGCCAGGGAGCCATGAACTAGAGCCCCAGCCTGGCCCAGTGAACATTCCTGAGGCGTTTAGGGGTTTAGGGGCCGTGAGCACAGCATTTCCAGGGTCTGAGGCAGCACAGGGGATTCTCTGCAGGGGTAAGGTCTGTGGAGGGAGGGGCGAGCCTCAGGCTCTCACAGGAACCTATTTCTGGAAAGTGTGCTGGGCCCGGGCCCAGTTTGCTCTGGCACTGGGCACCCTGCTTGGCAGGTGAGGTGCGGCTTGGCCGCCAGTGGGCACGGGGGGTCCGGTTCCCCAGCCGCAGAGAGGCCCAGGAGGCCCAGCCAGCGGGGCAGGGGCGAGGCTGCCAGCTCGGCCTCCCGGTGCCACCTGCCTGGGCAGGCGCTGAGGCCTGGTGGGTTTTATGGTTCCCCTGGCATTCTGTCATCGGCAAGCAATTACGTTATGTTTGTTTCAACTTTTCTAACTATTCATGGGAGCAGTGGGAACACGGAGATAGCACTGAGGGTGCTGAGCGCCTCGGTGAGGGGACCAGGCCCTGTCCACTGGCCCTGGGCCTCGGTTGCCCCTCACTCAGATGAAAACTTTGACTTCCTGAGATTCCGAGAGTTCCCACGTTCCCAGCCCCCTTCCCAGCACACACAGGCCCACGAGCGCCCGGGGCCACCGCATATTCCTGGTGTCTGGGATGCAGGAAAGTGTGTCAGGAACTCCGATGCCAATATGTGGGCATCAGAAGTGTAGCTGTGCCAAACAAACCAGTCTGTGTGTGTGTGTGTGTGTGTGTGTGTGTGTGAGAGAGAGAGAGAGAGAGAGAGAATGAGAGGGACTCACTCCTTGGTGTGGTCAGTGGAAAGACTGTGGAAACTCACTGTGAGGCTGGAGAAGCCCTTATGTGACCTCTCCGCACCTCAGTTTTCTCATCTGTAAAAGGGGTTTGTATTGGATCAGCTCTAAGGACTTCAGGATCCTGGACCTTTGCTGCTGCCACCCGTGCCCTTGCCCTTGGGCTGTCACTGTGGGGCTCTGCCCACCCACTGCCAATCTACCTGCCACTTGCCTTCAGTCAGCACGGCTGGTGATGGCTCTGTATCCAGAATTCAGGACCCAGTTCCTGAGAGAAGCTGACTCCCCAGGCCAAGAGGACCCTTGCTGACCGCAGAAAAGTCTAGAGGCCGAGTGAGACCACTGTGAGGCTTGGGCCATAAGACCTTGACAGCGGGAGCCAGGGCACACGGGTGGTGCTGTCCCCAGACACCCAGCTCCCTCTGTGAGATGGATCCACAAGCAGGGGGCATGTGCAGGGTGGATGTCACCAGAAGGCCAACCCAAGCAGGCCCAGCTGGAAGAGATCCCTACAATCCCCCTGGAGACGTTGGACTCCAGCCAAAACTCCTAAGCCCAGTTAGGAGAAGAAAGCTCCCAGGAGGTCAATGGGGTCAGATGCTGTGGGGACAGAGGGTGGAGCTGGCCAGGTGTATTCACAGGGGACCATAGGAACACAGAGGTCCTAAGTGGCCTCAGTTTCCCCAATGTGACAAGAGCTGGGCTGGGCCCAGCACAGAAAGGACTGGCACCTTTCTATCTTACTACATATCCGGTCAGCCCCGATCTACCCAAGAGTTCAGCCTTGGGTCACACATTCTTTTAGTGCCTCCCTCCTCCCCATTGGAGCCTTGAAGGGTGTGAAGGACCTTCCTCTACTGGTGAGACTTTGGTCACCTCACTCTCTGCTGGAAACTGCTATGGGGGGGGAAGGGGAGAAATCTTGTCTTGACTAGGTCCTGGTTTCTTTTGCCTTTTAATTCACTACCATGCCCCCAGCCAGGCCGTGCACCCATCAGGCCACGCCCTCTCTGGCTAGGCCACACCCCTCCAGCTAGGCCCCTCCAACCAGAGAGAAGAGGTGGATGTGCAGTGACTTTGGGCCCTGTGCACACTCCTGCAGTAAAGCCCATGAGAAGATGGATTTGTCCACCTGTGGAGTTCAGCTCCCGGTGTGTGACTATTAAATATGCACAGAGAGCTCTAATGCAAAAGACAAAGACCAAAACAATAAACAAGAAAAAAGAAAACTCAGAAAACAGAGACAATGAGTGGACAGAAAAAAACTTCAAAAAACACAGCAAAATTCCAATATCCTTAGAGAGATATGAGAAGATACCACATCCCCGAAACAACAGGAAGTTATTTACAAAGAGCCTTCAAAACACAAAAATGCATCTGTAGAAATGGAAAAAAAAAAAAATAGCTGATGTAAAATATTCAGTGAAAGGATTAGGAGATAAAGAGATTTTCTAGAAAGTTGCAAAACGAGGGCTATGAAAGATGGAGAGAAGAGATAAGAAAATTAGAGGATCAATCCAGAAGGTCTAACAACTAACTGGAGGTTCTAGAGGAAGAAAATGGAAAGAAAAGTAAAAGACATGATCCCAAAAGATCACCTAAAACTGACTGATATAAACTTTCAAATTGAAAGAACATGTGAAATGCCAGATTAAAAAAAAAAAAAAGAAAACAAAAACCCAACTCTTACCAAAAAGCACATTGTCACAAAAGCTCAGAATCCCAGAAAGAAAATTTTAAAAGCTTCCAAGATAAAATGAGGCCTCCAGGAAATGTCCAGAATCAATATGGCATTGGACTTCTGGACAGTAACAGCAGAAGCTGGGAGATAGGGGTATTCTTTTCAGAGAGTACAGTTTCTAGCTAAGATTCTATACCCAGCTCAACTATCCCTCAGGTTTTGAGAGTAACATGAAGCATGTGTAGACATGCATGGCCTCAAAACATTGACACTCTGTGTACCTCTTCTCAGAAAGGTGCTGAAGGACGTACTGCACCAAAACAGAGTAAGCTAGAGAAAAGAAGTCGCAAAACGGTGATACCAAAGGCAAGGAGTTCAACAACAAAGGGACATGAGATGGGAAATAAAGGCATGTCACCTGGTGACTGCAAATAGCACAACCTGACCACATTAGACCAGGAGACAGAGGGCTTCTAGAAAGGGAAGAGCCCCTGATGTATGTGAGCATGAGGGAGAATTAAACTTCTTTTGGAAAATTTGGGGTGAATTAGTGACATGCCAAGGGATACATCTATGGCATGGTTTAGAAAACTAGGCAAACAAACAAAAAAAATGAATCACTAACTCCAGGAAAAGAAGTCTAAAGGAAGGAGATGCAGCTTGGTATAGTACCTGAGATCAGCTGTGAATATTACTTCCTTTGTTATACAATGCTAGTCATTGTCTACTGATCTAACCCAAAGTGTGGTACAATTACTTGGGAGGAGGAAGAAAAGACACAGAGGATGGGTCAGAGATGAAAAAAAAAGCACCAGAATCTCCCACAGGGCAGAATCAACAGAGAACCTCTAAGTTTAAAAACCGACAGAAGTAACAATATGTAAATGTCAGTTAGCCTATGGAGGTAAGGCCTCCTACCCCCAAAAAGCTGGACTATAGGGGGAAAAAATGGGAGGTGAGGAGGGGTACAGGGGACTGCTCTTTTTTTAACGTTTTATTTATTTTGAGAGAGAGAGAAAGAGAGAGAGCACAAGCAAGGGAGGGGCAGAGAGAGAGAGGGAGACAGGATCCAAAGCAGGCTCCAGGCTCTGAGCTGTCAGCACAGAGCCCAACACAGGGCTCGAACTCACGGACCGTGAGATCATGACCTGAGCCGAAGTCGGACACTTAACCATCTGAGCTACCCAGGTGCCCCGGGACTGCTCTTTTTTAACTGTAAGCCTCAAAGGACACCTGCCTTTTTAAAACAATATACATACTTAATACACATACTATAATTCAAATGTTAACTGGGTAAGAACATGGCACATGATCACGATGGTATGTAAAAAAAATGACAACATTGGATCTGTTTTCTGCTTATAATCACATAAAAGATGGACGGCCAAGAAATGGAACCTGGGAAAATAAAAACAGTTGCAGTGGCAGGATTATGGGTGAGTTTTGCCCATGTTTTTGGAAATTTTCCCATTGATGTTCTATGGTTTGGGCTCAGTTTCCTGATCTAACAGCAAGACCAATCATCCTGACCTCATGAGGGCTCCCGTGTAGGGTAAGAGAACTGAGCCGGGAGAGCGGTGCCCGCCCTGCCCCGGGCCCTCTGTCCGAGGCCCGGAGATGCACAGCCAGCTTCCAACAGTGGCTCCCAGGGACTGATTGGCATCTGGGTCGCTGGCTTTTCCACCTTCACCAGCCCTGACCCCCTGGCTTGGCGACCTCTCCCTCTGGGGCCGGTACCAGGTGGGGCCAGTGACCTCTGGGTCTGCTCTGCACGAGGCCAGCTCTCATCCCACATGTTAGCAAGCACATAGTAGGCTTTTAATAAACACCCGTGGAATAAATGACACAGAGAGCCCTTGGGGCCATTTGTTTGTAGCTCTTAGTGTTCTGAAGGGAGCAGGAGCAGATGCTGAGAATCATTTACAGGCAGAGAGACCAAGGCCTAGATCGTGGCTTCATGGCAGAGGAGACACTCTTGGCCCCCAGGGCTCCTCCCTCGGTTCCCTGGGGAAGGTTCCCACATTAGGAGAAGACATTTGCACGTGTCTTGACTGTGAAGAAGTTAGAGACCTGGCTCCACCGCTAAGCCAACACCTTTGCAAAGTCACTGGACCTCGGCACCTGTTTCCTCCTCAGTAAAATGGGCAAGATCGTCTCTCCCTGACCCACTGACCCACCCCTGAGAATCGCCATGGGCCTCAGAAGAGATGGCCTTGAACACACGCTACAAAGTCTGGTAGGGGAATGGCCCGGAAGCTCATATATCTGGTCTGGGCACGACTAGATCCCCCCCACACCATGGCCCCTTAGGATTAGCTGCTTGAAACTTACTGGCTGAGGGCGGATGGAGGCCTGGGGTGGTGCATTTTATGTGTCAACCTGACAAGACTCTTGTGCCGTTGCTTGGCCAAACACTAGTGTAGATGTTGCTGTGAGGTATTTGGCAGATGTGTTTAACATCTACAATCAGGTGACTTTAAGTAAAAGAGGTTACCTTGGATAACATGGGTGGGCCTCATCCAATCAGTTGAAGGCCTTAAAAGCAAAAAGTGAGGTTTCCCAGAGAAGAAGGAATTTTGCCTCAAGACTACAGCAGCAAAACCTTATCTGAGTTTTCACGGGGTGTTGGCCTGTCTTAAAAATTTCAAACTTGCCAACCCCTGTAATTGCATAAGCCAACTCCTTAATATAGATGATAGATTATAGATCTAAAGAGATACATATATAGCTATATAGATACACACACACACACACACACACACACACACACGTCCTACTGATTGTTTCTCTGGAGAATGCAACTGATTCAAGGTGCAACCTGCAGACAAGTCCTAAACAGACTCATCAACCAGGAAAGAATCTTCTGGACTTTTAAGAGTGTTCCATGATTCAGCTCCAGCTGCCTGACAGACATTGTTGTCAGATTCAGCAAATAGAAACACAATAATGTATCTGGCAACCTTACTTAGTATTTTGTCTTTCTACAGACACACCGAGGTCTCTGTGATAAGGACCCAGGGACAAGTGGCCTCTCCTCCAAAGCTCTCTGGACACATAAGCAACCACTGTCCATCTATGTGCCTCTCCTATGCGAGGCAGGGCCAACCCCAGCCAGGGGACATCAAGAGGGCTTCCTAAGGAGGTGGCCCTGAGCCCTGACTACTACTGGTGAGACAAGCAGTACTTGCTCTGGGTCTGGCTCTGGACTAAGCCTTTTAAACCCATTTTTTTTCTGTGGGAGCCTCTCACCAACCCTGAGGCAGGCACTAGATTGCTATCCCCATTTTGCAGATGGGAAAAGTGAGACAAATTTGAGCTGGGCTGGGTGTTGGAGAGCTCTCAGCCCCCAACTCCTCACCTTTCCAAGGTCCCGCCTGGCCTTCCGCCAGCCAAAACCGACCTCCTACAGATCCCTGGCTTCGGCTCCTGTAACAGGTAGGAATCTAATTTGCCATGAGGGTAGGAGATGGGGGTCAGGAGTGGAGGGAACAAGCCAGCTGCAGGCTGGAGCTCCTGAGTCTACCAAGGGTTCCCAGGGTGCTCTGAGGTCAGCCCCGGGGGGAACAGAGAGGCCCCGGTAGGACCTGAGCCTAGGAAATCACCTTTCCAAGTTAACTTCTGGAGAGCCGCTTATCCAGGTAATCACAGACACATTGGATTTCTCTAAGCCACATACCCCAAAAGGAAGGGCGGAGAGGGCGAGGCCAGGCGGAAGGGGAGACCCGCCCTGTGCTTCCTCTATTCCTTCCCAACACATGCCAGAATAATGAGCCCCATCAGGGGCCAGGAAGCCTGCTGGTCGGCCAGGGCTGTGGCTGCATGCCAGACCCAGCCCTGGGGCTCACGGACAGGACAGAATAATTAAATTCCGTCCTTTTGTATATGAGGGATCACACAGAAGGCAACATTTTTCGGGAACTTCTGCCAAGACTTTTATTCAAGAGTAATTGAGTTCCTTTTTGGAGACAGGCAGCCTCACATGGGTGTCTTCATGGTAGAAAGACAAATCCCCAAAGGGCCAACTGCACCGAAGCTTCTCAGAGCACAATGGTAGCCAGTCACCTCCTCCCCGTGGGCACCCACATTAGCAGCCCCTGGACTGCAGAACTTTCTGGCAATGTTCAGAATCACCCCATGGGCAAAAGGGACAATGCTGGTGAGTGAAACTGATTCACCAGTGTTTACCAGGCACCTACTGGCTGAGAGAAAGAAATGCCCGGGCATAGTGCCCTCCATTCGCGACTGAAAAGGATGAGATTCAGAGAGGTTCAGCAATGTGCTCAAGGTCACACAGCTTGTCAGTTAAAGACCAAAATTAGAACCCAGGGCTTCCCTTCTCTTGAGGCCATGGTGGGCTGGGCTATGTGCCCCGGCTGGGCCAGCAACTCTCAATGGATGTGCAGACAGTGCCTGGACCATCGCTAAGCATGGACAAAGTCTGTGACTTTTGTACCTCACCATGGCCCTAGAGACTTTGCTGACCAGGCTGGGCAAATCTGTCTTCCATTCTCTCTACCTCCACATCCAGCCCAGAATTCAAGGACAGTGGGTCTTGACCTTGAACCATGTGGACCATGGCTGACCACACCCTAGAGCATCTTCCCCCCAACAAAATCTGAGGAGGAATGATTAGAATTATTAAGTTATTTTAGCAAGGTCACTGGAATAAAAAGACCGTTTACAAAAATCAACCCTATTTCTATCTACTGGCAATAAACACACAGAAAGTGAAACTTTAAAATGATAATGTTCACCAAAATATCATGCAGTTATCAAATTATCTAGAAATAAATCTACCGAAAACTCCAGAACATCACTGAGAAATTAAAGAACTAAAGAAGTGGAAAGATATACTATGTTCATGGATCGGAAGACCTAGTATTGTGAAAATGTTCATTCTCCCCAGTTGATCTACAGAGTCAATGCAATCCCATTCAAAATATCAGAAGGCTGTGTGTGTGTATGTTAGGAAACTGGCAGGTGAATTCTGACATGCATATGAAAACACAAAGGTCCAAGAAAAGCCAGGGCAATCTGGAAGAAATAGAACAAAAGGGGAAGACTTAAACTTCTTTAAATTGAGACCTTTATTTCTTTTTTTAAGTTTATTTATTTTGAGAGAGAGACAGAGTATATGTGGGGGGGGGGTGGTGGGCAGAAAGAGAGGGAGAGAGAGAGAGAATCCCAAGTACAGTACCACAGAGAAAGGCTAGAGTTTTCAATAAAGAGTGCTGGGTCAAGTGGAAAAGAAAAATAAAAGAATCAGACCCCTAGCCCACACCACACGTGAAAGTCGATTACAGATGTAGCGTAGGTCTAAATGCAAAAGGTAAAACACAACTCTTAAAGGCTACTACCTTTGTGACCCCGGAACAGACACAGAATTCTTCAACCGGCCACAAAAACCACTAGCATTAAAGAAGACCTTGACAAAGTGCACTGCATTAAAGTTAAGAACGTATTGGGGCACTCGGGTGGCTCAGTAGGTTCTCTCTCAAAAATAAGCGGACATTAAAAAAAAAAACCTTAAAAATCTATTTGCATCAGAAGGGAATGAACAGGCCTATCACCGAGTAGAAGAGGATTCTAGGAAAACACATATACGCAAAGTAAGGTATCCAAATGGCCAAAAATCATAGGCACAGGGGCTCAACTCATTAGCCACACGAGGAAATGCAGATTCGACTACACTGGAGCACTCCCACACGCCCACCAGAATGGCTAAAATCAAAAAAGACTAATGATGCCAAGTATACAGAGCATGGGAGCCACTGGAATGCTTAGACGGTACCACTGGAGTGTCCATGGTATCCCCACTTGGAAAAAAAAACCACCTGGCAGTTTCTAACAAGGCTGAGTAGAAGCGATTCCGTCCCTAGATACGTATCCAACAAAATGAATACTTTCACCAAACGACACGTGTAAGAACGTTCCCCGTGGCGTCGCGCATACAACCCCAAGTTATAAATAGCCCAAATTCCATCAGTGGACGTCTGGGTCAATTGAATGTTCACCAAATAGGACGCTAACGGTGCTGAGTGAGCACAAACCACGTGCAGCCGTGTGGGCGGACCTCCCCAAGATCATGCTGGGTGAAAAACGACGACCCCTAAGAGCACGTTGTGTGATCCCTTGTATCTAGAGTTCCAACACGGGCGGAGAGCTCTGAGCGTGGCATTCAGGTCAGCGGTTACCTTGGGGGGAGGACGGTGATGGGAAGAGGCAGTGGGAGGGCCTCTGAGGTGATGAAAATGTCCTCTTTCTGGATGTGGGTGCTGGGGCACAGGAGCGGTCAGTTTTCGAAAAACCTGCCAAGCTGTTCTGCTCATCCTAAACCACCCATCTGGCACGTCACCCTCCGACGCTTCTCCCTGCCCTGAGGACAAACCCCACCGGTGTGGGCTCTTGCTGCTGGGTAGGGGGTGCAGGGAGGGGCAAAGGCGGGGACCAAGCCACGTGTCCCCCACCCAAAGGCAGACACGTGAGAACACGCACGTGGGTACAGTATGCGTGTGGACACGGTCAGGTCCAAGGGCAGGGCAGTCTACAGGGAGCGTCTCTGGGCATGCACATTCGCGTGCACACTGTCTGTGTGTCTGTCTGTCTGTCTGGTCCTGTGCTGACGCAGGGGTGGAAGCCTGGAAGCGTTCTCCATTTACACAGAGCCCTGTGGTTTACAAAGCTCTTTTACACCTTTGGCCTCACCTGGTACCTGTGGGGCCTGCGAGGAACCACAATCCACGGTCCCGACCTGTACAAAGCGCAGCTCAGAGAGGGGAGGAGGCTTCCCCAGGTCACACAGAGCTGCGACAAAAACCCCAGTGTCCCCAGGGGAAGGCCAGGGACCTCCCCCTAGCAAAAGAAACCCAGTGAGCACAAGAGGCTGCAGGAGGAAGGGTGCGGGCCCCTGTCAGCAGCCCGCCAGCTACGGAGGCCAGGGGTCTGTCCCTGCTCTGTAAGCCTGGCCTCTGATGGACCGGAAGTGGGGTCTGCTCTGTGTGTCCTCAGGCAGGGCACAGCCCTCTCTGGGCCTCCGCTTCCCCTGGGTCATTCCCTGAGGCAGTAAGTGTGACTGGAGCCAGAAGGCACAGGGGCTGGGTGTCACCTTTCCCCTCCTCTCGGGCAAAGGAGCCAGGCTTTGCTTCCTGCCAGCAGATGGGCCCTGTCATGGGGGTTCGTCTCAGGCTGCTGTGGTGAAATATGATCCCCTGTGAAGCCTCCCGTGCTCTGGAGAGGTCGCCTGACCGCAGGGTGGGATTCGGGCATCCCGGACTCCAGGAGAGGAGCAGGGGTCCTGGGCCATCTCGGCTCATCCGCTCCCTGTCAGGGACCCTCAGCTTCCCTCCACGATAAGCCTAGACAATAGTCCCTGCCCTGTGTGGCCGGTCCAGACCTTTGTCCCTGGCCTGTGGAGAGTGGTCTCCAGAGGTGTGAGAGGTGACAAAGCTTCCCGAAGCCCTAAAGGCAGGGGCGGGAACCGGATCGCAGGGGCTCCAAAGCCTGTGTACTTTTTCTTTAAAGACGTCCGGCTTCCAGGGCACCAGGGGGTCTCAGTCGGTTAAGAGTCTGATTTCAGCTCAAGTCATGATCTCGCTGTTCCCGAGTTCGAGCCCCTCGCTGGGCTCTGTGCTGACAGCTCAGAGCCTGGAGCCTGCTTTGGAGTCTGTGTCTCCCTCTCTCTCTGCTCCTCCCCTGCTCTCTCTCTTGCTCTCTCTCTCTCTCTCTCTCGAAAACAAGCATTAAAAAAGATAAAAATTAAATAAAAATAAACATGTCCACCTTCTGATCCCTTCGGTCACCTTGGAAACCTCACACGCAAAGGAGTCACAACTGTAACATCAGTGACAGCGCCCAAGCAAGGGGCACGGGCTTTGGTGCCTGGACCCTGAGGCTCCCCGAGGCTGCTACAGCCCTGCCATGGCTGTGTCACCTGCCAGACAGGTTCCCGGAGGAGAGGATAAGCACCTGTCCGGACAGGTGAGTGGTAGTAGTTGGTGGCAAATTTGCTGGATTCATCGGCACTATTCCATACGGGCTGAGGAGTGAATCCCTTCAGCCTGGCATGGCTGGGGGACGTCCGTCCCCAGAAATCCATGGCGTGGGTGGGTGTGGAGGGGCCAGAATCCTGCAGGATAAGGTACTTGATGGCCCTCGGGTGGGGTCCCCGAAGCCGGGGTGGGGAGCCAGTCTCTGCAGCCTTTGGGGGGAGCAAGAAGGTGGGGGGGGTCATCCCTGGGGTACGTTCTATCTTTCAGAGTCAGTGGTTCAGCTGCCTCTCTTGGGTGGATTCTGAGGCTCGTGTTGTTAATCCGAGGTTACCGTTTGAAGCGTCTTACTCCTTTTTCCTCATCCAGAAACAGATCGTAAATATCTCCAGGGTCTCATGCAGCTGGTGGGCGGCGTTGCCTGGGCCTGAAAGATGATACCAAGCACAGGCGAGGGAGACGAGCTCTGCGATTGCGGGCCCATTTGGGCACGTGGAGTTGGTACTGCCATGGCTGTGTGTCACCGGGAGAGTCCCTTTTAACAGGGCTCCAAGCCGAAGGTCAAGGTTCAAGGGCCACAAAGCAAAACTGGCCACAAAGCTGGCTGAGGGGGGAGTGGAGTGGGCGGGGGCCTCCAGACCACGGGAGATGTCACCTGACTCTGCCCAGGGGCTTCTGAACCCCAGGGGGCGGTAAGGAGCACCCTCAACCTGGAGCCCGGGTGGGGCTTCTCCCCTCCTTCCGCAGTGGCCAAGGCTCAGGAGGACACAGACAAGGGGTCCGTAAGACAGCAAGAAGGCGTGGAGTCTCTTTGGTCATCAGGGCTTCTGGAGGGAAACGAGAGCAGAGTTTTAAGAACTGGTGGCAGAGTCCTTGGTCTGTCCCCAGGTGGTGGGACTGGAGGGGGCAGTGAACAGGGGAGGAGCCCCCAGCAAAAAGGGAGGACACACGGGGGTGGGGGCAACACCTGAACAGGCCCCTCCCCTCTCGGGGTCCCTCCTCCTCCAAAGGCAAGGGGAAGGCCCGAGGTGGCTCAGCTTTAATTCAGGGTTCGGTTGGCCTCCAGGAAAGGCCTGGGCCTCCTCACGGGGCCACCTGCCTCACGACGGTTGTTCAGGGGAGCCGGGAGGTGAGCACGGGGCGTTTCCTGTGGCCAAATCCCAGGCTGGAGGGACCACAGGCCTGACGTCGTGTTGGAGAAGGGCTCTGAGCAGTTTTCAACTGCTTTTTAACAGGGAGAAGTCTCTTTCCTACACACCCAACTTCTTCTGGGACCCTGAGAGATAACAAATCAAAGAGAAGCCACTCTGCCCGTCAGGGTTGGGGGTACAGAATCAGCTACCTCCTGCCCCTGGGCTCAGGGTGGGCAAGAGCTGGACAGGTCTTGGAGTTCCTGCTCCCAGTTCTCAGATGCTCGGGGAGCTGCAGGGGATGAGGCCCGTCCCCCGTTGAGCTGGGGTGTGGCACCCACACAGAAGCCGGCAGCATCTGGGGCTTGGCCCGCCCCTTCCCTGCATGCTTATCCCTCAGGGGCCACCACCCACTGGTCAGCTGGCCAGGAGTAGGTCTGGCTGGACCCCTGGCTCACCTGGCCTCCGGTCGAGACCCAGGGAGGATGGAGAAGGAGTCAGTAGATGACCAGACTCCTGGCTCTCAGAGTCAAACCGATCACCTGTCCCAGCCGGAGGGGGTTGCCATGGCAACCTGGATAAGGCCTCTCCCCTTTGCTGAGGATGGTTCAATTGCCTCTATCTTCCAGCCTGGAGGATCACTCAGACACCATCTGGTTCTTTCTTAGAGACACTTTCCCTCCTCACCACCGGCCCAGTAGTTTAAAGCACACTTGAAGAATACGCAGGCATTTGTACGGGATTTACAGGGGTTGCCTAAGAGCTTAAGGCTTCCTCATCTCTCTGGACCCTGCCACCCAAGAAGCTGTGTGACCTTGGGGAAGTTACTGAACCCTCTGAACTCCAGTTACCTTGCCCAGCAGAGGAGGATAATCAAAGCCACCTCCAAGAGCCCTGAACCGGTTAGAGAGAAAACAGAATTAGCACAGAGTGCAGGTCTATGAAAGGGCAGTGTTACTTGTGTTCCTGTTACAAAGCAAATCTCCCATACAACTGCAAAGACCAAAGGATCTTAGACCTATCTTACCCAGCCCTTTCTTTAAGCCGATTAGAATACAGGTCTGGGGTGGTTAAGCGGCTCATGACCACGGTCACACAGTCAAGGTAGTGGCCAACCCGTGAGCTAAAACCCAGTTCTGAGTAAGCATCACTCTCTCGGGATGGGTATTTCATTAATCCTCAGTCATTTACACCATAGTAAGAATGAGTCGGTACATTACCACTGGAAGCACAACACTTTACGAAGCACTCTCCCATTCCCCTCTCCTGCCAGGAGAGCCTAAAAAGAAAATAATACTGTCCCCACAATTAAGAAGGGGCAAGAGATTGTCCAACCCAGAAAGATGGAAGGTGGCCTGGGACCCAGAAATGCAATCTTCCTCGGTCAGCAGCTCCATGTGGGTACAGGTTCAAGGAAGGAGACAAGAAGCCCTCTGCTCAGGCACAGACTGCAGCTATTGGATCGGGGCTCCTGTTGGCCACGTTTTCCAGCACCCAGACGCCAGTCTGCAGCAGCCGGGGAAGCTTCTGCTCCATCAACAGGGCTGGCGTCCACACCGGTCCTACCCCAGGCTTCTAGGAGCCCAGCTGGACTCACCAAGTGGTAGATGGGAGAAGCCTCAGACCGGAAACAAAGCCATTGCAGGGGATGCAGGAGACAGTCGGAGGCAGGCCTCAGAGTCTGAAATGCCTGTTCATGTTCTCGGCCCATTTCTCTATCGGATTATTCTTTTCCATACGGATCCACGGAAGCTCTTTCCATAGTTCCGATACCAATCGGTCGTCAGTTTCACACGGTTTATACCTCCTCCCTGTCTGTGGCCTGTGGTTTTGCTCTGGTGATGCTGCCTTCTGTCACACAGAAGGTCATTCCTCTATTTGCCTTTTATTCCTTTAATTCAAGGTATTGGGGTGAAGCCTGGTGGCTGCCTCCAGGCAATAACTTATTGTCAAGTTGGCTAACACGCAGTGTATACAGCGTGCTCTTGGTTTGGGGGGTAGATTCCCGTGATTCATCGCTTCCATACAACACCCAGTGCTCATCCCAACAGGTGCCCTCCTCAATGCCCATCCCCCAGTCTCCCCTCTCCCCCACCCCCCATCCACCCTCAGTTTGTTCTCTGTATTTAAGAGTCTCTTAGCTTTGCCTCCCTCCCTCTCTGTTTGTATCTATTTTTTCCCCAGTCCCTCATGGTCTTCGGTTATGTTTCTCAAGTTCCACGTATGAGCCCATTCACGAGTTTAAAGGGACCCTTCTAATGACTCAGGCTAGTGCGATGTTGGCCGTGTAACTCGCAGCTGGGATCTGTGTGACCGGAGCTCCCTTTCCTGCCCGGCTTGCCAGGACTTCTCAGCACTGACGGGTGTCACACTGGAGCTTCTCAACTGCTGACGAGCTGAATTACAGGAGGAGATTTTCTAAACTCTGCTTGGCCGTGATTGATTACTTCCCCTCCCCCCCCCCCCCCACCATCCCGCACTGCTGAATTTGAATAGTTAATCTTTCCACGTTGGATGTTTTACTTGAGCCATTTTTAGCTCCAACTCGGAACCAGCTTTGTGGCCACGGAGGTAGGGTAAGTTTCAGTCCTGAGCCTGTGGGAGGCAGAGGCCCAAGACTGATTTCTTGGGCTCATTTCTCCCCACTCAGAGTCCAGACAAACAAGCTTCCTTGCAGCCTCCGGGAGCAAGGGGTGAGCTTTTCTTGTCTCCCCTTTTACTAAGTCTCAGATCTGAAGTGTCTACAACACGGGAGCCCCCAGCCCCACCCCCGTACTGGCTCAGATGTAAACCTTGGTCCCAGGTTCCCGAAACCCACGTCCCCACCCCACCGCACCTGCCACGGTGACCCAGCGTTAATCGCAGAACTGTCTGCTTCCTTAGGTGACCTGAGCTCCCGGAGCTTGGGGAGGGGGCAGTGCCTGGACGGGTCCTGCGGGACCCAACTCTTGGTCCCTCCCTCACCCCCTGCTCTCTTCCTGTTAGACCGCCGGCTGATCCAGGTACTGGGTAGGATACCCAGTACTTAACGTGCTGGTACTTTCGTAGTGATCTAGCCTTGAGAGGTCATCTGTGCCTAGATTATGAAGAGATTCCTGGTGTGCGATGTCTCATCGTGGGTTCACACCCAAGCGCTCCTGATCCTTGGCCATGGCCAAATCCCTTGGGCCCAAAGTTCTTTACATAGCATACGTATAGACGATATTTACATATATACACATATTCACAAAATACGGTGTGTGAGTATCCCTAAGGCTCTTGCCAGCTCTGACGTCCAAGCTCTGCACGATGAATCTGATGCTGGGATCACAAACTCACATGTGCACGCGCACACGCACACACACACACACACACACACTCACCCCCCCCCCCCAATCATGGTAGTCACTTAGCCTTCTCTATAGCACATTCTAGGCTGATACCTGACTCAGAAAGCCAAGAGGCGGAATGCTCCCCCTCGGGCCCCAGGGCCCAATGGCCTGTGAGAGTCTGGACCAGGTGGGCAGGAACAAACAGCTACCAGCTCTGGGAGGCAGGCTTGAGACTGGATGTGAAGGGGAGGAAGACAGGCTTTCAGCATCAGCTCCTGATGGAAATTGCCCAGGTGAAAATGACCCTGGAAGATTCTGGGACACAGGATCCTTTCTAAGGAAAGTAAAGCTCTTACCACCGCCGAATATTTGGACCAGTAGATAGTAAATGACCTCACAGACATTCGACAAACACGGCTGAGCTCCCTGGCCAGCAAGCGCTGTCCCAGGCACTGGAGATTCAGGGAGTGAGGACACACAGCTCTTCATAGCTCCACGCCCCAGGCGAGACAGCCCGCAAGACCATTGCAACAGCAAGCCAAAGGAGCCAAGGGCTGGGGCAAGTGATTCAAGGAGGGCTTCCCGAGGGTGGTGGAACCAGTATATAAACAAGGCAGAGTTACTGGCATGGAAAAGTGGCACATGGGTGGTTTTCAAACCTTCCCAAGTTTTAAACGTTCCCCAGATGATGCTGGGAGCCCGGGCTCCAGCTCAGGTCTGTCTGGGCTCTGCCAGTGGCCCAGCGACCCGTCCCCGGCCACGACATCCCTTTCCCGGCAACTGGGGCTGGTCTGTACTCCCGGGAGGCCTCTGAGAGCTGTGCCCGCGGGTCGTCCCTCGGCGAACAGTGAAGCCAAGCCCCAGCTTATCTGGATATAGCCAGTGGCCCAGAGAGGGTAGGGATCTGCCTAAGAATACACAGCCAGTCAGGGACAAAGCTAGCCCAGAGACCGGGGTGACATGAGTCCTAGAAAGTTCTCCACCGTACAGCCGTGTCAGCCTGGCTAGGGTTCCTCGGGCCATTGCCAGCTCCCTGACAGCAAGTCTCCCATCCACGGGACAACAGGCCCCCCCATCCCTTGTGGTGTGAAATCCAAACTCCTAGACTCGTCTTTCGAGGCCCTCGGAGTACAGCCGCTGCATCCCCAGCCTGCCTCCCCGACCCCCACCCTTCCCACGTCCTCCCTCTGCACCGCACTCAGCGGCCTGTGGTTCCTGAAGCAGCTGTCATTCTTCCCTGACCCCCGCCCCTTCACACGCCATCCCTGTGATGTGGGCCCTCTCGTCTCCATCGACGGATGGGGAAACTGAGGCCCCCAAGGCCCCCTCCTGGCCAGGGTGAGTGGTAGCACCGCCGTGCGAGCCCAAGAGGACTCAGCTGGCTCCTGCCGCTGCCCGGGATGCAGGCCCCACAGGAGTGACCTTGCAGAAGAGGGGTCAGCCCATCGGTCAGTTCCACCGTTTTATGATTTCTGTCTGCTGGGTCAGAAACACTAATTACAACTGACACAGGGGGCTAGGCACACTGCGTATATTAATTCATTTTATCCCCCACAACAATGCTATGAAGTTGAGACCCATTTTCCAGGTAGGGAAACAGAGAACAAATAAGATGGCAAGCGGCTTGTCACAGAGCCAGTAAGATGGCTACGACCCAAAGTGCCTGATCAACTCAGACCCGAATCCAGATGGAGCAGGTTCAGGACACGATCATCCCCAGAAAGCCAGGTCAGTAACTGGGAATTGGCCCTGGGAGTTCGGTTTGCGGTCCTCACACTGAGCCCCCAGGAGTCCCGGCCCTGAAACGGGGTCCAGCCCTCCTGCCCGCCCCCCTGGTGGCCCCCCATTCACCTAAGCGGGCTTCAGTTTTCCAAGTTGCAGGTTGCCGAATGCTTCCGGGGCCCAGAGAGGTCCCCGCTCACGGGGAGCCACCGGTTGTTCCCCGGGCTCAGACGGGACCCTCGTGAAAAGAAGGGGACGCTCCGTGCTCCTGAATCGCCTCATGTGGCCAGCTCAGGAGAGCCCCTGTGCTGCGGAGACGGGATGGCCACACACGTGCTCCCGGGAGGTTTCATCCTGCCCGCATCTGGGTCCCGCCTGGAGTGTCCAGGGAAGGGTCCGGGCCCGCCCCTCGGCAAGCCCTCTGCCCCCGGGGCCAGGCCAGCAGCCTTACTGTCAAGTTCACCAGCCTCAGTGAGGCGTCTCTGCTCTCAGTGTGGGTGGAGAACTGCACATTTGGGGCCCAGCAGCCAGGCTCCCGGGAATCCAGTAGGGTCCAGCTTGTTCACCAAAAACACACCCCCCCCCAAGGGGACAGTGACAGCATACGGAGTGTTATTCCCTCTGGCCCAGGACGGTCAGGACGGTGCTCCCCGAATCCTCATTTCATAGGCAGGGACACGGCACATAGAGACGGTCAGCCGACCCAGCAGTGAGGCAGGACCAGTGGGCTCCCCCTCCAGTTCCGGGGCTCTTTCTGCTCCAGGCTGGCCTCCTGCAGGAGCAAAAGAAGCCCCCAGAAGCCTCCAGAGGGCGGGTTCAGAAGCCCATGGCATGTGTGCCCACGTGCGAGCGTGCGTTCTCATGCATGCGCATGTCGATGCGGCGCAGTCCCGCGGGCCCGTGCGTGTGCGTGTTTTTGTGTGCGTTTTGCTCACGTGGGTCTTGTGTGCAGGAGCGTGGGTTGTGTCACGTGGGCCTGTGCGTGAGGGGAAGGGAAGAGGCTGCTGTGTGTGCCCCCCCCGCCCCCCACCTCCATCAGGGTCGAGCAATGAACACGGAAGGGCCAGGGGCCCAGCCCGGCAGTTCGGGGTCCCAGCGGAACACGAGGGTGCTTAGCACCACTTGTTTATAAGGGAACTGCAGCCCCCAGCCCGGGACACGACACGGGGGCCGTGGGCTTGATCAAAGGCTGCAGAACCGGGGCCAAGTGCAGACTCAGGGAGCGACCAAAGCATCTTCGCTTTCTATGTGAAAAGGCAGGCAAAGCTGTTTACCTCGATCGAAGATAAGGAAACAGACTCCCGCGCCTCCCAGGGAGAGGCTTCCTTCCCTAACGTCCACCCTGGAAGGGCTGCGTCCCTGAGCTCTCGGAGGCCCGGCATCCAGAGCCCAGCTGGGGCTCAGGCGGCTCCGAGAGAGGCAGACCCTCCGTGGCTGGGGCCCTGGGGGCCCGTCAAGGGAGGGGTCGTCAGTCTGACCCGTCCTGGGCAGTGCACAAGGCCTGCTGGCGGGCCAGCATCAGCTCGGCCTCCGTTGCCATGAACGTGGGGCATCTGAGGCCGGCGGGAAAGAGGAGAGGAGGGGAGGCCCTCCTGAGAGCCTGCTAAGGGGCCTGCTATTTATTCTCAGAAGGGCAGAAGCTGGTGAACAATTTCACAAAGGGAATGAGAAGCAAAAGTGGCTTCACCGCAAAGCTTACGATTCTAGAACCTTCCTTCCCAAGGGCTCCTTCGAGGCCGCGACAGAAACCTGGGCCATGCATTCACGTGCTCAGGGGTTTCCATAAACATAAAGTTTTCTACGTATTCTTTTTTCTTTAAAAGCCCCTCAAGTTGTATAAGCCTCAGAGCCTGGGAACCTGGAAATGCCCCCAGATAATGAGGTCAGACTTGGTTGCCCATTTCTCTTGGCCACACAGTAGGCTCTTGGCGTGCACCGGGTGTCCTGAGAAGCTTCCTGATGAAGAGAGAACTGCCCCTTCCCTTTGGGAAAACCTTTCCCGGCCCTGCGTTTAGGGTACCAAATGCCGAGGGCATTTCCTATAGAGAAGTAAGGTTCCTGCTGTGGCTGATGACCGTGACATCTCCCACCTGAGCCCGTGGGTCGGGGGTGGCGGCAGGAGGCCGGTGACAGAGCTGGGGCCTCGGGAGACCAATGGCATCTAATATTCAGTCTGACATCATCTGGCTGCGATTCCCAGAGACTAAAATTAGGCAGAGGAAATTTAGGATGTTGCTTACAGATTTCCAAAAACAACAGGGGCGAGGGCCAGAAAACAGATCATAAAAGAATTTTTGTGACTCAGTCCCAGCTCAGGGAAACAGACATGAGCCCCACTTATGGGAAGAGGCAGAGGAATCTTTATTCCTTCCCTGTAAAGAGGGACCCACGTTCCCTGCTCCCACTGGGGGGTTCCCGGTTTAGCCCCATTTCTTGCCGGCCAGGCTTTGTCCAAGGTCAGCCGGAGGCTGGGTGACTTCCACTTTGAGCCCGTCTCCTGGGCATGCCGCTCTGCTCCCCAACAGCATTTGGTTTCTTCCCCACTTATGAGGTCTGAGGGGGAGCCAAAGGGGTCTACCGCTCTGTCAGAATAAAATGCATTTGTCGGCAAGGACCTGCTGAGAAAGCTCTGGGCCACTCAGGTAGGCAGGCAATGAGAATTTGAAAAGCCACCCTTACGTCACGGGAAATGGGGCCGGGCAAGGATTGAGGGTGATCCCTCCTCGCTCTATCACCTCGTCCAAAAGACCTTGGATACAGGCTCCTTCAGGAGAGCTCAGGACAATCCCGGAGAGGTTTTCACAGTCTCTGAACCCTTGGAAGCTGCGAGCACGAGTGTCCCTGCCTGGGCATGTTCTAGGAAAAACTGTCTAAAGCTTTGTCCGATTCTCAAGAGGAGGAAATGCAAGACTCCCTAAATGTTAAAACCATTGCCTGATGTCCAGTTCGGTCCCTCCTTTTGCAGACGAGGAAGTGGGGGAGGATGGGCTGGAGATGCTAACACATGCCAGGCCAACAGGTCGGGAGCAGGTGGAAGGACGAAGGGGAGGAAACAGCAGGGCAGAAAAGGCAAGTGAAACCAGGAGTGAACGAAGGTATAAAAAGCGGAATTGGGGGCGGGGTGCCTGGGTGGCTCAGTCAGTCAAGCGTCTGACTCTTGATTTTGGCTCAGGTCATGATCTCACGGTTTGTGAGTTCGAGCCCCGGATCAGGCTCTGTGCTGACAGCATGGAGCCTGCTTGGATTCTCTCTCTCCCTCTCTCTCTGCCCCTCCCCTGCTCACGCTCTCTCTCTCTTAATAAATAAATAAATAAACAAACAAAAATGGGGCGCCTGGGTGGCTCAGTGGGTTAAGTGCCCAACTTCGGCTCAGGTCACGATCTCACAGTTCATGGGTTCAAGCCCTGCATCGGGTTCTGTGCTGACAGCTCAGAGCCTGGAGCCTGCTTTGGATCCTGTGTCTTCTCTCTCTGCCCCTCCCCCTCTTGCCCTCTGTCTTTCTTGGTCTCCCAAAAATAAATAAATGTTTAAAAAAAAAAGGTTAAAAAAAATAACAAACAAAAAAATTTTTTAAAAAATTTTTTTAATGTTTATTTCTGAGACAGAGCACTAGTGGGGGAGGGGCAGAGAGAGGGAGACACAGAATCAGAAGCAGGCTACAGGCTCGGAGCTGTCAGCACAGAGCCTGACGCAGGACTTGAACTCACAAACGGTGGGATCATGACCTGAGCCGAAGTCGGTTGCTCAACTGACCGAGCCACCCAGGCGCCCCCCCAAAAAATTTAATAAAACAATATAAATAAATAAACTTTTTTTTTTTTAATTTAAAAAAGAGGGGCACCTGGGTGGCTCAGTCGGTCGGGCGTCTGACTCTCGATTTCGGCTCAAGTCACGATCTCATGGTTTGTGAGTCCGAGCCCCATATCGGGCTCTCCACTGACAGTGCGGAGCCTGTTTGGGATTCTCTCTCTCCTCTCTCTCTGCCCCTACCTGGCTCATGTGTACTCTCTCCCTCAAAATAAATAAATAAAATAAACTTAAAAAAATTTTTAAAAAGAAAAAACGGAACCGGGCAAACCACCACCACAATCGTCAACCATCAGATATACATGGGGCTTGAGGTTTTCTAGAAGATGAAGCAAAGAGTCACATCTCTAGAACAGAAACCACCAACTGCTGGAGAACACTGAACTTGCAAGTTTTGGCAAAAGTCTGAGGAGTTCCTTCAGGGTCTCCCCAAAAGGAGGGTGAGCAGGGAGGTAGTGATACCCGTCCCCAACCCTTCCCAGCAGAGATCTACATCAACACTTGAGGAACCTCTCCCAGGGCCTCCCAGGAAGCCTGTGTCCTTACCTGTCCTGTGGGCCGCTCTACTGCCCTCACATGGCTATGGTAAGAATTACAGGAGCAAGGCAGCAGGAATCTCCACCATACCCACACCCAGCCTGACCCGGGAATTAGCAAGCGCCCTATACAGATGTGAGTTTTCTTCCTTGAGAAGAAAGGAAAAGCACGGGTTAGCGTCAGGCACTGTTGAGAGGAAGGAAGGTGTGGGGTGGGCATCTGTTAGGGCTTGAATATTACGGCCTCTTCAGGACTGTGGTAATCCCAGTATCACGCCGCGCCTCCCACCCCCAACAGAAGTGTAATCCTGGCAACACAGCGGAGACTTGGGCCTGACTTGGGGATTTCACTTCCAGCTTACTGGGCAAGTTCTTTTATAGTTGCAGAATAAAGCAGCAACAAGGTGTATGGGAAAGACTAGCATCCCTCACTCAGATGGGCCGTGGGGAGAATGAGCTGTGAGAGACTGGCAGACCCTCCAGGTTTTCAGCAGCTAAACCGAAGAAAAAGGGAAACTTTCCCCCTGCAGAAGCCAGAGAAGGATCAGCAGGAAGTGGCGGCAAGGAAGGGACGATCCCCATCCTGTACCGGCAAAGCCAACTCAAAACATGGGGCCCCTTGGAGACTGCCATACAGCCTCAGTGGGGAGGAAAGCCAAGGTTTTCATTTCACAAACAGAAATGTAGGCCTAGAGAAAATAAGGTTCTCCCCATGGGACACACTAGAAAGTGGCAGAGCCAGGGAAAACACCCAACTTTAAAAAATAAAACAAACAAACAAACAAACAAACAAAAAGCATATGTTTCAGCCAACTGATTTTCAAGAAGGGTGCCTGGATCATTCAGTGGGGAAAGAACAGCTCTTGCACAAATGGTGCTGAGAACACTGGATATCCACATGCAAAGAATGAAGTTAGACCCCCTACCTCACACCATATACAAAAGTTAACTCAAAATGGATTAGGGGCCTCTGTGTGGTTCGGTTGGTTATGCGTTGATTTTGGCTCAGCTCATGAACTTGTGGTTGGTGGGATCAAGCCCCATGTTGGACTCTGCACTGACAGCAAGGGGCCTGCTTGGGATTCTCTCTCTCAACCTCTCTCTCTGCCCCTTCCCGGCTCTTGCTCACTCTCTCTCAAAAAACAAAAAAAAAAAAATTCCAAAAAAATTTTTTTAACTTAAAAAAAAAATGGACCAACAAACTAAATTCAAATGCTAAAAGTCATAAAACTCTTAGAAGAAACCACAGGAAAAGTCTTCATGACCTTGGATTTGGCAATGGCTTCTTAGATATGACACCAATGGCACAAGTAACGAAAGAAAAAATTGATAAAATTATCGAACTCCGTAAAAATTAAAAACATTTGTCCATCAAAAAGAACACTGTCAACAATGTGAAAAGACAACCTACAGAATGAGAAAAATATTTGCAATTCACATTATCCAGAATGTATCTTACAGCTCAACATAAAAAGACAAACAACCTAATTTTAAAAAGACCAAAGGACCTGAATATAATTCTCCTAAGAAGACACACGGGGCGCCTGGGTGGCTCAGTCGGTTAAGAGTCCAACTTCTCCTCAGGTCATGATCTCACCGTTTGTGAGTTCGAGCCCCGTGTCGGGCTCTGTGCTGACAGCTCAGAGCCTGGAGCCTGCTTGGGATTTTGTGTCTCCCCCTCTCTCTCCGCCCTGTCCCCACTTGCACTCTGTCTCCCTCTCTTTCTCTTTAAAAAATAAATAGTCATTTTAAAAAAAGAGGAAAGAACAAGGGCAAGGAACAGAAAACAGTAACAAATATAATAGATATTTCAAGAATATGAATACTAATTTTAATGGAAAAAAAATGCTGAAGAACCAAATTTATGTTGTTGACAAGAAACCCACTTAAAGACACAGACAGGTTAAATGTAAGAGTGGAGGAAGATACGATATGCTAACGCTAATTAAAAGGTAACTGAAGAAATACGGAAAATAACCAGTATTGGCAAAGGTGTGGAGAAACTGGAATCTCCATACATTGCTGATGAAAAAAATGGTTCTGTTGCTAAGGACAACGGTTTGGTGGTTATTCAGAAGGTTAAGCATAGAATCAGCACATGACCTACCAACTCTACTCTCGGATATACACCCGTAAGACGTGAAGACTGTACTCAAACAGCAAGGTACACACAGGCTCACTGTTCACAGCGGCACTTTTCACAAGAGCCAAGAGGTGGAAACAGCCCAAATGCCCACCACCGGATGAGCGGATCAGCACGCGCCGGAATATTATCCAGCCGTAATGAAGAAGTCCGGATACACGATACGACGTCGATGAACCTCCAAAACATTATGCTAAGTGAAAGACGCCAGATGCAGAGTCCTATGTTGTGATTCTCTCCATGTGACCTCTCAGAATAGCCAAATCTCCAGAGACAGAATTGTAGAGGGATGGTTGCCAGAGGCTGAGGGTGGGGTGGGGGAGAACGGGAGGATCTGCATAATGGGTTGGTTCTACTTTAGAGCGATGGAAATATTTTGGAATCACAGAGAGGTAGTAGTGGCACAACACAGTGGGTGGATGCGCTAAATGCCACCTTAAAATGGTTAATTTCCTGTTATGTGAGTTTGACCTCAACACGTTATTTTTGCAAAGAAATAAACAGACCAGAAAATCTATGACAAACCACAGGATATGATTCCCTACTCCGGGTGCCCCGATGCCCCCGCCCCATCCCTCTCAGGCCCCTCAGCCAAGAAGTTCTCTCCAACTGAGGTCACGGAGCTTTCCCCAGGCTAAGCCCCAAAAGGACGTGTCCACCCTGACCTCCCACCCCAGGAATGACGGACAAAGTCATGCCCCAGTAGGAAAGCGCCTTGGTCTGCAATGGCGCCACTTCCGGTTTGATCTGCAAATCCCTCAGTCCCAGGCTTCCGACTCCTTTCAAAAGGGTAACTGCCACCCTCCCTAGAGAAGTCCTGCCCCGCAGGCACTGCTTCTCTTTGGGCTGATTTATACAGCCTGTCTCCCCAGCTCTCTGTGCTCAAGCCGGAGGCTTGAAGTGCTGTTAGCACGATGAAGCTGAGGCTCAGAGAGGTTAGTGACTCCCCCAGGGCCACACAGCGGACTACAGAGCTTCTGATCCTCGGATGCCCGAAGCCCATTTCACTTCTTTCTTCCCAGGGTACAATCCCACAGCTCCTACGGGAAGGGCTAGGACACCAAGCAAAGAGTCAGAGGGCAAAACCCTTCCCGCTGTGCCTGGCTTCCCCTTTCCCTTCCTGTGGCTCTGGGGCTTCTGGCCCTGCCCCCCCCCCCCCCCGACATCACATCTCCGGGCCTAGGACTTCAAGGCAGGAGCCCGCAGCCCTCAGACCAGCATGCTTCCCCACCTCTAGCTGAGATCAGTCAGACCAAGCTGGAATCCCAGATCCAGCTTACTGGCCTAGGGACCCTGAGCAATTTTCTTAACCCCAAGTCCTCAGTGTCCTCTTCTGTCAAATGGGACTGTGAATAAAGTTGACGTTCTTGTGAGGGTTCCACAAGTGAGTCACATGAGGAGCTCACTGTCGTGGTCAATTCTTGTTAGTTGTTAATATCCCCTTTCCCCCCATTAGCTCTGTTTGTAAAAGGGCTGACCCTACTAAATAAATGGCATTCACCAAGGAATATTTAATTTATTTTACCATTTTGAACTGAGATCCCATATAACGGAGGCTTGGCTTAAAATCAGTATTGAATAGCAAAATGCTCAAAATGAGTCGAGGTGATTTTCAGGACAAGCTTTGGGAAGTTTGGGGGCCTGAAGATTCAGACCCAAATCCAACCTCATTCCTGCTGGCAGGGAGCCCAGGAACATCTAAGGGACTAGGAAAGCTTTTGTCAGAGCTGTGTCTGAGGGTCACCCAGGGACTGGGGAGCCTGGAGGTATGATGAGACACTGACCAATCAAAGAGGCACAACGGGGTGGGAGAGAGACATTTCCCAGCCGAAGGAATGCACGCCAAAAGACAGAAGTAAAAGAAAACAATAAGAGAAAAAATACCAATATAGTATTTCTGTGTGTCGAGCCCTATGTTAAACATTTGATGAGTATTAACTCAGGAAGGCCCTCACGACAACCCCTGAAGAGCATCACACTATTATGCCCGTTTATTTTACAGATGAAGAAGCTGATTGGATGCATTTCCCGGAGTCCACTTTCTTAACCATGGAGCCCCAAACAGCTCAATGTCATTGGAGGGTAAGATCTGAATGGGCAAGAGGGGCAGGAGGCATGAGGGTCCCCAGGATCTCGAAGGCCGAGAGATGTTTGGATGCAGGACGCTGTGCGTGCACAACCCTAGGGGGCACCATCACTCCACACAGATCTACAGACTTATTACACCTGTCTTCCAGCAGATGGCAGTCAAGAGCCACCGCCTCCTAATCTGCACAAAGACAACGCTCCGCAGTGGCCGCGCTGTCTGGCTTATATCCAGAAGGGTCTGAAGCAGGGAAGGGGATGTTTAGTTGCCTTTTTGGACCGGAGGCGGCTGGGGTGGTCCAGCTGATGGGGGGGCGAGGTCTGAACTAAGAAACAGATGGCCAGAGAGGAGGCGATGGATTCGAGCAAGGACGGTTGGAAGGTTCTAGGGCATGGTGATGGGTTGCCTTGGACTTGCAGGGGGTGAGGGCGCCGTGTGGATCTAAGACGGACGGCCAGAGGGTGGCTGGCTGTGCAGGGATGAATCCCAGAGCACGACCCGTCAGCCTGAGATGCCAGCACTTCTCACTGGGAATCTTACAATGGTCCAGACCATCCCGCGGTCTTGGAGCGAGTCAGGCGAAGACAGGATGGTCTTCCACCCCACCACTGGGGGACTGAGTCCCCGTCCTCCTCTTATGCCAAGACGATCCTTAAATATCCTCTGCACGAGGGCCACAAGAGCCCGACTCCTGACGCAAAGGACTTCTTGTTTCTGGGAACAAATGGAGTCCTGGCGCCCCAGGAGCGCTGCAGCCGGGCCAAAGGAAGGAAGAGCTTCAGGATCCCACAGCCTGGATGCAGTGGACACAGGGCTGGCACCAAGGACCCACCTCCAGCTTCTGGACCAGCCACGCGGCCCACCCATGGTCCGGGGGCGCCTCCTCAGCTCCCTTGAGCCGGAGCTGCCGTCCGAGGGGGCCTGGGGCGGGGGAGGGGGGCGCGTCTGGCCCAGGACCGGTTTGGTTTCTGCTAAGAGGCCCCCACCAACTCTTTGATTAGCGGCCAAGACATGCTTCTTTCCAAGTCAAAAATAAAATAAAATAAAGCATGTTACAAAGTGATTCCCTCTCCTCCAGCTCATTTTAATGTGGTTTTCGGCATGGGTTTATTGCGAGCAGCCTGCGGACAGCAAACATGTGCTTGCAATATGCCTGTCACAGTCGGGACAGGATTCCACAGTCGCGGCCGGGCCCCAACCATCAAGACCCGCAGGAAGGAAGTCAAAGGCAGGGCTTTGAGGATCAGGTAATTGGTGACTCTCAAACATTTGTCCTAAAGGCTCTGAATGGGTCTGCCTTTACCCCTTGTCGTTCCCTCTGCAGAACCAAGGCAGAGGGGAGGGGGAAGGGCAGGGCTGGAGAATTCAAGGGCTGTGCGAGGTGGGGGTGGGGAGACAGCCCAGGATACGGCTCCTCATGTCTCAGGATTTTCCGAAGGGAGACAAGCACGAGGCCAAGCGTCTAGCCTGTAACTAAACCGCGTTATCTTCAGCAAGTGTCACGTTCCAGCTCTGGGAGGCCGGGCCTCAATTTCCCCATCCATAACAGATGGCGTTTGGCCTAGATGTCGAAAGACGACTTCCAACTCTGACACTCTCTAATTTCTCTGGGTGGGGACAGCAGAGCAGGGGGCCCAATTCAGTGGAGTCAGATTGTGCTTTAAATGTCATCAGTGGCGCCTGGGTGGCTCAGTCGGTTAGGTGTCCCACTTCGGCTCAGGTCACCATCTCGTGGTTCGTGGGTTCGAGCCCCGCGTCGGGCTCTGTGCTAACAGCTCAGAGCCTGGAGCCTGCTTTGGAGTCTGTGTCTCCCTCTCTGTCTGCCCCTCCCCCCAACTCCTGCTCACACTCTGTCTCTCAAAAATGAACATTAAAAAGTCACCTGTAAAAAGTGTCATCAGGTCACCCCAATGTGCTGTTCGACTCTGCCTCAACACCCCCACCAATGAGAAGTCCACTGCCTCTCCTGGAATTGCCTCGGGGTCACCTCTCCTTCTTCATCCCTCGGGCCCAGATGTGCTTGCTAGTCGTCCCCAGGAGACCGTGGCTCCTTCCCCACCCGTGACAGCCCTTTAGATGTCTGGGGAGTGTGCCCAAGTCTCCCTTGAATCCAAGCCCTCGGCCCAACACCCCCGCTCCGTGGCCTCCACCTGCCCGGCCATCTCGGGCAGGCTCGTGTGGACAAGACCCCATTCTGCCAACCGGCCCCCTAACAGAGACGTCCAGAGGAGGGAACGCCACTTTTGAGCACCTGTGATGTGCCGGACGTTGCCACAGACGTCCCGTTCCCTCCTTGCGGCACCCCCTTCTGGGATCGTGTGACTTGCCTGAAGTCACGCGACTGGCAGGCCACTTCCTTTTCCCCAGCCTTCCTTTCCTCACACGCAAAAACGGGGATGATAATAGGGCTGCTTTCTGGGGCTGTGGGCGCATCTAGTTCACCTGGCCCCAGGCACAGCACGGGACGCGGCGTCACGGTGCAGGGCTGGACACATGGACCTCTACCAGAATGCTGAGGGACCAGCGGCCACCTCACAAAAGACACCTCTCAGGACGGAGGCTGAAGGGTTGCACATGCTTTTTTAAGAGGTAACAAAACCCAGGGCGCCTGGCTGGCTCAGTCGGTTAAGCATCCGACTTCGGCTCAGGTCATAATCTCATGGTTCGTGAGTTCAAGCCCCGCGCCTGGAGCCTGCTTTGGATTTTGTGTCTCCCCCTCTCTCTGCCCCTCCTCGCTTGCACTCTGTCTCTCTCTCTGTCTCTCTCTCTCTCTCTCTCTCTCAAAAATAAATAGACTTAAAAATTAAAAAAAGAGAGAGATGACAAAATCCAGAGGACTCCTCAGCCTGTGGTGCCCCAACCTGCTGCCTCACCCCACACACCCGGCCTGAGAGGCTCGGACCTGGGACGGGAGTCCCCAGCACAGACTGCTGTTCACCCTCCTTTGTTCTGCCCCGACTTCCCAGAGCCGCCCAAGGGAGTCCCACTTGCAGAAATGCCAGAAAGGCTTCAGGGCGGGACACAGATCACAGGCTGTGGCTCCCCAGGGCCGGGCGGTTCCTGAACAGCAGTGGAAGGGCCATCATGCACACACACAGTGCTCACACACAGGCACACCCAGACCCACTCGGGCCATCCACACATATGGATGGACACACAGGCACACACAGGCCACACGCGCGCGCACACACGCACACACACACACACACACACTGCAGGCAGGGACGACAGTAGGTCCAAGCCCCAGCTGCAGCCAGAGAATCTGAACAACAGTCAAGAACCCGGGCTCCCGCACTTGGTGGCTGGGGACTGTGGGCAAGTCACTGAATTCCTCTGAGCTTAGGGGCCTCACGTGTGAAATGAGTAAGTAAAAAAAAAAAAATCATAAAATCCTCTGTGCCCTGCCAACCGCTCAGAGCCCTGGAGAAGGACCAGAGAAGCAGCCGAGGGGGAGACGTCTGGTGAATCCCAGACCCCAGCACCAGCACGCATGTGGCTTCTCAGCAGCTACATGGGCGTCACCCCGACCGACAGAAATGCCGGAGCCTCTGGAGTGGAGAGAACGTGGCTGAAAGCCCCCCGAATCAGGAATAGCATAGATGGGGAGGGTACAGGGCCCTGATCGCTAAATCTCAGTGTGAGGAGTCAGCCTGTGGCAGAGAGGGAGGCACCGGCTCCCACGGAGGGTGAGCCCGGGGGCACTGGGAAGGTGGGGTCCGCAGGAGACAGACGCCTGGATCTGCTCAGAGCTGCCTCCCCGCCTCCTGGGCTGGCTGCGGAGAGAAAGTGTCAGCTGGCACCTCGCGCACGGTCCCTTTCCCACAAAGTGCTGCAAATGTCCCGGGACACGGGAAACAGCAGAGCCATTGTGGCCCAAACCGGTTTCAACAGCCCCGGTGCTGTGTTCAACAGCCCGAAGGAGGGCTTCTGCACCCGCCTCTCTCGGAGAAGGAGACACATCGCAGCCTCCAGCCCAGCTCCCTGAACGGTAGCCACCTCACTGCTCTCAGCCCCCGATTTTGGGCTGAAGGACGAGAGTTCCCATTGCTGGCTTTGAAGCTCCCTACTTGAGGCTCTGTTTCTGCCACTCCAACTGGGGGGAGCCCCGGATGAGGCCCCATCATAGATGCCTGAGGAAATAACAAAAAAGCCATGGAACGGGAGGGACCGCATGGTCCCGGCCTTGTCCTTAGGCGGGGTGGCCAAACTAAAGCAGTTCTGGGGGAAGCAGGCAGGCGGGGCCCTGGGGAGCCACAGAAGGCCCCAGGCAGTTCACCCTGGGTGGGGAGGAGGAAGCACAGGCAGTGTCTGCCCTGGGGCAGAGCAAGCAAGTTGGCCCTTCTGGGGAAGGCCGCCCCGGGGGGAGGCCACTTGGCGGGCATGCCAAGGGGAGGGCTCGTTCCCCAAGAACTTGTGGGCTGAACCGCCCACCCACACTGGGCCCAAGAAGGGGGCTCCCAGTCAAGCAGCCCTCCTAGGCTGCAGCTACAAGGCCCCGTTCATGGGTTCCCAGGGATGGCAGGGCTCCAGCCCCAGTCCTGCCCAAGCCCTACCTCTTCCCCGGCAGTCACTGGTCCCTTAGCAGGCTCAGCCTCCCGCTTTGAAGGAGTTTCTGAGTCACGAGCCAGCTGATATGGAATGCCCCATCCTCTGAGCCTCAGTTTCCCCATCTGAAAAAGGGTGATTGGGCCAAACGACCCCGAAGGCTTTGGCAGGGGTGATATATCCCATGCGTACTTATTTTTCTAGAGAGAAAATACTGCTTTGTTTTCTGCTCTGAACTAAACAGAACCATGCACACACGGCCCATGCACACTCACCCACTGTGTGCACGCACAACCCGCATATACACGGCCTGTGTGCGCAGATGCTCTCACACCCACGAGAGTCTGAGCAGCACTGGGACAAGGCTCTGTGGTAAGGCCTGTGGGGATGAAGCCGGTGACCGGCCTGACAAAACGGAACATGCGGCCGAGCTGGGCATCTGGGCCTGGGGCAGAAACGGCAGGCAGAGTGACAGGGCCAAGAAGAGGGGCAGCTCCTACCGACAGCCTGGCTTCCGTCTGGACAGACGAGGGTAGGTGTCCTGGAGAAGGGGCCTGGTGAATCTAGGACAAAGGGGCCACCTCCAGGGGGCGTCACCTCTGAGCTCCCAGACCCAGCAGGGTGGCAGTGGGAGCTGGGACAGGCCAGCCATGGGGATGTGTGCCGGTCTCCGGGCCAACAGCCCTCATGGCCACTGACCCATCTCGTCCCTAATCCTGCAGGCTTATTTCAGTTGGCAGATTCCTAAGCAATCTTTAACTGCCTCGTTTAGATGACCAGGGCAATTTTCTTTTTAATAAGAATAAAAATAAAACGCCTCTGGATATGAGGCCCCGCTCCTGGGCCCTGTAGGACGACTCTGCTTCTAACGAGGAAGAGGGCCCCAGCCCAGAGGTCCGATGCTGCTGGACCAGCGTCTGCAGGTGGCCAGCTCACACCAGGGACATTAAAGACACCCGTGGCTCCGAAAGAGACCGAACACCCAAAAGGAGCCCCCCGCAAGCCTGTGATCATGGGGTTTGCTGCCGGAAGACAGATCAGGGGTCTCTGCATACGGCCGGGCTCCTTGGGCCTCGCTGTGACCTGGAGAAGATGCCACCAGCCCACCAGGCCCGGTTCCATGCCCACTGGGCCACCTTTCTGTGTGGTTCTGGGTCCCCGATGCCCAAGCCCCGGGCACGTCTGTCGGCCAGTGACAGGGAGGTCCCCACCGGGCATCTTTACACACCCCTCCACAGCACATCAACTCCCAGGGGAGCCCTGAGATCCTCTGAGACTCGAGAGGGAGGGGGGTGGTTTGCTCCGTCCAGCAAGGTGCAGCTCAGCCACTCAAGACTGTGCCGGAGCCTCCAGGCCACCTCTGCCCCCACAGGCAGGAACACTTCCTACCAAATGAACTTTGGAGAGAGGCAGATCTTGCGCTCACCCTGCCACTACTAGGATCAAGGCAGAAAAGATTGCCAGGCGAGTCAAAGGCCTGATTTCTGCTGGCCACTTATTAGCTGTGTAGCCTTTGGGGTTTTGGGGGGGGTTGTTTTTTTGTTTTTAATTTTTTTTGATGTTTATTTATTTTTGAGAGAGAGAGAGAGAGAGAGAGAGAGAGAGAGAGAGAGAGACAGAGCATGAGCAGGGGAGGGGCAGAGAGAGAGGGAGACACAGGATCCGAAGCAGGCTCCAGGCTCTGAGCCGTCAGCACAGAGCCGGTCACGGGGCTTGAACCCACACACCGCGAGATCATGACCTGAGCTGAAGTCCACTGAGCCACTCAAGTGCCCCGCTGTGTAGGCTTTGGTAAGCTACTCAACCTCTCTGACTTTCCGTTATGTTATCTGCAAACAGGGGTAACGATCACAATACTATACGTATCATTACGCTGCTGTATGTTATATAATTACATAGTGCACCTGAACTTTAACAGAATGTCATGTCATGTAACATGGTAAGGCGCGCTTCATGATGTTGCTGGAAGGACCCGGCCAGAGAACTTGCACAGTGTCCACACGGTGTCCAGCAGAGAGAGAGCGTTCACGCACCGAGGTATCGCTTCCGTGGCGAATCAGCCGTCGGCCGGGAATTCCCACCGGAGCCCTAAGCGGTCCAATACCAAAGTGAATTCAGAAACAAGCCATCATGCAGAAAGGTGGAAGCAGGTGACCAGAACCTAGTGGGCAACTTGCCCCATCGAAGATGATAAAAGGGTTGAGAGGCTTCCCGAGTGAGGGAGACACCCTCCTGCTCTTCCAGCCCGTCTCAACCCTGCAGATGTGGGGGGCTGGAGTGGCAATGAGGCAGAGAAGGCACGAGTGCCCACCCCCTCTGAGCAGCCGGCCCGCAGCGGGCCCCAACTGGGGAAGGGGGCGGATGTCCCTTTAAAGCAAGTTTGGAGTTTCAATTGTGGCACGGAAGCAGACATTTCTGGTTAAGGAACTGAGACTGAGTTTGGGACTTTAAGGGACTGTCAAGCTTTCTATTACCTACTGAAGGGCCAGAGAAGTCATGGGGATGCCCAGTTTCTGCTGGAGAGCAGGGATAAAACTCCCTTCTTGGGGCGCCTGGGTGGCTCAGTCGGTTAAGCATCCGACTTCAGCTCAGGTCATGATCTCGCGGTTTGTGGGTTCAAGCCCCGTGTCAGGCTCTGTGCTGACAGCTTGGAGCCTGCTTCTGATTCTGTGTCTCCCTATCTCTCTGCTCCTGCCCTGTTCTCTCTCTCTCTCTCTCTCTCTCAAAAATAAATAAAAACATTAAAAAAATTAAAAACAAAAAACAAAAAAACCTCCCTGCTTGAGTACATTTTAAACGGAACAGAGGAAACTGTAATAAAGGTGCTTCCCGACCACGTCTGCAGGGTCCACTTCTCACATAACAGTTTCTAGGATAATGGCATCTGCACCAGGGAAGGGCACGTTCATTGCTTGCTTTCCAGCACCCCCTCCCCATCTTCAGGCAATAGCACCCCTTTAGTCCAGTGACAGGCCTTCATCCTCCCGACTCTGGAAATGGGAGGGGCCATCCCCTTACACAGCCCTGCCCCCTGGCTCAAGGGAGGAGCCAGGTGGGCACGTGACCCAGCTGAGCCAATCACAATCCTTCCCTGTGAGTTTTTCCTTTTCCAGCATCGGGAAGAACCCCTTCTCCTCTTGGGCCCTGAGCAGTAAGGCCGTGAGTTTGCATCACTTATGCTGTGCTCTGTGCTGGGGGAGAGGCTCCTCCAAGGTACCGAATGGGGCACACTCCGGGGAAAGACCCCAAGATGAGGGACAGAGAGAGATCTGGGAGGACGGTGGAGGGGCTTGCTGGTTCCCATTCATCCTGAGGCCAACTCCAAGCAACCTTTTTGCAGTTTGGTTGTAGGACTCCCCTGGTGTGCATTCGGCTCCTATCTCTTATTGCTGAAGGCCTACAGATGAATCCAGGAAAACAGGGAGGTGGCCCCCCTCCTACAGGGACCTGGCTGTCAGTAGAACCTTCCCTGCTGGTGGGAGCCAAGGTCAGCTTCCCAGCATGAAACCACACCAGTGCTGAGAACCCTCGCCAGAATTCCATTTGGCGAGGCATCTGGTGGCTCAGTCGGTTGACCATCCAACTCTTGATTTCAGCTCAGGTCATTATCTCATGGTTCGTGGGTTTGAGCCCTGAATCCGGCTCCGCACTGACCATGCGGAGCCTGCTTGGGATTCTCTCTCTCTCTCTCTCTCTCTCTCTCTCTCTCTCTCTCTCTGAGTTCTCTCTGCCCTTCCTGCATGCACTCTCTCTCTCTCAAAATAAATAAGTAAACTTAAAAAAAATTCCGTTTGGCAAAAGGCTCATCAGCTTACACAGGCGTTTCATAAATGTGATGTCATTTTGTCCTTCCTACAACCCTGTGAGCAAAGCATAATTATCTCCATTCTAACTGAGAAGGTGAAGTGACTCACCCTGTCTTACTGCTGGGAACTGTCATCATTCGGGACTTGAACCCACATCTGCCTGAACCCTTGGCTTTCTCCTCCCCCCAAAGCTGCCTCACTGGGTACCCCTTCTCCAGCCCCGTGGTCAGGTCAAGGGCTCTAAGGAAGGCCTTAGACTTAGTGATCTGTATGGTCCCCAAGTGCCAACTCTGACGGACCAGATCTTCCTTAACCTCTGAACCTCAGTTTCCCCATCTGCGAAGTGGAGTGATCATCCAGCCTTGCCTCCTCCCAGGCCGAGGGGAACACACACGGACCTACAAGGAGCTGTGGAGCCCTGCCTCACTCCCTGTGACTCCAGGGGCAGGAGGACATAGCCATGTGTATTGGCTCCAATGAAGAGCAGACTTCAAGCAAAACAGACCCAGACTGATGTGTTAAACAAGCTTCCTTGAATCTGGTGGGATCTGGCCACCTTGGTGGCCGCTCCGCTAACCTCTCCCACATGTGTGACACAAGGTCACCTTTCACGACGTCTGGTCCCATTTTGTTCGTGCATTCATTCACTCATTCATTCTCCAGGTATTTTTGGAGTAACGGGACACAACAGGGAACACAGGAGACAAAGCTCTAGAGGGATCTACGTTCCAGCGGACAGAAGATAATTAGCATAATAGTTAAGCCGATTATATAGTACTAGTATGTTGGGGGTTCTAAGTGCCATGGGGAGAAATAAAGCAGAAGAAAAGGACATGCAAAGTGGGAGGCGGGGCAGGGGCCACCCCGTTAGAAAGCCCAATAGGAGTGTCTCAGCTGGAGGAGACAGTAAGTGCAAAGGCCCTGAGGTGGAGGGAGAAGGGGGCTGTGGCAGAGTCAGCCAGAGAGGCGGGGGAGGCCAGAAGTTGCCCTGTGCAGTGGCTGTCCCCCAAGGTAGGCAGAAACCGACTTGGGGAAAGGTCCCACATACCTGAGGACAGATCACATAAGGACAAGGTCTGGGAGGCAGACCTTCCCCCATGCATTTCTGGGGCTACGAAGAAGAAACCCAGGGAGGGGTCAGGAGTCCCCCATCTGTCCCCACTCAGTCTGTGACGCAGACCCCAGCTAGCCTGTCACCAGCATGGCTGTAAGGACATGGAGATCACCGCTCTGGAGACAAGGTCCCAGGCCAGCCACGGGCCCTGCATCCACACAGAGAGGGGCTGGGGACTCCCCCTGGGGTAGCACGTCCCGTGGCCTCCCGCTCCCCAGCCTGGCCTTCCCAGGAAGGAGCATACCTCTGCGCCCCCAATCTGGAAAGCATTGAGGCCAAATGGCTCCATTTCAAGTGCAATTATTACAAACCCTTCAGGGAATGTGAGTTCCAAAATGAAATCTCTCTGTCAAAACTTTCATTAATGCGCAGTTGCTGTGCGGGGATCGGTTTACACCCGTGCCTGACAGAGCTCCGTGGAGACCAGATTCTTGGGGGGTGCCCTGCCCGGGGAGCCAGCCTGGCCCCTCTGCCTCCCTTGAGTTTGCAAACCCCCCAAATTCCGTCTCCAGCCCGTGTCTCCAAAACACAACAGCCTTTGTCGTGGGAACACGTCCGCTGGGATTTCCCCAAAGCCAGTGATGCACACGTCAAGAACACACTACTGTAGGCTTGTCTGGGAGAGTTCTTTCTCTCTGAACACAAACCAGCATCAGGAACAACTCAGGGGTGTGCTGCAGATGAGGGAACCGGGCTGACAGGCACAGGGTGCTTGCCCAACGCTCACCAAGCTCCCACCCCGTGCCCGGTGCTCGGAGGAGCCCTCCCCAGCCCCAGCTCCTGGCCCTCCTCCATTACAGCACAGATCGGACCGTGTCCGGTTTATCTGCCTCTGCGTCTGGCCCCTTGCTGGGTACAAGTAGTGGGTCTTACTCCCCTTTTAATCTTCAAGCATTCAGCATTCACAGGGGCCGCCGACGAGATTTTAGCTGCACAGCTTAGTGGTTCAGGGCACAGGTTATGGGTTCAATTCCCAACCCGGGCACTTACTAGCTGGGTGAGCTAAGGGCAACTTCTCTCCACTTTGAGAGATGACTTGTCTCCTCTACAGAATGATCCCAGTCTCTCAGGATTGTTTCAGGGATTCAGGGAAGATTAAATGCTTCTAAAGGTCTCAGCCCAGTGCCTGGTACATGAGGTTCTTGGCACAGGTCAGCCAAAATAAGATAAAGACGAAATAGGATGGACCCGCTGCTCCCTGAGCCGCAGGCCATGGCTCCAAACACTGGGAGTGACAGCTGGGATTGGTGCCTCCTCTCCCGGGGTGGCTCCCTGATAGCCTCACATTCTCAGCGGATCCTGTAATGCCTCTTTAAGGCAACACTGCGTATCTTTTTCTCTCCAGACCAGAAGAGTATCCGGTGAATTAATTTCTAAAACCACAGCAGCTCCTTCAGGCTGCGTTTGCCAGGAGGAAGGTTTGGAAGCAGAGGGGAGGCGAGGCGAGATGAGCGCAGCCCCTCTCCCCGCACGAGGGGATGAATCACAGCCAGTGCGGGGCCGCACCTGACAGGCACTGATTCAGACCGAGGGTCTCGCTCTCAGCAGATAGGAACGTGCCCCCCCCCTCCCCCCCGCCTCACGCACGGTGCCAGGCCCAGCCAAGTCACGTTCATGCTATTAAAACCAGGGCAGCGGGAGGACCCGAGCCTGGGGGGGAGCTCGGTCTGCCCCCCGCCCCCCGCCTCACCTTCCTTTCCTTAATTCACTCACTCACTCATTCAACAAACCCCCTGGTTCCTGTATTCGACTTGTCTGCATGGTCCAAACCAGGCGTGCCTCAAAGCACTGGAAATGAGGACAAAACCCAGTCCTGGCCCGCGAGGAGCCCCTTCTGTCCCTGACGCGAGGATGGAAATCAGGAGTTTGTGAACAGTGCCGGGAAACAGAATTATTTATTTGCACCAACCTCTAATTGAAACGCAGCATTTCTTTGCGGTAGGAGCCCGGTCACCACAACAGCAACGACGCAGAAGCTGTGCCTGTACCTTGTTCCCTGTTTGCTCCCTACAGAATTCGCAGACTTTACAATTGTTGCAGCCAGCTAGAAAAACCATTTTCCCTCATCACTGCTTTGAAATTCCGGGAGTCATCAAGCCCACCGGTGGATCTTGTTCCTTGGGTGATGTTTATTCCATCTACCATCTGTATTTTCAAAAAGAGTTTGTTTCTTTTTTAATTTTTTCTTTAGTGTCCATTTATTTTTGAGAGAGAGAGAGAGAGAGAACAGCCAGGGAGGGGCAGAAAGAGGGGGGGACTGAGGATCCTAAGCAGGCTCTGCTCTGTCAGCACAGAGCCCGATATGTGGTTCAGACTCATGAGCCGTGAGATCATGACCCAAACTGAAGTCAGACGCTTCTCAGACAGACGGAGCCACCCACCCAGGTGCCCCTCAAAAAGGTTGTTTTTTTTTTATGTTTATTTACTTTGAGAGAGAGAAAGAGAACGATCAAGGGAGGGGCAGAGAGAGAGGGAAAGAGAGAATCTTAGGCAGCCTCCACACTGTCTTCATCACAGCCTCATGCAGGGCTCGATCCCACGAACTGTGAGATCATGACCTGAGTCGAAATCAGGAGTCAGACGCCCAACCTCCTGAGCCACCCAGGCGCCCCTTCAGAAAGTTTTCTCGATAGCTGTATTCTGCAGTGATGCGTAATCCTGCTAGATTCTTTTATGCACGGTTCAGAGAAATAATAGAACATTATAAACATTTTAATAAAATATAAATATAACATTATAATAAAGCATACTAAAACACCATTCTGAGAAAAGACTCACAGGCTCCAGCAGACAGCCAAAGGGGGGCATGGCACTAAAAGGGGGGGGGGGGACGAGTGGCAGGGACCCACGGTGGTTTTCAGGTCCTGTGGAGAGGACTCTGACTGATGGGGCAAAGCCACCATCGCAGGCCCCCCCAGGGAGTTGGGGGGTGCTTCACAGAGGAGGCGACTTCTGAGCTGGGCCTCTGCAGACAAGTAGGGCCTGCTGGGCAAACATGGGGGGGACGATGGGGCGGGGAAGAGGAGCAGGCGGTTTGGTGGGGAGGGGGGGAGAAGGGAGGGGAGGGGAGGGCAGGGGAGGGGAAGCAGGCTACTCTGCGGGCAGCCAGGATAGGGTGAGGGACAGCTTGGTCTGTCCAGGTGTTCTTACTCCCCATTGCGGTGAGGAGGAAGAAGGATGAGGTCAGGGCTCAGACAGATCCCGTCCGACCCCAGCCCTGCCACGGACCCGCTGGACGCCTCTGAGCAGAATGACTGCTCCCCCCGTGTCTTAATTTTCTCCCCCGTAAAAGGGGGATGATGACAAGGCCTGCCTTGTCGGAGGACAAACGCAACAAGGCCCGTAGTTTCCTAAACAGCTGGTACCCAGCGGCTGTCCAAGAAATGGTGACGGGGCGTCACCGTCATTATCCACATTATTTTTACCACTATTTCTACTGGCTGGTCTTTTCCATAAGAAAAAACAAAGAAGGGGCGCCTGGGTGGCTCGGTCGGTTGAGCGTCGGACTTCGGCTTCAGGTCATGATCCCACCGTTCCCCAGGTTTGAGCCCCGAGTCGGGCTCTGTGCTGACAGCTCCGAGCCTGGAGCCTGCTTCGGATTCTGTGTCTCCCTTTCTATCTCTGCCCCTTCCCCCACTCGTGCTCTCTCTCTCTCTCTCTCAAAAACGAATGAACGTTAAAAAAAAATTTTTTTTAAACAAAACCAAGAAGCCTTTTCCCCAAAGATCCCTCTGTCTCTGGCAAAAGGAATGCGCAGGAGATGTCGCTTCCACAAGAGATCAAATCTTACCCTCTTAGATTCAACATGTGCACTGACCCGGGGGCAGAGACACAGGGGGCGCTCAGGCATCCAGTGCCTCAGCCTCCAGGCGGGGACCCCAGCCTTGGCGGCCCATCCAGACCCAGCGGTCTCGCATCCCGTTACCCCGAAGTCCTCACGCCCCACAGGGACAAGCCTCCCAAGTGCCTGGCACATAACACCTGCCACGCGTTCGCACAACCGCCAGCCACGTGCTGGCAAACGGTTGACAACGGGCTCCGTGGGGACGAGGCTTCATCTGGAGAGTGTGCAGATTTCCAGGGTGTGAATACCCCCCACCCCCCACCACGGCTCACTTCCCGCGACCAACAGGACATCCCGGAGAGGGGAGGGGACGCACAAAATCGGCTCTTGTGGGCCAGTGGGAGGTGGCTCTGGCACACAGCTGAGGACATCCCGCAGGGAAAAAGCGTGACTGTCCCCATTCTCCAGGTGAGGAAAATGAGGCTCCGAGGGCTTAAGTTCGCATACCTAGAGACTCCGAATCCGTCTCTGCTTTACCACGGGGACTCCACACCAGCGTGCTTGTATGGCCTTGAGGAGCATCAAGGTCCTAAAGACAGATGGCCGGAGACCGTGCGGGATGGGAGCCAGCTGCAGGGGGAGCTCGGCCATCCACAGCCCCCCCGAAGGGGCCCAGGCCTGGGCCCAAGGTGACCTGCCCGCTCTGCCGGGAGACAGCTGCGGAAGAACACAGGACAGCCCACAAGACCCCCAGTGACAGATGCATTTTTCCGAGCGAGCTAACAGCCACCCGGCAGGTGGTATTTATATTTCCCCTGCAAGTGCTTTTTACTGTTTTGGTTTTTTCATTAAGGGCTCCCTTTCTTCTGAACCAAACAAAAGCCCCTTGTCTGGGCAGGTGCCAGGAGCCCCGGGAGCACGGTTTGTTCCACAGGGACCGCTAGGGTGTCTCTGCCTCTGGACCCACCAATGTCGGTGGAAGGACAGGGCTGGAGGCCTGGGACCCTTAGCTGCGGCCCACTGGCTGCACCGTGACCTCGGGCTGGTCACCTGACCTTCCTCGGGCTTGGGAGGTTCACCCCTGATGGGCGGCCGTGCTCGTACCCGCATCTCATGGGGATGTCCCAAGGATCGTCGGGAGGACGTGACCAGCTCAGTGTGGGCACAGGCACACAGCAAGTCCCCAGGGCTTTCCTGGACCAAACCTGGCTGGGGGGCCTCAGCAGCACCGGCAGTGAGCTGGCCAGATGGTCTCGGGGCCCCTTCCAGCGCTGACTAGACGGCTAGGTAATGGCTGTCGTCTGCTCCCAGGGGGACAGAGCGTGGAATATATCTGGCACCTCTTTTCCCAGTTGGCCTTTAAGAGCTGAGGAGGCCCCAGGCCCCGCCCTGGCTCCTGGCCTGCCCGGCCCAGGCTCCCCGAGGGGTCTCCTGTGTGACCTTCTCATCTGTCAGGCGTCAGCCAGCGAGGGCGAGGCAGCCGGCATCCCCAGCCCTGCTGAGCGTCCCCATCTCCCAGCCCCACGTGGGAATGTGACTTCGGCTGGAGAATCTCAGGGGCTAAACCAAGCTCCTGGACTCTGCAGACAGCAATTCTGTCGTTCCAGGGCAGATCCCAACAAAAGGAAAACCGTGGCTCTCTTGTACCAGTATGAAGTGAACACGTGTCACGGGTTTCATGTAACACATTCGGTGAAGGGGGAAGAAACCAGTGAGATGGTACAGGCAGTTCAGAGAAAACTCAAGGATCCTCAAGATGCAGGCAAACAGGGAAGGCTGCGATGGAATTACAAATAAATGCAAACCGGCCCATCCCCAGGGCCACAACTACCATCCCCTGGGACTCAGTTAATTTATGCGAATACTGCCCAGAACTGTTCGCACTGTTCCTTGTTGGGTACAACTTTACAGAGCTGTCCCACGGCTCAAAGACAATGAAAGGTGGAAATAACCCAGAAGCGTGCACCAGACAGGACACGCAGTTAAACTTCTTTCCCCGTTTAAAAAGTCTGCAGTTGAACCGGAAGGACGAAGAAAGTTCTGGACGTGGACGGCGGTGAAGGCTGCCTGACAACGTGAACGTGTTTAATATCACCGCGTCGTGTGTGCAAAACTGGTTCCAGTGGTAAATTTTACCTTTTGTGTATTTTGCCCCAATTTTTTTTTTTTTAAGTCTGCAGCATAGAAGGTACTGCAACGGTCCCAGCGGTGACGCTGTGGGTTTGCTTCATGGTCTCCAAGGCCAGGGTGGTGACTGGAGTCAGGGGTCAGGCTCTGACCGCCCCGGGAGGTGCTCTCTTCTGCCCAGAAGCCCTCCAGACCCAGCTTCTAAGTGTGGGCTTCCCTCACACAGAGGAAGGTGGGCAGTCAGGCTGGAGGCCCTAAGGACAGAGCGGTGGCTGGCAGGAGGGCAGCTGGGGAGCTCACAGGGCCGACACGGGGTGAGGGGGCTCGGACCACAACCCAGGCTGTCTGGTGACGAAGGAGCTGCCTCACCAGGGAGGGAGGGGACTCCCGGCAGGACAGCAGTAAGTGACCACAGCCAGATGGGACGTAAGCAGGGTAGAGGCCACCCAGCAGCTCCCGCTCCTTCCTCAGCTTCCCAGATATCAACTAGCTGAGATCCGCCTGCACGGCGCCCCAGTGGGCTCAGAGCCTGAGGACTGTGGCCCGAGGCGCAGGGCACAGAAGAGACCCTTGTGTCTGCCCCACCGCACGGCCCGATCGGAGAGAACTCCCAGGGACCCACAGGCCTGGGCACCTTTCTCTCTAAGTCACACGAAGGCTCCCTGTGTATGCGCCGGCTGCAGCCCTGCTCACCTGCTCACCCAACAGGAGGAGGGGGCCCCACCCCAGCAAGGGGCCTGCTGGGCAGGGCATCGGACAGTGCTCTACCCTCAGGGACAAAGTCTGCAGGCTTCTCCAGACTTTATAGAGGTCTGCAACACTTAGTGTCTCTCCGGGGCTCAGGGACGACTCTGGGCGGAGAACGCCAGCCTCAGAGAAGGGGAGTGGCCGTCCCAGGGTCAGCCGTGCGTGAGGACTCGGGTCACCACGCTCGACCTTGAGTCGGCACCTGGTGGCTCCAACGGCAATGCCCTCGCTCACGTGGCCTTGGCCTCCTCCACGAGGCACCTCCCTGGGGCTTCGTCCCCCCGGATGCTCTTCTCCAGGGGCTCATCACCTACGGTCCAGAAGCCACAAGCAGCCCCGGGAGGTTCTGCCTCTCTCTGGGTTTTTAGAACATCTGTGCCCCGCCTCTCAGCCCTGCACCCCTCAAGTGTCCTGTCTCCTCCAGCACCCCTGGGCTCTTCTCCCATGCCCGCCTGGAACTCCCTTAACTGGGAGCTGCTGGCCTGGGCTCCCCTCCCCGTTCTGGCCCCAGGACTGTGCTCGGGGTCCCGGTGCCTGTCTGAGGACCACGGGGGCAAACACAGGGCTCCGGCCTCCCTGGAGATTGCCCGAAGGCTTCAGAATTAATAGTACAGAGTCTGATTCCAAAACAGCATAAATTACATCCTGGAATCCATTACGTTCTGATCTGTTAGGCAGGAGGAAACGTGGTCTGTAGCAAAATAAAAGACATCCTGGAACCCATTATGGACTCTGATAGAAGACAAAGGCAGCAAAAAAGGACATTATGGGATCGACGTGCCTAATAAACGGCGTGTTGGCATCTCCCTTCCACCGGGACGTGGATTAACAACAGATGTTCTACGCTAATGTCGATTTGTATGCTAATCTAAAACAAGTACATGGCCTTTGCAGACAGGAATTCGATAAATGCAGCCTGGGTCCCTTCCTTCCCCACAGCTGCCGGTGGCAGGGGCGGGGACTGGCTGGTGGGGACAGGCTCCAGCCCCTGCCCCCTGCAGAGCCGTCTGGGGGAAGGGGGAGTCCCAGCTCAGTCACCAGCCCCCCCCCCATCCCCTTCCTCCTCAAGGTCTCTGTTGAGTCTGGCCTGCAAACCCCAAGACCCGGCCTCATGGGGCAGGACACAGACAGCCTAGGGCTCCACAGGGCATGTGGCACCGAGAATTCAGCTGGTTCCTCCAGGGGGCCAGCAATCCCTGCCCATCCCTTCCCCAAGGTTCAGCCGTGCCTGGAGGGTAAAGACGGATCCCAGACTCCCAGAGAAATCTCAGACCCGCTGAGATCACTTGGCCCCATACGCCACCATCTGGGATGGGAGTCGGAGGCTGGGAAAAAGGACGGAGCCTCCCAAAGTCACACGAATGCAGCGGCCAGGCCTGGGCTCACTCCAAGCCTCCCCCGTCCACTCCCCCCACAGCCCGGGTTTGTAGTGACCTGCTCTCGGGGCTGCCGGAACAGGCCGTTCTATCCCACCGAGTAGCCTCTCCTGAGGCCTCTTTGGGGCAAAGCCCCATCCTGGACACTGGGGACACAGAAATGAACCTGAAGACGCCAGCATCCTGGCCAAAGCAGCCATGCCATTGAAGGCAGCCACGGGTCAGGGGACAGAGGCCGGGACAGGCTATAGAGCAGCACAGAGAAGGAAGTTAACCAAGAGAGCCATGTTCTTTCTGGTCCATTAGCTCCCAAGTGTATGTCCCAAGGGAGCCCTGGTGTCTCCTGCAGTTAAGGCACAAAGGATCCAAACTCACACTTATCACACAGATCTATGCCTGACTTTGGAAGGTGTGGCCAACTATGCACGTGGTTGGCACGGCGTGACCAGCCTCTGAAGCCCAAGGGCGAACAGCTCACACAGGTGAGCTGGAAGGCTGATCAGCCCGCCCTGCTCCTGGGGGCTCATGTGGACAGACAGCATTGCCTCCTGACACCGAGGTGCCCAGCGCTGACCTCTAGGCTCCTCTCACCTCCCTGCATGTCTCTGGCTCTCAGAAACACTCAATATAGAGTCAGAAGGTAGAACTGAAATTTTGGCTTTGTCGCTAATTAGAAGGCAGACATAGTCACCCAATGTCCCATTTTCTTCCCTACATTTCCCTGACCCTTTAGAGGTGACCAGTTGGCCACATGATTAGCTTGGCCAGTAAGTTATGAGAGGTTGAGGTGGTGAAAAGTCTGAGTACAACTTTCTAGTCCCCTACCTGTGACAGATAATGCAGCTGCAAGATGGCCGAACTTCGGTCCACCTGGGGCCAGACCCTCTGCTGACCCGCGCTGGACAGGTGGCTTGAGGAAGAAAGAAACTTTTGTTGGGGCCGGGGCTCTTTGTTACCAAGGTGTAACCTTGTCCGTCCTGACTGTTATAACATCCCAGGTCATGGGCTTAACGATAAGGAAGACATAAGATAATCTGTATTAGCATGACTAGTATAACCTGTGAACACTCAGTCTTAGTTTTATTGCTTCCCCTCCCCCCCAATCTCCTTCTCAGGATACATGTGGCACAATTAAAGATCATGGCTTGCATGAAAAAAATTAGCTACTTTATTTTCAAAGGGCTCCAGCTAGGCCACACAAAAATATCAATGAATAGAAAAAAACACATATGTGATCGATGTAATCATTGCAGCTAGCATTTACTGAGTATGTACCATGGGGCTAGATTATTTATGTAATTCCTTACCTAGTCCTGATAACCCTTGGTGGAAGGCGACATTATTCCCACTTCGGCAATGGAGAAAATCTCTCCTGATACACTCAAACCTCACACCCGTGCCTTGTGTGGTTCTGGGGTCTGAATTAACTTTAGAAACCCACAAACCAGGGCGCCTGGGCGGCTCGGTGAGTCAAGCTTCCGACTCTTGGTTTCAGCTCTGCTCACGATCTCACTGTTCATGAGATCGAGCCCTGCATCGGGCTCTGTGCTAACAGCGCAGGGCCTGCTTGGGATTCTCTCCCTCCTCTCTCTCTCTCTCTCTGCCCCTCCCCTGCTCTCTCTCTCTCTCTCAAAATAAACAAATATTAAAAAAAAAAAAGGAAAAAGAAACCCACAAACCAAGTAATTAACATAAAAATCTATTCCTGCCTCATGATTCGCTGGAGTGCCTCGTAAAACTTTGTGGAAAAACACTTCCACAATCCAGGCTACAACGGATTCTCAGGAAAACAAGCTGTACCAAAGATGGTGCACCAAAACACCCTGCAAAACAGGGGCGCCTGGGTGGCTCAGTCAGATAAGTGTCCAACTCTGGATTTCAGCTCAGTTCATGATCTCACGACTCAGGAGTTCGAGCCCTGTGTCTGGCTCAGCACTGAGAGCTCAGAGCCTGCTTGGGATTCTCTCTCTCCCTCCTCTCTCTGCCTTTCCCCTGATCATGCTCTATCTCTTTCTCAAAATAAATACATAAACTTAAAAAAAACCTTGCAAAACAAACAAGGAAATAAGCTGCCATGAGAGAGAGAGTAAATAAGACAGAGGAAGACTGAACCCCAACAACCTGAAAATACAGAATTCCAATATGAGAGGAAATAGGAAATGTACATAAAGTAAGTTTGTTTTTTTTTTTCAACGTTTTTTTTTTTTTTTTTTGGGACAGAGAGAGACAGAGCATGAACGGGGGAGGGGCAGAGAGAGAGGGAGACACAGAATCGGAAACAGGCTCCAGGCTCCGAGCCATCAGCCCAGAGCCTGACGCGGGGCTCGAACTCACGGACCGCGAGATCGTGACCTGGCTGAAGTCGGACGCTTAACCGACTGCGCCACCCAGGCCCCCTAAAGTAAGTTTGTTTTAAAACATTAAAGAGTTAAGAGGAGGAGTTGAAAATAGGACAGAAATGAAAAGTAAATATAACTTATAGAAATTAAAAATATAAAAGTTAAATGGACAGGTCAAGAGGCATATTGGACACTGCTGAGGGTAAGATTAATAAAAACAAAGCCAGATTACCCCAAATGCAAAAGTGGAACACACACACACACACACACACACACACACACACACAAAATAGAAAGAGTGGTTTAGAGACATGGAGAATAGAATGTGGATTCTTTCAGGGTGCCTGGGTGGCTCAGTCAGTTAGGTATCTGACTCTTGATTTAGGCTCAGGTCATGATCTCATGGTTTGTGAGTTTGAGCCCCACGTCCAGTTCTGTGCTGACAGCATGGAGCCTGCTTAGGATTCTCTCTTTCCCTCTCCCTCTGCCCCTCCCCTACTCACTTGCATGCTACCTCTCTCAAAATAAATAAACATTTTTTAAAAAGGATGCAGGGGCGCCTGGGTGGCTCAGTCGTTTAAGTGTCCGACTTCAGCTCAGGTCATGATCTCACTGCTCATGAGTTCGAGCCCCACATTGGGCTCTGTGCTGACAGCTAGGAGCCTGGAGCCTACTTCAGATTCTGTGTCTCCCTCTGTATGCCCCTCCCCTGCTCATGCTCTCTCTTTCTGTCTCTCAAATATAAAAAATAAAAAATATTAAAAAAATAATTTTTAAAAAAAGGATGCAGATTCTTTCTGTCTACAAAGAATAAACAAAATGGTAAAATGGCAACATTTGAAGAGATAATGGCTTGGGGTTTTCTGGAATTGATTTGAAAACATAGATCTTCATATATCAATTCAAGGAGTCAAGCATCACAGTGAGTCCCAACCAGAGAAGTAAATCTATTCATATCTAGACAAGCCACAATAATCTGCAGAACACGAAAGACAGAAAACTAACCAAAGAAAAAATTTGAATTATCTCCAAAACATCTTCAGTGGATCTCTCAACAGCAACAACAGAGGCCAGAAGATAATGCAATAATGTCTCCAAAGTACAGAGGGAAAATAACTGTCAACCTAGAATTTTATACCCAACTGAACTATTGTTCAAGTATCACTGCTGGATACAGTGATTTTTGAACAAACGACAACTGAAAGGAGCTGAAACTCAGACATATTAGGGGACTGCAAATCCTCAAAATGATATACAATTTTTCATCCATTAGGTACAAAAAGTCATGGCTGGTAACACTGCATATTGGCTAGCATAGAGAGCAACGGGGAACTTGTGTGCACTACGGGTAGAGCCAACTTTGGAACAATGAGTTTGGAGAGCATTTTGACAAATTCTAGAAAAGTTAAAGATGAACCTTCTCCATCTGGGCAAGTATTTGCTCGTGTGCACAAGGGCCTTAGGGTATTCCCTACAGTTCTGCTCATAACTGTGAAAAAGTGGAAACAATATGTCTTTCGGAACGGGTGCGATAAATAAAACTGTAGTATATTCATGCTGGTGAACACTGTAAAGCAGTTAAAATAGATGAGCTAGAGGTTAAAGAGTCAATAGGAATAGATCTCACAAATACTTTAAGTCAAAAAGCAAACTGTAAAAGGATGAATTCAGCAGAATATGGTGTCCACAAAATTTCAAACACATAGTTGTATATATTATTTATAGACATAAATGAATACATTTAATAACTTATACATTACAGCTTTGCTGTCCCTGACTTTAGCCATACCTGTGACTTTTTATGTCTTTAAAATACACTGTTCTGGGGCACCTGGGTGGCTCAGTCAGTTAAGCATCCAACTTTGGCTCAGGTCATGGTCTCACGGTTCATGAGTGGGAGCCCCAGGTCGGGCTCACTGCTGTCAGCACAGAGCCTGCTTCAGATCCCCTGTCCACCCCCCCACCTCTGCCCCTACCCCACTCTCTCTCTCTCTTTCAAAATAAATAAGTAAATAAATAAAGAAATAAACATTTTAAAAAAACAAAAAAATACATTGCCCTGAACTATTTTAAAATAAAAAGTTAAAGAAAAAAAACTGTCCCAAAGCACATATGGCATAATGTTGTTTAATCTCAGTGATGGGTACATAAGTATCTTATGGGGTGTTTAATGTACTTTCCATTAAGTTTGAAATATTCCCTATATAAATTTTTTAAATTAAGAGTTTAATTTTAGGGGCGCCTGGGTGGCTTAGTTGGTTAAGCATATGACTCTTGATTTTGGCTCAGGTCATGAGTTCGAGCCCCATGCAGGGCTCTACGCTAACAGCAGGGAGCCTGCTTGGGATTTTCTTTCTCCCTCTCTCTCTGCCCCCACCCCACTCGAATGCACACATGTGTGCACTCGCTCTCTCTCTCTCTGTTTCTCTACATAAATAAATAAACTTTAAAAGGGGAAATTAATTTGACCATTATGATGGTAAGAAGTACCAAGTGTTGTGGAGCCAAAGTGCCCTGGCTGTGACCTACCTCCGCAGAGGGACATGACACGTCCCCCAGCTCACCTGTTTCTGGCACAGACAGGTGCACATTTGCCACCACACTCTCCTGAAACCTCCCCACTAAAGTGACACAGTGAGTTGGGGTTTTTAAAGCCATACACCGACAAGGATAAAGAAAACAGAAGGGAGTTACCAGGAGGCGGAAATACAGAAACTGCGAAAACAAATGGATGAATGGGAGCTGACTCTGCTGACCCAAGAGTCCTACGTCAGCGGCAGGGACGGCAGCGGGAAGGGCAGCGGGAAGCTCTTTCGTGGCTGCAGAACGCCCCTCCCCTCAGCAGTAGCAGGGAAGATTCAAGAAGGGAGCTAAAAACAGGACAAGTTCAAAGTCTGTAAGGAGGAAGGTCTCTGGGTCCGCCCGCCCGCTCAGGCAGAAAATCGGAGACTTACCCTCCAGGGAGGGAAAATGAGGGACGTCATGATGGAAGGACAGCAGGGACCACAGAGAGAACCACAGCGAAAAACAACAGGTTAAGTGCAAGTTCGTACGTTTGCACAGGTTAAATGCGGTCACGACGCTCCCCACTCAGTGCCCCCTCTCCCACTCGGCTTCCAGAAGGCAGGTGGCCAGATGTCCAACTTCCACATACGAACTTCCACGGACATACTATCTCAGGAGAATCTCACCAGCCCAAGAGAACGTCACCGAGGGCTCACTACACACTCATCTACACGTACCACACGTGTATATAAACCGCACACACAAACACACAGGCACAAACACTGCACACATAATTCATATATATCACACTGACACACAATACCATACGATCCACATGCTAACATACACCCCCTCCATCATGCACACCCATCACACAGACGATACATCCGCACACACGCACGTGCACACACACTCATATTACAAATACACGAACAACGGCTGTGCCTGGGTGGCCCCAGTGATGAAGCGTCCGACTTCAGCTCAGGTCATGATCTCGTGATTTGTGGGTTCGAGCCCCGCATCAGGATCTCTGCTGTCAGCACAAAGCCCGCTTCAGATCCTCTGTCCACGCCCCCTGCCCTTACCCCACTTGCGTTCTCTCTCTCTCAAATATCAATAAACATTTTAAAAAATCTTAGGGGCGCCTGGGTGGCTTAGTCAGTTAAGCGTCCGACTTCAGCTCAGGTCATGATCTCGCGGCTCGTGAGTTCGAGCCCCGTGTTGGGCTCCGTGCTGACAGCTCAGAGCCTGGAGCCTGCTTCGGATTCTGTGTCTCCCTCTCTCTCTGCCCCTGCCCACTCATGCTCTGTCTCTCTCTGTCTCTCAAAAATGAATAAACGTTTAAAAAAAATATTTTAATAAAAAATCTGAAAAACAAAATATATGAATGATATACACAACCCCCACTCAGTGCTATATGCACACATCACAGACACAACACAGATACTCACAACGCAGAAGATACACACACAGACATGCCCTTCTCCCTGACCCACCCTGTGACCAAATGGCCCCCAAATCCGCCCTTTGCCCTTGGTCTCTGGATGGAGACTATCCTGCTGTGAAACCAACCAGGTTCCACCTGCTTCTCATCACGCCCGGGCCCAATCCCAGTGTGGGCCGCAGCAACCCCACATTCTAATCAATTATTCACCCATATCCTCCCCTAGTGAGTGAGATAAGGCGATACAAGGCAATCCAGAAAGGCTATACCTGGTTTCTGGTCCAGGACCCAGTCTGGTCACTGACTATGCCATCGATCTTCATCTAATCATGTAATGCCCTGGGTGCTCACCAGGTGCTACACACTGAGTCGGGCACCTTCCAGAAGCCCCCAGACTTCTCAACACCCCATGCAGAGTAAGCATTAATATTCCCATTTCATTGATAGGGGAAATTGAGGCTCACGGAAATCATTTGTTTGTCCAAAATTTCATAGCTGATGGAGAGATCAGATTTGCCTATAGGTCTGGAGGCTCCGAACCCCCATTTTTTCCTCTCCTCTGGTGGTGGGGGGGGTGGTCCTTGCAGACCAAAAAGCGACAGAGAAAGTTCCAACTCTCGGGCAGCTGATGGACTAGCTGAGAAGATACGCACGTAGGCAATTAAGAAAAAAAAGAAGAAGAAAATCCCAAGCCAGTGAGAGAAGCATTGAGTGAGAGGCCCAGGCAATAAATAACTAAGCAGAGCAAGGCACCGGGGATTCTGGAACATTCCACCTCCACATCAGGAAATGCAGCCCCTCTTGAGGAGAGCCCCAAGCAATGGCTTGGTCGTGAAGAACATTTAGGAGGTTCTTGTGGGAACAGGGGACCCGGGGCCAAATGCGCTATCTCCACAACCTGAGGGACCAGCGGGGCCCAGACACTCCAGTTGGGACAGCGAGGCTTTGCGCCACAGTCTGCAGTGTTTCTGGGCTCCTTCGAGCACGTGGGCACCCCGTAAATGCGATGTGGTGGTGGAGCGGTTGGCCGAGGGAAGGGACGTCTTCATCCCAGCTGCTCTGTGGTCTCCCGGGGGTCATGTTCCTGCGGCGTCAGGAGCACAGCCCGACCCACAGATACTGGGATCACAGAGCTCCTCGTGGCTCAAGCCGAAGGCCCCAAGGTGGGCATCTTCAGCATACCCCACGGCATCCAACCCCAGCTCGGAGGGCCTTCGTGTCTGTGGTATAACAAAATATCTGTATCAGATCCCCGGTTCCTGGCACAGAGCCCCTCAAACTCTCGGAATTTCCTGAGAGACTGAGCATCTTTTGTTACTCAGAACAAGCCCACACCTGGGTTCATGCTCACGAGGTGACTCTTGGTGGGGCCCTAGGTGGCTTCAGGATGGGGGCCGGTCCCCAGAGGAACCAGCCACGTGATGAGGGGGTTGGCACTTTCCGTTCAGAGATTGATTCAATCACTCCTGGCCAACGATGCCATCCATCGTGCCTGGGTGATGGAACTCGATAACAACGGGGCTCGGGGGCTTCCGGGCCGGCGGACGCAACGGTGTGCTGGGAGGGTGGTGCGCCCAGAGAGGGCCCGGGAGTTCTGCGCCCCTTCCCCCATCCTTGGCCCCATTCCATTTGGCTGTTCCTGAGTGCATCCCTTCTGATAAAACCACAGGCATAATTACTCTCTTGAGTTGAAGGAGTCAGTCTAGTGAATCATAAACCTTGAGGGGGGTTTCGTGGGAACCTACGAACTTGTAGTCAGCAGGGTGGCAGACGTGTGGGGAAGCCTGGGGAACCTGTTCGTAGCCGGCATCCGAAGTGGGGGGCAGTCCTGTGGCCCTTTCCCTGGAGGGGTCTGTGCTGGTACCAGGTAATCAGTGTCAGAACCGAACCAAAGGGCTGGACTCCCAGCTGGTGTCAGAGAATTGGAGAGTCAGTGTGGGAACGGCGTCTCTGGTGTCAGAAAGACAAACCAGAACAGTGTCCACCTCCTTTTCCCCAAAGATGTCCCCTCCACTGGGGCTGGCTTGGCTGCTGGCCCTTTCCAGAGGAGACTCCAGGATTTCCAGGACAGGCCCCTCACCGTCGGCACGGCTCTTCACAGCCCATGAAGACGTCCTCTGTCTTGCCACATTCCACAGCCCCACAGCCCCAGGAGGTAGGTCTGAAACCCAGAAAGGCATTCCTTCTGCTCGACGTGCGTGTCTACTGATCCCCTCTGCCAGGTCGTAGAGGATCGGGACGTGGAAATATTTGTGCTGGAAGATTCTATCCCCCGCCCCCATTTTACAGATAAAGAGACTGAGGCCCTGTGAGGCTGTGACCTGCCCAAGGTCCACCCGGCTCAGCAGGGCAGAGCTCCCGCTCTGGAGGAAGCGGCCACCCGAGACCAGGGTCTCTGCTGAGGCTTAAGGGCCTTGCCTCACGGCCTGCAGACGGCCGGAGAGGAAGTGAAACACGAAGTGAGCCACCTCTCCTCCTCCTCCCAGAACAGCCTTCCCCACACATGTTCGAGCCACAGAAACCTCTCGTTAAAGTTTTACAGTTAACCACTGAACATGCTACTTTGTCTCCATAATTTATACCTGACCCGGCGTCTAGACATGACATCATGGGAAGGTGTGCCTCCTTCTGCGGCAAGTTTACAATAACCAGAGCTCAGGGTCGTTACACGGCCTTGCTCTGAGGCAGCCGGGAGCCCCGCTGAGGGGAGCGCGAGCTGCAGGCTTGCACACCACAAAGGCACCCCTCTCCAGCAGAAACATTACTAGAACCCCATCTCCAGAGGAGAAGCCAACAGGTAAGGGACTTACGCGGGCGGAAACAGCCACGACTTTTGGCCTCACACCCACCCCAGGCTCTGTCCCTACCACCTGCCGCCCCCCAGATTCCACTCACAGCATCTCTGGTGCTGATCTGCCACCTCAAAGGGGAGTCTGACCCCAGCTTCAAATCCCCGAGAGAACCTTCGCAGGCAAGGTCACTCACCTTGGCCCTCGGGCCCGGGGCTCCTGATGCCCTCTGCCAGTCAGGGCTGCTCAGGCTCACTGGAAGCCAGGGACAGCCCACTTTTGTGGCCCCTCGTGCCCCCTGAACCTATGGGCCTAAGTCCTATGTGGTACTAGGATCAAAAAAAAAAAAAAAAGGTAGAGATAAACTATATCTTCTGTCTCTCTGTCTCTGTCTCTGTCTCTGTCTCTGTCTCACACACACACACACACACACACACACACACACGCCAGGACATAACCTCAGTTTTACAATTCATTTTGGTCCTAAGCATCCATATTCTAGAAAGGAAGACACCAAAATCAGTCAATGTGTGTTTCTAATACCATTGTGCTTAGCACTGGGCAAGTAAGGAGCAAATTAACAGTCACGAGAACCACGCGTTAAGGACCTACTGTGTGCCACGGACTGTCGTCACACCAGGTACTTTTTATTCACTTCATTTGATATACAACGCGAGACAGTATACACTGTGCCCACTTCACTGAGGTTCAGACAGAGGAAGTGACTTGCCTACAGAACAGGTACGGGGAAGCGGGACTTCAACCCTTCGCCCGGGTTGAAGTCCGTGGTCTTTCCGCCGTCCTGGCAGGCAAGGGGTACAGAGAAGGATTCACCAGCCACGCCCAGATCCCAGTGCTGGGAGCTCTAGCTGGAAAAGGGAGCCACCGCCGGCAAAACATGACAACGGGAAGGAGGAGGGTGGTCAGCTGGGCGGAAAGCCACCGCCCCGGTGTGGTGCCGCACGGTGCCCCTGCCCTGAGCCAGCTGGCCTGGCTCATGCTCGCACTCCGGGAGGCCACGTGGGAGCCCTTGGGGAGGTGAGATTCCGGTCTCCGTTCTGCGTGTCCTGCGTGTAAATCCACCACACTCTGTCCATGGGTTTCCGGTTACATGGGAAGGGGCCTCAGGCCTCATGTTACCACCACGCACTTCTCCAAACTCTGCACAGGATGTCAAGGGGCCGGTGTGCTGGCTGGCCGGGGAAGCTGGAGCTCTCCCCTCCCCTTCCACCAGCCCAGGGCCGAGGGGCTGCCACTCTGTTAAAGGCGGGGCGGTGGCGGGGGAGGGAAGAGAGAACATTCTGGGCTCCCAGTGGCCCCCAGGCTGGCTTTAGTCAGTCACGTGGCATTGGAAGGAAAATGTCTGAACGGAGCCCCAACGGCAAATCGGGTACAGACTGAAGCCCCGCGCCGGTCGGGTATAGTTCACGCACCAGCGCTCCGGGCCGGGAGAACTGGGAACGGATGGCAAGGTTGGAGGCCACAGGGGCCTGTCTGGTCTGGAAAAGGACTGGGGAAACTGAGTCCCTTGAGCAAGAGAGAGCAGAGACACTGTACGACGGGGGAGGGCACTGAGCAGACCTACACGCAGGCACGAGGCTCGGGGTGAGGGTCCGAGGAGACACAGAAGCGGCTGTCTGAAAAAACGGAAGCACTCACCCAGGACATAAGGACCCAGGTAACTCTGGGTGGGGGCTGCGACCACAGCCTCTCTGGAGGCAGGGGGATCTGGGGAGACCCACCAGGCCATCCGGCCCCTGCCCACATTCCACCGTCAGCCTTGAGATGTCACCTCGGTGGTCGAGGGCTGGAGGCAAAGACTCAGCAAACCCTCTGCCACCTGCCAGGGAGGCTGGGGCTGGAAAAGCACCAGAAGCTACAGAATGAGGGTCTCCTGGGACTGAACCCCCTCGAGACCACCAGCACCCTCAGAGTCACCACTGTATCAGCTCTGCAGGTAGAAACGCTCCTCTGTGTGTGTCTGGTCCCAGCGAAGCTCCCGATGCAAGGGGAGAGGACCAGAAATGCAGGGGATCTAGAATGTTCCCTGGCATCCCCTGAGTCCCCTTTGCCCTCCCAATCCAAGCCGCCCTTGGGGTCATCAGGCCCTGCCCTGCCATCCCAGGAGCCGCCAGACCAGCCTCGTTGTTTCCAAGTTGGGGGGGGGGGGGGGGGTTGCAGATACAGACCACAGGGAGGCGCTGCAGAAAGCGTGATGTCTCAAAACTGACGGGGTCAGGATCTCCCCCACAGCCCTCAAGTTCCTCCGAGAGGCCCGCCCCGACTTTTTGCTACCCCACGTTGGATGGTGAGAACGAACTGTCTGCTGTTCGGCTGGAACTTGCATTCTCCTGTCCCGATCTACTTCTCCCCCCTGGACACTGGCAATAGCTACCACTTCCTGAGCAGGGAGGGCGCGTTGTGCCTGTCTCCACCACACCCCTGCGAGGTAGCAGGCTTTGGCCTGTTTTGTAGGCATGAGAGCTAACGCTCAATGTTCCAACAACTTTCCAAGGGTCACCTGAAGCCGAAAGGAAGCAAAGGAATCGGGATTTGAACTCAGTTCTGCCCATCGACTGGATCACGAATTCTGCGACCTGTCATATGGAAGACAACACAAGGTACAGTCAAGTAGCAGCTAAGACCCTCACTGTGGAGGCTATGCCGGCCAGGCAGCCTCAGGGGTCAAGACTCAGGGTTCACCCTTAGCTGCTTCCGGGAAGCTTTGGGCTGGCAGCTCGCCTCTGTCAGCCCTTTCGGGGGGAACTGCCTCACCCGAGGTCATGACCCTTTCTGGGCAGCCACATCCAATCGTCAGCTAACTCAAGGCTATGAAGGCCCAACCACTTGGCCCTCGACTCTTCCTCTGGAACAAGGGTCACCCCCCCTCAGAGCTCCCATGGGGTGGGCTGGGGCCTTCACTGCAGCCCCAAATCTCATGCCGCTCCATCCACCCTGTTTCCCTTCCCATAACGGGTCTTGACCCTCAACGTACCCCTAGTAGACCTCCTCCCACACGTCTGCCTTCCAGAGCCTGCATCCTGGGGAACCCAAACCTTGACAGCTCTCTGGCCTCCCCGGTTTCTGTATTCACATGATTTTGGCCACGTGGCCTGACTTGATCTCCTCAGGCCACGATGGGTGGGAGTGGGAGCTTTTCCCCACAAGCTCCCTTTCTAGAAAACACTGAGCTTAGGATCAGAATAGGAGCAGGCGTTAGCCCAGAAATGCCTGGTCCAATGAGCCCACCTCTGGCTTGTTGGTTGTAGCCTGTCCTTGACCTCTGAGAGGCTTGGACCCCTCTTTTCGGAAAAGGACTCCATTAAGGTCGTGGGTCTCAGAAGGATCTCAGAAAACGCACGAGCTTTGCAATCATCTCCTGAGGCACCACTCTGGCTCCTGCCGCCCCCTGTGAAATGCCCATGGGCGAAGAAGAAGCCGCCAAGGTAAGTGCTGAGAGCCCTCTGGATGTGCAGACAGCCCGGCAGCCGAATGATGTGCCTGTGACCTGGGCCAGTCCCCGAGCAAGCGCCTTCCAGAAAAAGAAGAGGCAGGTGACATCTGTGGATATTTACAGCCCCACACAGCATGATGGGAGGTGCGGAAAGACGCTTGTCTGGCAACAAAAACCCATCCCGACGGCTGGAACCACTCCAGGCTGGGACGGCGTGTCAGAGAGCCCAGAATCTTACCAGAGAGGCCGCGCTGTCTGCTGAAGCTGAGAACAAGCGCGGCTGTTGAACGGAACAGGCCCTCAGCTCGTCCTCCCAACCAGGCTAAAGTTTACCAAAAATGCCGGGACGAGGCAGGTGTTAGAAGCGACTGAGGGGTCAGGCCCCGTGGAATGTTCTCTCCAGCTCAGCCAGCAATGACCATGGCACCTTCACTCGGCTTCTATCTCTCCTGTGGGCTCCAGCAGGGCCTGGCATAAAAATCAACATTTCCCTAAGCCTCAGTTACTCACTCACCTATACCATGGGGACAATGGTACATCCACCGGCTGAACCTTACATCTCACACACATGATCTTCCAAAAAGCTTGGCCAAGAAAGGAAGCTCAAGACCGGGTGGCGACTGAAGGATGATGCAGATTCAACAAGATTGTTTTCTTAAAGATAAGACACGCCTGATGTGTTCATGTGCTGATGGGGAAGGAACCCGTGGGTGAGAGAGACGGACCATCCGAGAGAGAGAGAGAGAGAGAGAGAGAGAGAGAGAGAGGCTCCCAGCAGAGTGAGCCAAGTTGGATCCAGAGGGCCAGGCCTTGAGCTTGAGGAAGACCCCTCCCTAATGCTCACCTTCCATGAGTCCCACCGCAAATCAAACACACCTTAGCAAAGCCCTCATTTCACAGCACTGGGGTTATTTGCCTACTCCTCTGGCCCCTGCACACACACACACACCTGGGAGCTCCCCAAGTCCTCTTTCCAGCAGTGTGACCCAAGCATCTAGCACGCGGTGCCTGGAACCTTCCAGGTCCTCAGCTAATTTGAATACACGGCCCTACCTGCTTGCCCCTCCCTTCAAGGACAGCCATGGCAGGCAAGTCTCGGAAACACCATCAGATGCACTGAGAATCGTTTCCCTAAAATGCTGAGCTCTGCAGACCGGCCAGGAGGCAGCAGCCTTATCCCAAGAGAACGCCTCCTGGCTTTGAACGTTCAGCCATTCAAAACACAAACACGCTCACACACAGAGCTCAAGCCAGGGGTGAAATGTCAGCACCACCTTGGACTCAAATCAATCAGCTCGACGCTCGCATGCACTTGCTAAGCCACCTCGTCCCGGGCCTGCCCTTGCCCGTATGGAAGCACAGGGACTTCATTTCCTGTCCTGGCTAGGATTCCAGCTGAAACAAACAAAGCAAAACAAAAGGGAAAACTCCCCCTGCTTGCGTTAAACGTATCTCCTGATGGTCGAGTCTATCAACTTTATGGCAAACCTCCTCCACGACACCGCGTAAGATCTGGGCCCGAAAACGCCGGGAACCGGGCCGCTTAGGTATTTCGGAAAGAAGCCGCCCAAGAGTCCTGCTGACCTTGACCTGTTCCTTGGCGCTGGGAAAACTCTGAGTAGGATTTCCCAAGACCTCAAAGGTCCCGGTGGCTTACAGTGAAGAGCACTTCTGCAGGAACAGAAGACTCGGGTTCCAGTTCTGCGTCAGCCACTCCTCAGCTGGATGACCTTGGCCAAGACTCTTCACATCTCTGAGCCTCAGCTTCTGCATCTGTCGCAGTCTGTGTGGGCCGCTACAACCAAGTACCATACACCAGGGGGCTCATAAACGACAAGCATTTGCCTCTCGCTGTTCCGGAGGCTGGGAAGTCCAGTATCAAGGTGTCGGCAGATCTGGGGTTTAGTGAGGGCTAGTAGCTTCCTGGTTCGGTGCCTCCTCACGTGGTAGAAGGGGGAAGGATATTCTCTGCGGCCTCTTTTATGACCTAATCACCCCCAAAGGCCTCCTCTTAACACTATCACATTGGGGAATAGGTTTCAACATACAAATTTGGGAGGGGAGACACCTACATTGTCTATATCAACATCTATACCATAGAAAAATAGAACAGCACGACCGAAAGCCCTTTCTAAAGTATGAAGTACCAGGGCACCTGGGTGGCTCAGTTGGTTAAGTGTCTGACTCTTGATTTCAGCTCAGGTCATGATCTCATGGTTCATGGGTTTGAGCCCCACATCGGGCTCCGTGCTGACAGCTCAGAGCTTGGAACCTGCTTCGGATTCTGTGTCTCCCTCGCTGTCTGCCCCTCCTCCACTCACGCTCTATCTCTCTCTGTCTCAAAAATAAACATTAAAAAACTAAATAAATCAAAATTTAAAAAAAAATAAAAAAATCAAGTGTAGGGGTGCCTGGGTGGCTCAGTCAGTTAAGTGTCCAACTTTGGCTCAGGTCATGATCTCACAGCTCGTGAGTTGGAACCCCACATCGGGCTCTGTGCTGACAGCTCGGAGCCTGGAGCCTGCTTCACATTCTGTGTCTCCCTCCCTCTCTGAACCTCCCCTGCTCGTGCTTGGTCTCTCTCTGTCTCAACAATAAATAAACATTAAAAACAAAAAGCGTGAAGTACCATTTCAAAGGTGAGAAATAATGATGTGATGATATGACGTTGACAAAGGTGATGAAGTCACCTGTGCTTCCAGCCAATTGAGCTAAGTGGAGGGATATCTCCTGGTGGAACATAGGTTAAGGAACTACTTTTTAAATTAAATCTAGGGGTAAAGCAATGGTACTGTGTCCCGTGCTTAATGCTGACTCCTTTGATCATGTCCCAGATCATGTCCAGGTGCAGCATCAGTCAACAGCCCTGCCAGAATCCCAACTAAAGGGCAGGCACTATGCTGGCCACCACAAGGAGACACAGATGGTGAAAATACTTTCTGCCCCCACACCCAGAATCTCTCAAGTCTGTCCGCAACAGTGTAATCAGCAACCTTTCCAGGGGCTAATTTGGCAGTATGATTCAAAGCCTTGACCTACGCCCCTCATGTATACCCAACAGTTCTGCACAGGGATTGATCCTAAAGAAATTATTAAAGGTGTTGACACAGATTTAACTGAAAAGATGGTCACAAAGTTTCTGTTCTGGTTCTGATGGAGGAGCTTGTATCAGACTAACTACAGGTAAAGATTACAGGGCCTCGGGGTGCCTGGGGGGCTCAGTCGGTTGAGCGTCTGACTCGGCTCAGGTCATGATTTCACGGTCCGTGGGTTCGAGACCTGAGTCGGGCTCTGTGCTAATGGCTCAGAGCCTGGAGCCTGCTTCAGATCCTGTGTCTCCCTCTCTCTCTGCCCCTCCTCTGCTCACGCTCTGTCTCTCTCAAAAATAAATAAACATTTAAAAAAAGATCATAAAGTCTAGATAATTTTTTAAACAATTATTTGAAAACCCTAGAGAGCAACAAAAGCCCAGCAGAAACCGAAGGAAGTCAACCATTGCAAAAAAGAAAACAGAACTTGCTACATTACATGGCTTTTCCCCCCGAGGGAAAGATTCAGTTCAGGCGGTGTAGGGCGGCCGGAACCTAAGTCAAAACCTGCAGTTGTTTAGGCTTAAGGCTGCCAGAGGACCTGGAAAGTGAAGGAAGAAATCTAATAAGAAACAAGCTAATAGAGCAGAGAGCCCCAAACTCTGTGTACGAACTCCCCTGAAGTCCTTGGCTGACCCCTGAATTGTGCATGTGGGTGTAGGGGAGATTCCAAGGAGCTGAGCAGAAAACAACAGTGGGAAGGTTACAAAAGCTGAGCAGAGATATCAGCCTCTGCCCAAGAGAAGGGCGATGATTTAGCTCTTGTGTCTCTCCACGTTTGGAGCTTGAGTATCTCCACCTAGGGCTTGCCTTTGAAACCACAGAAAGGCCAAACCTGAGGAGTAAAAACTATATTTCAGGTCTAAGGGATTTACATACCCACCCAACGAAGTGTAAAAACCGAGGCCTCACAAATTTAAAGTAATTTCACTGCTTGCTAGAACAAAAATCAACATTCTTCAAGGACACCGGAATCGCCACCACATATCATTCAAACTGTCCAATATATAAGCAAAAGTTATTAACACGGAAAGAATGACAGGGGCAGTTGAGACCCAAGTCCAAGGGAAAGTGTCAATATAAACAAATCCTAAAATGACCCAGGTTTGGAAATAGAAGACAAATGACTTCAAAAGTAGTTATTATATAGAAGTTCCATTTCATAAAATAAATTATGATCATAATAAGTGAATAGATGGAGAAATCTTATCAGGGGACTATAAACCACACAGACACAGAAATGGACATTCTAGAACTGAAAAAGACAGTGTCTGAAATGGACTTAACAGAAGATTGCGGACATCAGAAGAGTCAATGAACTTGAGAACAGATCAATAGAAACTATCTAGACTGGGGGTGCCTGGGTGGCTCAGTCTGTTGAGCACCCAACACTTGATTTTGGCTCAGGTCATGATCTCACATTTGTGGAACTGAGCCCTGCACTGGATTAAGATTCTCTTAGGATTCTCTGTCTCCCTCTCCCTCTGCGCCTCCGATGTTTGTACGTGTTCTCTCTTTCTCTCAAATAAATAAATAAATAAATAAAAATAATAAGACATTATCTAGACTGAAGAAGAGGGAAAAAACAAAGTCTCAGTGACAATATCAAGAAATCTAACATCTGCGAAATCCCCAGAGGAGAAGAGAAAATGGGGGAAAAAATACTTCAAAAAATAATGAACAAAATGTTCCTGATTTGGTTAAAACAACACACACACACACACACACACACACACACACACCTCATTGGCTTATAGACCCAAGATGCTCAAAGAAGCCCAAACAGAATTAAGAAAATCTTACCTGATAACATCATAGTCAGACTGCTAAAAGACAAGGATAAAGAAAAATCTTAAAAACAACCAGAGGGGGGAAAAAGACACATTCCAGAAAAGAAACAACAAAATGAATACAACAGATGTCTCACCAGAAACAATGGATGCCAAAAGACAATGGAATAACCAGTCTGTTTAAAGCACTGAAAGAAAAAAAATCATCGACCCAGAATTATGAACTCAATGAAAATATTATTCAACCACTGAAGTATTGGAGATGATGTGAAGAAATTGTAACCCTTGTACAACGGAATGGGAACATCAAATGGGAGAGCCACTATGAAAAAAGTTTTGCCATTCCTAGCAAGTTTAACACAGAATTACCATATGACTCAGAAATACCAATCCTAAGTATATATCAAAAAGAATCGAAAACAGGTGTTCAAACAGAACTGGTACATGAATGTTCACAGCAGCCTGATTCACAACAGCCAAAAGGTGGAAACAGCCCAAATGTCCATCAACTGATGAATGAATAAACACAATGTGGTCTATCCATATAATGGAATATTATTCATTATTTGGATATAGCCCACAATTTGGATGAAGCTTCAAAGCATTATGCTAAGTAAAAGAAGTCAGACTCAAAAGGCCACATATTGCATGATTCTATTTATATGAAATATCCAGAACAGGGAAATCAATAGAGACAGAAGGCAGATTTGTGGTTGCCAAGGGCTAAAGGAAGAGGGGAATGACGAATGACTGCTTAAGAGGTATAGGGTTTCCCTTTGGAGGGATAAAAAAGTTCTGGAACTAGATAGTGGTGATGGTTGTAAAACCCTGTGAACATACTTAAAATCACTGAATTAATTATATGCTTTAAAATGGCTAAAATGGTAAATTTTATGTTCTGTGTATTTTGCCAGTCAATTAAATCATTGATTATTAAAAATAAATTAAGGCAAAATAGGTATCGAAAAAACATATTTAAGTAGAGAGAATTCACGACAAGCAGACCTGCAATACAAGAAATACTGAAAGAACTTCCTAGGGCTGAGGAAAAGGGATACCAGATGGAACCTCAGAGCTCTAGGAGAAACAAAGATCACCAGAAATGATAACTTAGGATAAACAGAAGATTTTTTTCCTCCCTTCACCTGTTAAAAAGATAACCTGTTTGGGGCGTCTGGGGGGCTCAGTCAGTTAAGCGTCTGACTTCAGCTCACGTCACGATCTCACGGTTCGTGAGTTCGAGTCCCGCGTCAGGCTCTGTGCTGACAGCTCAGAGCCTGGAGCCTGCTTCAGATTCTGTGTCTCCCTCTCTCTCTGCTCCTCCATCCCCCCCTCTCCCCTAAATAAATAAACATTAAAAAAAAACAAACAGAACACCTGGATAGCTCTATGTCTATTAAAGAAAACAAATTTGTTATCAAAACCTTCCCTACAAAGAAACTGACAGGTCCACATGTAATGTAAATGTTGAATTCTATTCACCATTTAAGGAAAAAGTAGTATCAGCTTCACAAGAAAATGCTTTTAGAAAATACAGGAGGAGGGGAAATGTCCCAATTCTTTTTACGAGAACAGCATAATCCTCATAACCAAAGCACTGACAGACATTATAAGGAAAGAAAATTACAGAGAAGTATCAAATACAGGAATGTAAAAATGAATAGTGCATCCAAATATGGTGGATCCCAGTAATAATAACATTATTCCCAAGAACAAAGGGTTGATTTAGTATTCCAAGTCAATGTAATTTCCCACATTAACAAAATAAAGGAATTTAAAAAACGATCACCCCAGTATAGATGAAGAAAAAGCATTTGACAAGATTCAGCACCTCTTCCTGATGAATAGTCTCAACAAAGTAAGACTAAAAGTGACTATTCTCATCTGATACATGGCATATATGAAAAAATCTACTGTGGACAGCATACTTCATACTGAAATGGAGAACTTACCCCACCGTGATCAGAAACAAGGCAACTATATCTGTTCTCACCACTTCTGTTTAACATCTTACCAGAAGTTCTAGCCAGTCCAATAAAGCAAGAAAAATAAAACAAAATGCATTAATATTTGAAAGGAAGAAGCAAACATATCTTTATCCACAAAGGACATAATAGATTACACAGAAAACCCAAAGAAATCCACAAATAAGCTATAGAACTAATAAATGAATTTAGCCTGGTTTTTAGATACCAAGTCAATATTAAAAATCAAATATATTTCTATATATTAGCAGGAAAACAATTACGAAATGAAAATTTAAACAGCAATCCCATTTTTCTTTAGAAAGAAAGACAGTGTGAGCAAGGCAGAGGGGCACAGGAAAAAGAGAGAGAATCTTAAGCAGGCCCCATGCTCAGTGTGGAGCCCAATGCATGACCTGAGCCAAAATAAAGAGTTGAGCATTACACCAAGTGAGCCACTCAGGTGCCCCTAAAGCAATCCCATTTTTTTTTTTTAAAAAGCACAAAAAATACAAAATACTTAGAAATAAACTTAATGAGCAACAAGCAATACCTCTACTCTACAAGTTGAAAATTAAAGACCTAAATAAATGAAAAGCTATACCATGTTCATGAATGAGGAGACTCATTATTAAGGTACCCCTTCTCCCCAAAATGGTCTATAAATTCATCACAATCCTACTCTCCATCACAACAAACACTTTTTTTTGTAGATATTGGTAAGTTGTGTGAAGTTTTTATGGAGATGCAAAGGAACTAGAGTGGTCAAAGCAGTCTTTAAAAAGAAGAAATTACAACTATGTTCCATTTCATTCCCACTACAACAGCTACAATCAAAAAAGACTAACACATCAAATATTGGCAAGAATGTGGAACAACTGGAACACGCTTTGCTTATGGGACTGTGAAATATTAAAACCTCTTTGGAAAACCATTTGGCTATTTCTTAGGAAGTCAAACAACCTAATTAAAAACGAGCAAAAGTCCTGAACAGACAGTTCACAGAAGAAACTATAAGAATGGCTGGTAAGTACATCAGATAGACATACAAAAAAGATGCTCAACATCATTAGTCAACAGAGAAGTGCAAACTACAATCACCACAAGAGACCATTTCAGACGCATTAGAATGGCTAAAATTAAAAAGGCTGACAGCACCAAATGTTGGCAACAATGTGGAGCAACTGGAACTGGTGGGAAACAGTCCGGCTCTTTCCTATAAAGCTAAATGTACAACACCGCTTTGCAATTCCACTTGCAGGGATTTACCCAAGGGAAATAAAGACATATATCCACAGAAAGATATTACAAGAATGTTCACAGAAGTGTCATTCTTAAAGCCAAAAACTAGAAACAACCCAAAGATCTATCCACAGGACAATACATAAATAAAATTGTGGTTATTTATACAGTAGGATAATACCCAGCAATACAAATGAATTAACTGATACACATATCACAATACGAATGAATCGCAAAAAAACATTATAATAATTGAAAGAAACCACACACAAGAGAATATATTATATGGTTCCCTTTATATGAAGTTCAAGAATACGTACTTGAATAACTGATCTATGGTGACAGAAATCAGCACAGTGGCTGCTAAGGGGTGGGAACTTTCCAGAAGGTGATGGAAATGTGTGCATGTATCAAACTCATCAAAGCATACACTTAAAGAGTGGTGCCATTTCAGGGGCTCCTGGGTGGCTCAGTTGGTTACGAATCCAACTTTGGCTCAGGTCATGATCTCACGGTTTGTGAGATCGAGGCCCACGTCGAGCTCTGCACTGACAGCGTGGAGCCTGCTTGGGATTCTCTCTCCCTCTCTCTGTCCCCCACCCGCTCATGCTCATTCTCTCTCTTTCTCACTCAAAATAAATAAAAATAAAACTTAAAAAAAAAAAAGAGTGGTGCTTTTCAGAGTATGTAAATTTTATCTCAGAAAAAAAAAAGATGTTTACAGTAATGTTAGCAATAATTTAAAACTTGGGAGCAGCTTCAATATCTTGTAGTAGGGGTTCAGTTAATAAAGTATATACCCAAATTTTACAGCCACTAATAATATTGCTGCAGAAAGCTATCTATCGACACAGATAAACATTCATGGTAACTTATGTGAAAAAGAAAGTTATTGAAAGCGTCCAACTGACATGAAAGCACAGGAAAAAAGGTCTGAAGGCTTTTCACCAAAGTGAGGTTCAAGGTTACCTTGAGAGGCATGATTCTGGGTATTTTTATCTTGTCTACACTGAACGTGTGCTTGCTTTTGTAATAAGGAAAAAACATTTCTAGATATATACCTATTATAGTTACAGACACTTAGACATGTCTAATTCTCTTTAGCTGTGTTCTCTAAAGTCACCATGGTTCTGAATGAGCAAATGTTGAACCATTGCTCCTATAGGGCAAATACGGGGTTAGGTCTCTCCCAGCGTCTGGTCACCACACTTTGGTCAACTTGTTTTACATGAGCTGGGAGAACTTAACGGCTGTCTGCACCTCACCTGGCAGCTCTGGGTGTGACCCCTCCTGGTCCCTGTCCCATGGGTGTCCTCCCTTTGAGGATCTGAATCTGTACCTTTCGCGGTAATAAACCACAAGCTGTGAAGGCAAGAGCTCTTCGGCTCTGTATGAGTTCTCCCAGTGGATTATCAGACCTAAGGGTGGTCTGGGCCCCCTCCCCCATCGCATCTATATCAGTTTCTCGAATCCCCTTTTGAATCCCTTTTGCTGTTCTGCTGGTTACCTTAATGAGTTCTGTCACACACATGCTCGTGTTCTATCTGCGTGAGATTGCGAACTCAGACATTCTGAGGCTTACGCTTCGTTTACTAGTTCATCTCTTTAGTAAGGAGAACACAAAAAGAGGTGAAAAATGTACATGCTTAGGCAGTGCAGTGGTTTCCAGGAGAGGGAGGAAAGGGTCCTATTCGGGCTCAGTTACCCTTAGAAGAAACACACAGTCTGCAGGGTGGTGAGCGGCAGTTGGGGGAGGCAGACATGAAAACACAAGGTTACAGTCAGCTAAGGCAACGATGGGGCCAGGGGGGCATCAGGGGCTCTGGGAGTTTAGAGAAGGGCCCGAAGCATTCCCAATACCTAGCAAAGGCCTCTAAAGATGAGCAGAGAGAGGGGCCCTTCTCTGTATGAGTCCAACGTTGCTCGTTTTATTGGTCACTGAAAACTCAGTTAGTTACTTCAGGGTAAATCAATCACGTCCCTAGAAACCCCTGCCTGCCCGGCTCCTTGCAGAATCCAGACAGCAGGACTGCTCTGTTCAGTGGGAGGGACCAGGTGTCTCTCCCCATGGCCGTGGCATCGACAAGAGAAGTAAATCCAGATCCTGGCTCTGAGGGCCTCCGGCTCAACCAGGCACCTGATGTGAACCGTGGTCTTTCACATCAAGTATGCGCGGTCCAGCCACCCCCAATTTCACCTCGGGGAGCCTGGCCTCCCCCCACCCCTCGGCCCCCTCCTGGTCCTCTCCAAGGAAAGACCCACAGCAGCTCTATGCCCCACCCCCAAGTGTGGGCCAGCTCCCCTCCCAGGATCAGGTGCCTTGTAAGTCAGGAAGGGCGGTACCACTGGACCCTTTTTGCCTCCTGGCCCCCTCCCGCAGCTCCGCTTTGGGCCACAGGCCCCCTGAAGCATCGTCATCATTATTACTCCTGCTACTTCTGTTACGTTATTATTTACAACCCAAAGAATTTTAGGCAGTTTACAGTGAGAGCATGTTCCTAACATATTATAACTTACCATAACTTCATTATCACCTAACTTATAAAAGCATATATGTAAAACAAAAAATCAGTAAGTTGGATGATAAAAAAAATGACAGAAGATAATTTTATCAGAAAGTCAATGTCGTAGAAAGCTACCGTTCCCAAATGCAAAACTGGCCCCTGAGCCTCCAGACCGACCAGCTAGCATGGGAACAAGGTGGGCTGCGAACCTGTTGGTTGGGCAGAACCCACCTTCCTTGGCCATGAGCGCGGTGGGGATTTGCTGTCATCCCTCCCCGACCCACCTGAGTGCTGCCATCTGGCCCCCTCGGGTTGCAGAGGCAGGCTGGGACCCGGTCCAGGGGCTCGGAAGGAAGGCCCCAGCTCGGGCCCTCTCCTCCCACCCTCCCTCGGGAGCGGGGACAGAAGGGCAGGACAATCAGTTCACCGGCCACCAGGTCAGTTTGCCTCATTCTACAACAGACGTGGCTCCAAGGCTGGTGAACTCTCAGCTGCACCTGCTCAGAGACCCGGTGGCCAGCCCTGCCCGCCCCCCACCCACCAGAGCAGAAGAAAGAGGCGGCAAATCGAATCCCCTCCCCCAGGCTATAGGGCTCAGAATTCGCCTCCATCCTGCGCCCGACTGGGGCACACAGGGACCCCGCCTCGGTGCCCACCGGCAGAACTCCACGGCCCGGCCCACCCAGTGCCCCTCCCCCAGCCGTTTGGCCTGGACTCCCCCCACACACACACCCTGGCAGACTCACCCTCATCACAGTTGCTCCCGGTGAAGCCAGGACAGCATCTCCACTCCAGCACCGTCACCGTGCGGTAGGACACTTTGTATGTGGGTCTGATCAGAGTCCTGTAACTAACACAAGGGCAGCATCAGGAGAGTGTGAGCGCCCGTCCACCCCCGCCCCCCAGCCCCAGCCCCAGGGCTCTGGGAGCCACCTGGGTAGTGGAGTCCATCATCCCAGCTCTGTGCCCACTGGCTGTGTGGCCCCGGGTAAGTGACCACCCCTCTCTGTGCTGGGTGCATTATAAAGTCCCTCCTCAGCTCTGCCTTCCTGCAGGTCTCCAAGCGTGGCCACCTAGGGTGGGACAATGTCAGCCATGGACTGAGCTGCGTTCCCACAACTCATATGTTGAAGCCCTGCCCACCCTGCCATATGACTGTATTTGCATATAAGGTCTTTAGGAGGTAATTAGTTAAATGAGGTCGTTAGGATGGGGCCCTAATTCCTTAGAACTGGTGGCCTTAGGAGAAGAGGAAGACAGAGAGAGATCTCTGTGCTCACACTCAGGAAAGGCCATGTGAGGACACAGCGAGAAGGTGGCCATCTGAGAAAACACATTTCTGTTGTTGAAACCACCCAGCCCGTGATATTTTGCTGCGGCGGCCCGAGCTAAGACACGGACCAAGATCATGAATAAGGGAAAGAAAAATATCAGAACGTGCATGACTTCTAACCACCCCGAAGTTACTGAATTCCAACACTCTTTCCCAATCATTTCTTCGGTTGATTCATCCAATGAATACGTATGAATACATAGGAGCGCCAACTACACGGAATCCTGTGGTCACCGACTGATAAAACTGAGTCCCATCCTCGAGAAAATCACAGCCTAGCGGATGATAGAGACACGTGAACGAAAACTCGCAATCCGATTGTGGGACCCTCGCAGCCCTAGAAAACTCCCACAAAGTGCGGTGGGTCCCACAGTAAAACTTCGCACTCCTGCAGTCGTGAACTTTTTCTTGCAAGTAAGCTCAATACTATTTTGCAAAACTCTGAGACATAAAAGAGACCACCAAACCACAACGAGCTATATCACCTCGAGCGCGCCCAGAGGTGAGAATGGCTGTCTTCAAAAAGACAAGAAACGGGCGCCTGGGTGGCTCAGTGACTCTTGGTTTCGGCTCAGGTCATGATCTCACGATTTGTGGGCTCGAGCCCCGCGACAGGCTCTGCGCTGACAGTGCAAAGCCTGCTTGGGGTTCTTTCTCTCTCCCTCTCTCTGCCGCTCCCCTGCTCACGCCCTCTCCCTCTCTCCCTCTCAAAATAAATAAATAAACTTAAATAATAATAAAAAAAGAGACAAGAAACAACAAGTGTTGGCGAGGATGTGGAGAAGGGGGAGCCCTCATGCATCCCCTCATGTGGGGATGTAAATTGGTGCAGCCACCGTGGAAATTGGTGTGGCAGCTGACAGCTCCTCTAAAAATTGAAAATACAACTCCCATGTGATCCAGCACTTCCACTTCTGGGGATTTATTCCAAGGAAAACAAAAACACGAATTCGAGAAGCTACCTGCACCCACGTGTCCACTGCAGCATGAGGTCCAACAGCCAACACAGGGCAACAGCCTAAGCGTCCATCGATAGAGGAACAGCTAATAAAATGTGGTGCATATATGTACAAATGAAATATCAGCCATAAAAAGGAAGGAAATCTTGCCATTTGTGGCAACAGGGATGAACCTTGCGGGCGTTATGCTAAGTGAAATACATCAGAGAAAGACATATACTGTACGATTTCACTTATATGTGGAATATAAGAAAAATTAAAAAACAAGGTCATACGTACAGAGTATAGACACGATTGCCCGAGTTGGGGCAGGGGAGGGGGGAGCGAAATGGATGGAGGGGGTCAAAAGGTAGAAACTTCCAGTCATAAAATTAACAAGTCTTGGGATGTAATGTACAGCAGGGTGACTATAGTTAATAACACCGAGTAGAATATGGGAAAGTCGCTAAGAGAGTAGATCTTCAAGTTCCCATCCATCTTGGGGTGGAGGGGCATGTGGGTGGTTCGGTCAGTTAAGCATCTGACTCTTGATTTCAGCTCAGGTCACGATCTCACAGTTTGTGGGATCGAGCCCCACGTCGGGCTCTGCACTGACGGTGTGGAGCCCGCTTGGGATTCTCTCTCCTTCTCGCTCTCCGCCCTGCCCTGCCTCTCTCCGGTGTGTCCACTCTCTCTCTCTCAAAACGAATGAGCAAACTTAAAAAAAGGACTAGAAAAATAATTTTTGTAACTGTGTGTGGTGACAGATGTTAGCTAGAATTATCGTGGTGATCATTTGGCAACATATTCAAATATCAAGTCAAATACTATACGTCTGAAACTAACATAATGTTACCACACACACAGACACACACATACAACATAGGACCCAATTTCACAAGGGGATAAATTTGGCTTGACTACTCGATTTCCATGCATCATTATAACTTTGCTGCTCGATCTCATTCGCACAACTTCCTCTTGAAAACAGAGCTACGTGAGTTCACAAAATCCGGATCTGCTGACACCGAGCAACTTAATCGGTGAATGGGAAAATTATGAATTAATTGGTAGCAGCAGGCGTGACGTTTCGAGATGTCCTGTTGACAGGAAAACACACGAGTCACATCTCAAATTTCAGAAACCCTGCACTAAATCTGAACAATCCTGTTACACTAATTTCTCTTTAAAAAAAAAAAAAATTTCTTCTCGCTCATGTTTCATGAACGTTCTGGCAAACCAGCTTCCCCCCTGGAGGTGGAAGGGGGGGCGGTGAGGCTGTGTGCAGCCAGGGGCAGGAAACTTCGAATGAGGGGCCAGGAGTCTGCATGCTGGGACCAGGACAGCAGACCCAGACCTTTGGACTCACAACTGCCTCCCGGAAACACTGCCACAGGGCAGCGGGGGTGGAGGTGGGGGCAGGGGGTCTGTAGGTTCTGTAGGTTGTAATAAACACACACACTTACGTACACACACTCTCTCACGTGCTCTCGCACTCACACATGCTCACATGCACGTGCGCTCCCGTGCTTTCACACCCTCAACACTCCCACCGCCTTCCTGCTTCAGATCTCCCAGCTTGAAGCGAGGCCCAGCCAGGAGAGGGAGGAAGCTTTAATTTAGATAAAAGATGACAGTTTTTAAATCAATTCCTGGAACGAGACTGGTGCTCCTGCTGAGAGGGACCAGCAAAGCTATGGAACCCACCCCCCCCCCCCCACTCCCCGGGGCAGACGTGCAAGGCAGGAAAAGGGTCGAGTTACTTGCTGCTCGCATCCAGCCAAGCGCAGCGGATGCCACGAACGGGGTGCCTCCTATAACCTCGGCGCCATGGGGTAGATGGAGCCCTGGGCGGCGGGGACACAAGACCCGGGCTTCGGGCTCTGCCCCAACTCTTGATATGGAGTTGCACACGTTACTCATGAGGACTCCATGGAGACCAGGATGAGGGGCGTGAGGCTTTCTGGGAGGGTGCGTATGCAAGGTGCCCAGAGCAGGAGGGGTGCATAGATGCTGGCTTTGCAAAATGCAGATCTGACCTCGTTCCTCCTGGCCCACGCCCTTCGGCCGTCCCCACTGCGGTCAGGGAGTCGGCCTGCTTAGCCACGAGCGCTGGCCCTTGCCCTGCGGTGTGTATACACACAATGGAATATCATTCCACCCTCCAGCCTGTGAGCCATCCAAATGCACCAAGCATCCCTCAGTCCACGCCTCGAATGGCCATGATGATAACACAAGAATAAATCTCGTAAGAGCTTTGAGTGTTCGCCACGCTCCAGTCACTGTTCCGAGTGTTTTACATTTGCCAGCTCATAACAATCTCAACGGGTGGATACTGTTACTAATCCTAATTTACAGATGAGGAAACTGAGGCACAGAGAAGTTAAGTAACTTTCTCAAGGTCACGCTGCTACAAGGTAGCAGAAACTACAATTTGTGTTCGTTCGAGGGAACATTTTTCCTCCCTGTGCAAGATCCTGATCTCGGGCTCTGACCTAGAGGGAATGCTCCCGCTCCAGAGAGGGTGTCTTTCTGCCCTCGGTTCTGTGGGCCATGGGCTGGCCTGTCCCCCACTCCGGGACCAGAAGGAACCAGAAGGAACCAGACGGCCTGTGAAGTCCAGGAGCACCAGTAGGTGGCGCTGCTTCACCAGCCCTCAGGTCTCACCTGACTGCCCTAGGCAGCAGGAGTGTTCACAGCCTGGGCACAGGCTGGGCTAGCCCCACCCCCACCCCCACCCCCAGCCCTTCCACTGAGGTCCACTCTGCAAACCCAGTGATCTTTCTAAAACGCAGATCCAATTTCGTGACTGCCCTCTCTCAAAACCTCCCATGGCTCCCACAGACTAAGCTCTTTAGGTCAGTAAAGAAGACGCTCCTACCTTCTATGCTCCCTTCCTCCTGCCTGCCACCATCAGCCAGGGCTCCTACCACCGCTGCACAACCCACTCTTCCTGCCTCTGGGCCTTTGCACGTGCAGGCCCCTCTGTCTACCTGCCCTTCCTCCTTTACTCTGCCTGAGATAAATTCCCAAGAGCCTTCAGGGTATGACTCAAATGTCCTGTCCTCCTCTGTGAAGCACCCCCGCTCCTGGCCAGCGTCCACAGGCTCCCACCTGAGCCCCCCCCACAGCAATTTGCACAGAGACTGGTTTGAACCCGACACTCATCCGTGAACTCAGCAGGTACATGCCAAGAGCCTGCCATGTGCCAGACAATGGGAATGCAAGCACGGGTCCTCTCTGCCACATCAGCACACACGCGATGACGTTATACATTATATAACGTATAAGCACGGGCAGCGCTAAGTGCCTTGAAGCGAAGCGGGGAGTTCATGCCTCACATTGGAATGGAATGTTTTTATTAAAGTACAATTTACATGCAGTAAAATACATAAATCTAGTGTTTAGCTTAATACTATTTATTTATTTGAGAGAGAGAGAGAGAGAGAGAGAGAGCAAGCAGGGGAGAGGGGCAGAGGGAGAGAGAGAATCTTAAGCAGACTCCATGCCCCGTGTGGAGCCCAACGCGGAGCTCGATCCCATGACCCTGGGATCACGACCTGAGCGGAATCAAGAGTCAGACGTTTAACCGACTGGGTCCCCCAGGCGCCCCCCTATATCTTTTGTCTTACTGATAGTAGCCATCTTAACAGGTGTGAGGTGATAATCTCATTGTGGCTTTGATTTGCATTTCCTCTTATCAGTTACTTATTTTATTTTTCTTTTTTCCTTTTTTTTTTTTGTTTGTCTATTTTTGAGGGGGGGCGGAAGGGGCAGAGAGAGAGGGAGATGCAGAATCCGAAGCAGGCTCCAGGCTCTGAGCTGTCAGCCCAGAGCCCGATGCGGGGCTCGAACTCACGGACCGTGAGATCACGACCTGATCTGAAGTCGGACGCCCAACCGACTGAGCTACCCAGGCGCCCCTATCAGTTACTTATTGATGTGACTATAGAAGATGAAGCAGATGAGGCTGTATTGGGGAGGGCTTCATAGACGGGAGGGGCAACTGATACCCAGGAATAGCTTCACGACCATTAGTATAATTGAAAACAGTAGCTGTATTAGGCTCTCCAGAGCAGCTGAACCACTGGCCTACATGGAGACATACAGAAAGAGATTTATTTATAGGAGTTGGCTCACGCAACGATGGAGGCTGAGCGGTCCCATAATCTGCCATCTGCAAGCTGGAGGCCCAGCAAAGCCTGTGGCGTGGCTCCCAGGGAGGCCCAGGGGGCCGAGGGTGTAAGTCCTAGTTCGAGTCCCGAGACCCAAGGACCAGGAGCGCTGATGTCCAAGGGTGCGAGTGGATGGATGTCTCCAGAAGAGAGTAAATGGGCCCTTCCTCTGTCTTTGTGTTCTGTCCAGGCCTTCAACGGATTGGATGACGCTCATCCCCATGGGGGAAGGCAGATTTTCTCTACTCAGCCTACCAGTCCAATGCTGATCTTCTCTGCTCCATAACCTTGATCTTGGGCTTCCCAAACTCAAGGACTGTCTATTAAATAAATGCCCCAACTTGCACGCTCTCTTGCTCTCTCCCTCTCTCAAAATAAATAAACTTTAAAAAAAAAAATACTCTATCTCTCCCTCTGCCCCTCTCCCCCTCTCGCTCTCTCCCTCTTTCTCTCTCCTAAAAAACAGAAAAAGACAAGATACTAAGTGTTGATAAGGATGTGGGGAAGAGGGACCTCTCGTGCACTGTTGGTGGGAATGTAAATTGGTGCAGCCACTGTGGAAAAGCATTTGGAGGTCCCTCAGATTATTAAAAATAGAATTATCATGTGACCCAGCAATCCCCCTTCTGGGTATTTATCCAAAGGAAATCGGATCAGTATCTCGAAGAGGTTTCTGCATCCCCATTGTCCACTGCACAATAACCAGGACGTAGAAACAACTGGAGTGTCCATGAACAGATGAATGGATAAAGAAATTAGACACACACACACACACACACACACACACACGATAGAATATTATTCAGCCACAAAAAAGGAGGAAATGCCGTATGTGACAACCTGGATGAGCCTGGAGGACATTATGCTAAGTGAAAAAAGCCAGACACAGAAAGACAAAAATGAATGATCTCATATACGGAACAACATCATCAAAAGAGTGGAATTCAGGGGCGGCTGGGGGGCTCAGTTGTTAAGCATGGGGCTTCAGCTCAGGGCACGATCCCACGGCTCATGGGTTGGAGCCCCGTGTCAGGCTCTATGCTGACAGCTCAGAGCCAGGAGCCTGCTTCGGATTCTGTGTCTCTCTCTGCCCCTCCCCCACTCACACTCTGTCCCTCTCACTGTCTCTCAAAAATAAATAAGCATGACAAAAAGTGTTTTAATAAAAGTTAAAAATAAATTTTTAAAAAGGGTGGAATTCATAGTAACAGAACAGAATGGTGGTTAGCAGAGGCTAGGAGGTGGGGGAAAGAGGAAGAGATTGATAAAAGGGTACAAACTTTTAGTTATAAGACAAATAAGTCTTAGAAACCTAATAAACAATGTGACAACTGTCACATTGGGACAGTTGCCTCTGTGAGGTAAGGGGGCAGCTATACCTTCTGCTGCTGTTTGAAGACTGTTCCCAAGGGGCAGAGACACCTCCCGCCCTGCTCCCATCCCTCACCCCAGGGAGCAATCCCTTTCAAATCAGATCAGCCCCCAGGCCGCCCCCACAATCAGACAAACAGCAATAATCCCAGCGTTTACAGACTTCGCTGAACCTCTTGAGGTCGGTCTCACTCGGGGACACTGCGCTCCTGGAGAGAACCCGGCTAGCCTAGGGCTCCCCAGAAGAGGCTGCACCCCTGCACAGGGCTCACCCCACCATCCAGGTGGTGGTGGCAGGCCTGTTCCTTGGAGGCGATGTGACGACCCAAGGATGAGGTCCTGGGCGGGGGCCACGTGGACCCGGGAGCGACCCCCACCACCAGGGCTTTAACGACTCCCGGATGGATGCGGGAGGAAAAGAAACCAGATTGGCCTCTGGGGCCCGACTCTCCCCCAGGTGGAGACGGCCCTCCAGCCTGTTGACTCTGTAGTGCTGCGGTGTCCACTGGAGGGGAGAACGAAGTCCACACCATGGTCCACGAGCCCTGCGTGCTCTGGCCTGGCATCCACCAGGCCCCTGACCCTTAAGTCCCTCGTTCCTGCTTTCCAGCCATACTGGCCTTCCAAATCACTTAAGGGGTGCTCGCTCGTGCGTGCTCTCTCTCTCTCTTTCTCTCTCTGTTACCTAGTTAAGGCCCAGTCCCCTCCACCCCCATCTCAAAGGCCCTCTCCTCCAGGAAGCCCTCCTAAGGCCTCTGACCACATCAGCGTTCCCGGCTGTGCCCTGTGTCCCTGTGCCCTGCCTTCATAGCATTTCCCGCAGGTTACAAACTGCATTCCTGACTCATAACTGATGCCTGTGTCTCTGCCACACCACGGGCTCCAGGAGGGCAAGGCCCTTGTCTGTGCCTGGCACGTAGTAAGTGGGCAACACTTTGGACCCACCGACTGCCTGGGGGTCTGGCTCCCGTGACGTGACGGTCCTCCTGGAGCCTGCTGGCCAACAGGCATCCAAGGCCACACAGCTATGGGCACGGGCTGAGGGAGGAGAAGTCCCTCACTGGTCCACAGAAAGTGCTCTCCATACATGCCCACTTTACTGGTGCCAAAACTGGCTCAGAAAAGAAAGAGGGATGGAAGGGAGTTGTATCTGCTGAACACCGGATGCTTGGCCCACTGGTCCTGTATCACTGTCCCGTTTTGTGGATGAGGACAGTCCCCGCCCGAGCTTGTGTGGAGCCCCCAGTCGGCCTGCGCCATCAGGATGTGGATGAGCCCGCTCCCCACGCTAGACTGTATACCCTCCAGGGCCCGTCTTTTCATTGGCTGCCCCCCCACCTCCCACCCCAATGCATCCAAGAGGTCAGATGGCCCAGCCGAGATCCGGATACAGGGAGGGAGACGCTGCAGATGTGCACAGGGTGGCCCCCGCAAGGACAGCCCAGGCTGCCTTGGCCCGAGGGGATCAAACATGCAGTCAGGCAAGATAAACATGGGGCTTTCTGGCTGCTTTGTTTCTAATTCACTCCGATGCATCTCTGTCCCTCTAGGAGCTTTGAGTGAGCCCCGGCCTCTCTGAGCCCTCTGTGAAGTCTGGGCTGGGATGCCACAGATTCAAAGGTCCCTTCTTACCTTGAAATTCTCTAAACGCAATTTAGAGTCTCCATGGGGTGTCTCCCACCTCACCAGTTCTGGGTTATTGTTTTTTCCAAGATGACCCAAATTTAGGGACTTCTGACCTCTTCGGATTTGCTCCCTCTGATGGGCGGATCCTGGGGCTTCCCTCACCAGCAAACTCCAGAATACATACTCCCCTGGGGGTTGTTACTCAAATATCCACGAGGACTTTGACTCTCCCCCTCTGTGCTCCTCCCATGACAGAGCCCTGAGAGCTCAACCTCCACCAGGTAGGTCCTACCTTCCCACCGCTTGCCCCCCACCCACCCCAGTCCAGCCTCCATCACCACCCTCCCGGCAGGCGGCCATGACCCCTAATGGGCGCCCAGCTTCCACACCCACCCCCTCTCCTCCAGCCTCCGTACAAGCTCCAGTTTTCAAAGCACAAACTTCCTCCATAAACCTGCCCGGCTTCTCTTTAATCTTAGGACACAACCCCAATCCTTCGGATGACCACGTGGACTGCCCAGATCTGGCCGCTATCCACCTTGGCTGCCTCCCCGCTCACCGATCTCTGACCCCTCTGGGGACCCCCAGCAGCATCGGCCTTTGAGTTGATGAACCCCCAGAGCTCCTCGCCGTGTCAGAGGTTGTCACCTACTGTTCCCTCTGCCCGAGACACCCACGAAGTCCAGCACGGCCCCCCAGGCTGGGAAAATGTGACGCCTCCTCTGGGAGGGCCTCCTTGACCAGCCTGCTCTCAGTCACAACCACCCCACCGCAGGCTGGGTCCCCCCGGTTTATACTGTCATAGAACTCTGACTTGTCTTCCAAACACTTACCACCACCCGTGCATTCATCTGACGCCTGTCCCCTCTACTAAAGCCGCTGGCTGTGCCCCAGGCCTAGCTCAGGGTAGGGCACGTCCTGTGCGCTCAATAAAAATTGGTAGAATGAAAGAAACAATGGATGGCGTACCAGATGGCAACTGCAATGCCAGCCACGACACCACAGCTCCGCAGAGCTGCTCAGGGTGTCGGGTGGGGGACATCGCTGGAAACTGACGGCCGGCAGGGATGGGGCGGGCAGGGCAGGGCCACTTCCACCGGGAGGGGCCCGAAAAGTCTCCCTACGTTGTAGAACGCTTGAGGAAGTTCCGCTGAGCTGAGAAGGCGAGGAGGCAGCCAGCACCAGGAGAGGGATGAGATCTGGTGCATTTGGGGAGCAGGCAGGGCGGCTGTGAAAGCCCCCAAAGCTGGCAAGGAGTCTGGCCTGGGCGCGTGGAGACCGCGGTGGCTGATGTTGGCTAGGCCTTCCAGAGCATCTCCTGACCAGCAAAATATGTTCGAGCCCGCCATATACACATATTAACTGGGGCACCCAGGCATCTCGGTCGGTTAAGTGTCTGACTTCGGCTCAGGTCATGATCTCACAGTTTGTGGGTTCAAGCCCCGCATCGGGCTCTGTGCTGACAGCTCAGAGCCTGGAGCCTGCTTGAGTCTGTCTCTCTCTCTCTCTGTCCCTCCCCTGCTCACTCTCTCTCTCTCTCTCTCCTTTTCTCAAAAATAAACATTAAAAAAAATTTTAATATATCTATCCATGTTAATTCATACATGTCTATACATGTGTATTACATGCTGTCTTGGCATATATTAAAAATCAGTAGAGCTGAATTTCACTCTTATTTTATAGATTAAAAAATAAACAGAAGACTTGATGTGGTTTTCCTGGCCCTCAACAGACAGCCTTGTGCACCGGCTAGGAGACCACCCCTCCCAGCTATGGGGAAGCCACCCAGGGACCGTGGCACCGAGGAGTGTGGTGGTCAGATCTGCCTAGAGACACCCCACGTGTGGCCACATGTTCTTATGTGGGCAGCCATGCAGGAAGCTGCCCCCACTGTGAGCAGACAAAGAAGGGTCCCCCAAGAGCCTCTCAGCAAGTACAGAGGGCTGAAGTCATGAGCTCCTCAATGACTACCCTCCGCAAAGGGGGCAGATGTATCCTGTGTTTCCCCAAAGGTGGCCCTGGGTGCACAAGGTCATGTGAAAGGGCATTTGAAGAACAGGATCCCAGGAGGGGTGAGGTGCCCGTCACTGGAGGTGTGTAAGTGGAGGCCATGGCTCTTTGGCCTCCAAAGGTGGGTGGGGTCCCCAAAGCATCAGGAGGTCCCTCAGTGTGTGCCAGCACAGGGCTATCATCTGAGCATCGCCAGCCCCGAGACCTCACATGGGGGCGCCGCTGCCCCCCCCCCAACTGGGCACTTCGGCTGCAGGCTCCTGGCCCCACTTCCTTACCAGGGACCACCACGGGGAGGACCAGACTGGGAGGTACCGAGACAGGCTGGAGACTCAACAGGAAATGGGAGTGGGGGTTTCAGAAAGGGAGGCAGGAGATTATTAATCTCTTGATTAATAGCAGCGGGGCCAGTAGGAGGGAAGGGGCTGTCCCACCGCAGTTCCGAGGCGGGAGGAGGGGGTTTCCAGCCTCTGGCCTCCTCCACATCCAAGCTAGTCGTTCTTAAGTGCCAGACGCAAGGGACAGAGGGCCCAGCGGGCAATGTCTTCCGCCCAGGCCTCCCCTCCCACGACAGCCCAGGCCCACGGTCCACTGGGGAGTCGTGGCGGGGGAGGGGGACGCAGCCCAGACGAGCCCCACGCTGCGGGGGTTGGCCTCCCCGAGCTTCTCCATCCACACAGGCTGGCTGAGGAGGAGAGGCGGGGAAGAAAGGCCGTGTTTTAAGAGAGTACTAAGTCCGGGACTTCACAAGGCCTAGCAGGCAGCAGGCAACCCAGCCAGAGGGGGGAGGCCGGCTGGCAGGGGGCCGTCTGTCTGGTGGAGGGGAACGAAGGAGGCCGATGAAGCCCCGGAGAGTTCCGGCAAACCCCTCCGCTCAGCACATCTGGAAGAGGTTGGCTCTAAGGCCATCAAAGAGCTCCGAGGGGCCAGGGAGAAGCCAGGCCGCGGAAAACTGAACCCCCAGCCCCCCACCCGGAGTCCCTGGGGCTAGGTGTTCCAAATCTGTCCGGCAGGCCCCGGGCCTGGCCCGCCCCCTCCAGCAGCTGCCCCGGGGGGCTCACAGCCAGGGGTCTGGTTTCCACCCCAAAGCAAGACAGGGGTTATATCCTCATTTCCCAGGAAGAGAAGCTGAGGCACAGAGAGGAGAGGCCTGGCTTGTCCCCTCTGCCTTCCTCTCACAGGGAAGTCTCGGCACTCGACCCCTCGCTGTGGAGCCAGCTAGAGAAGGCACACCCCCCCCAGGCTATTTCCTCCCCCCTCTCCCCTCCCCTGCACGAGTCCCTAGTGAAATCCCCTCATCCCCGAGATCTCTGCTCCGATGTCATTCCCCCAGGGAAACCCCAGGACCAGGTCTCATATCAGGGACACCACTGCTGTGAGTCTGATGGTCCCTCATCGAGGGGTGCCCCCCCACATACACACACGCAACTTCTGTGAGAGAGGGGCCACGGTTTTTTGCACCCTAGCGCCTGCTCTCAGGTTCTCCATCAGTTCCACACGAACGACTGAACGATGAAACACAAGATCTTAGAACCCTGAAGCAGGGGGTTCCTCCAAGTGAGACCAGGCCTGGCGGCCTGGTGGGGGAATCCCCCTGGCGCTCTCTGCACACCAGCTGCCGACTCACTGGGCGCCTGGCGTGGTCGTCTGGGCCTCGTGTTTGTCTGTGAACATCACAGACAGGTACCTCCATCACGCACATGCACGTGCACACACACACACACACACACACGCCACAGAAATCCAACATACGAAAAATCACAGAATGGGAAAATCCCCACGGGACGCAGCTGTATTAAATTTTGTTTTCCTCCCACAAGAAGGTGGATGCGTTCCTTTAATGGACACTGCAGAGCGTCTCAGTGTGCAGGACCTCGCAGTGAGCCCTGGGGATACCGGGGCGGAACATCGTGGGCCTGCCATCGAGGCCCTCGTGAGTTGGTGGAGTCGCCCCCGGTTCGGACCCTCTCAGCGTCACACGGGTGAACCCACAGGGGTGACGGCCTCTCCTGCTGTGCCGCTCTGACAAGGCCCCCCTTCCCCTCCTGCTGCAGGTTCGCTGGCTCTGGGCTTCTCGGCGGCCCTCTGCCCTCCTGTGCGGCCACTCTTCCCTCTCTGTGGGACCGTTCCTGGCAGCTCACAGTTTACAACTATGCTCCTGTACCTCCCGTCTTAGAAAGAAACAGAGTGCCTGGGTGGCTCAGTTGGTTAGGCCTCCGACTCAATTTAGGCTCAGGTCATGATCTCACATTCTGTAAGTTCAAGCCCCACGTTGGGCTCCACGCTGATAGCATGGAACCTGCTTGGGATTCTCTCTTATGCCCCTCTCTCTCTGCCCCTCCCCTGCTCTCTCTTTCAAAATAAATAAGCAAACTTAAAAAAAAAAAAAAAAAGAAACAAGCAAAATCCCTCCCTTGATCCTGTGCTGCCCCCAGCTTCCCAGCCCCACCTATGCTCCCTTCCCGGCAAGAACTTCTTGAAACTTCTCGCCTTTCATTTTGCTCCTCGGCCAGAGCCATCATGGCCTCCGTCCCCCACCAGTCCTCAAAACTGCACTTGCCGGGGTCCCAGCCACCCCACATTGCCAATTCTAATGCATTCTCAGGCCTCATCCTAACAGGTTTCCCAGAACATTTGGGAGACTTGGCCTCTCCCTCTTCTCCTCCCTCCTGAAACTCATCTCCTGGAGCACCTGGTTTCTCTGATCCTCCCTCTGCCCTGGCTGCTCCCTCTCACCCTCATTAGCCAGCCCGTCTTCCTTAGCCTTGCCTCTGAGGTTGGGGTGCCCGGAATGTTCAGGAAGCAGCACCCCTTCTCCATCTGGTCATCCCCAAGTCCACCTCCAATCCTGCAGCTTCAAACACGGTCTACATGCTCTCGATCCTCAATCACACCACATCTCCTAGGTTCCAACATGCAAGCATTGTTACAGTTCAACATGGCGGATACTGGATACATTACAGTTGATGGTGTGCTATCATTTAATGGGTTTAAGTCTCAGGGATGGTAAGATAACATAGTTCTTCCTACCAATGGCGTCTTAGAATCCATGAAATGCACTATGGCCCGAGCCCCGGAATCTTCCTGGTGCCCTGGGCTTTTCACTCAACCTCTTACTCGCCCCCCACCCTCCACGGATGCCCCATGGGCATCTCAAGCTTCAGCTGGCCAAAACAGAGCTGCCGGCTTCCACCTCTTAGGGTTGACACCCCTGAGTGTCCTCAGCTTAATGAAGGGCATGCACAGCCAACCAGCCGCTCAAACCAAACATTTAGGGTTGTTCCCGATTGCCCCCTGCCGCTCCGTGATCAGATTCTTGTTATCTCAGCTTCAGGACACCTGAATCCAGCCACTTCTCTCTACTTCCCCAGCTATTGTCCTAGCGTGAGCCCCCATCACCTCGCAGTTGCCTGTGCCCATTCTCCCCACGACAGCCAGCGATCTTCTCCAAACCTAAACCAGTCCATCTCAGGAACCTCCAGAAAGTTGAGAAAAATCATTCAAAGCAAGCAGAAAAAAGGACATCGTAGAGATAAGAGCAGAAAGCAATGGAATTGAAAACAGAAAAACAACAGAGAAAAATCAGTGAAACCCAAAGCTGGTTCTCCGGAAAGACCAATGAGATGGCCAAACTCTAGCAAGACCGACAAAGGAAAAACAAGAGAAGACACAAATTATCAATCTCAGGAATGAAACAGGTAATATCACTACACATGTAAATGTTAACAGTTTAGAGGAAACGGACCAAGCCATTGAAAAACGCAAATTACCCCATTGAAAAATGCAAATTACCCCATTCAAGATGAAATAGGTCATTTAAATAGCGCCATAACTATTAAGGAATTTGCATTTGTAGCTTAAAAACTCCTTCAAAAGAAATCACCAGACCCAGATGTTTTCATCAGAGAATTTTACCAAACGTTTAAGAATTAATACCAATTCTACACATCCTCTCCCAGAAAATGCAAGAGGAAGGAGCACATCCTAACTCATTTTATGAGACGTTGATACCGAAGTCAGACAAAGACAGTAGAAAACAAGAAAACCACAGACCAATATCCATCATGGATACAGACATAAACATCCTCAAACAAAATATTAGCAAGTAGAATTCAGCTATATATTTTTTAAAATTATACACCATGGCCAAGTGGGGTTTATTCCAAGGATGCCATGTAGGTTTAATATCCCAAAATGAGTCAACGTAATCACCATATTAAAAATCACATAGGGGCGCCTGGGTGGCTTGGTCTGTTAAAGCATCCGACTTCGGCTCAGGTCATGATCTCACAGTTCATGAGTTCAAGCCCCATGTTGGGCTCTCTGCTCTCAGTACAGGGCCTGCTTCAGGTCCTCTGTCTCCCTCTCTTTCTGCCCCTTCCCAGCTCATGCACGTTCCCTCTCTGACAAAAATAAATAAAAATTAATTTAAAAAAAAATCACGGAATCATGTCAATCATTGCAAAAAAATATATTGACAAAAATCAGTGCCCATGATGAAAACCCTCAGGAAAAAAATGGTAATACAGGGAATTTCCTCAGCTTGATAGAGAACATCCACGAAATCCTTGCAGTTAACATTATACTTACTGGTGAAAGGCTTTCCCCCTGTGGCTGGGAACAAAGCATTCTCTCTGTTCTCTCCACTCTTACTCAGTGAGTGCCGGCAGTTCTGGCCAGAGAAAAGGCAAAGAAAGAAAATGACAGACACACAGATCTGAAATGAGGAAACAAGACAGTCGCTACTTACAGATGACATGATTGTCTGAAGAAAAAAAGTGTCACGGAATCTACAGAAAAATGCCCAAAACTAACATATGAACTCAACACGGTCAGAGGATACAATATAAACACACACAAAAATCTATTGCATTGATATATACTGGCAATGAACACAAGGATATTGAAACTGAAAAGTCAATTTTACCCGTTTTACCAAAAGGCACTACTTACAATCACTCCAAAAAAAAAAAAATTTTTTTTAAAAAGAAAAAACAGAGCACGTAGGCCAAAAACTGTAAGAAAGCAATGAAAGATGAAATAAGTAAAAAAAAAAAAAAAAAAATCCAAATAAATGGAGAGACATACGATATTCCTGGACTGGAAGACTGAACATAGTAAGATAATAATTCTCTCCAAGTGGATGTAAAGGTTTAATGTAATTCCTGCAAAAATCGCATCAAGATTTTTGGTAGCTATAGACCGGATTATCATAAAATTTATATGAAAAGACAAAGGAACTAAGGTTGCTAAGCCAATTTTGAAGAGGAAGAAGGAAGTGGGAACAAAATGAGCCTCTCCGATTTCAAGACTCATTACACAGCAACAGCACGACCAAGAGGTATTGACACGGACCTGTAGACGCGTATTATCAACGGAACAGAACAGAGAACTTAGACCAACACAAATATACCCAAATGATACTTTTACATTTTATTTTATTATTTACTTTGAGAAACAGAGTGCCAGCAGGGGAGGGGCAGAGAGAGAGCGGGAGACAGAGAGTCCCAAGGAGGCTCCGTGCTGTCAGTGCAGAGCTCAATAAACTGTGAGATCACGACGTGAGCCGAAATCAGGAGTCGAACACTTAACCGACTGAGCCACCCGGGTGCTCGCCCCGAAATGATTTTTAACAAACATGCAAAAGCAGTCCAAGAAAGGAAGGCGGCCATCTCAGCAATGGTACTGGAACAATCAGATACCCACGGACAAAAAAAAAAATTAGCCTTGCCCTAAACATCACCCCTTGTGCAAAAATTAACTCAAAATGGATCGTGGACTTAAATGTCAAACACAAAACTGAAAAACTTTTAGAGGAAGACATAGGAGAAGATCTCCAAGATCGAAGGCAAGGCAAAGAGTTCAGAGACCTGGTACCAGAAGCATGATCCGTAAAAGTAAAAACTCACACACTGGACTTCGTTGAAAGGTACATTTTTGCTTTGCAAAAGACGGGTAAGGAGATGGACAGAGAAGCCACAGAGATGGGGGGGAATATTTGCAAACCACATATCTGACAAGGGACTAGTATCTAGAAGATATAAGGAAATCTCAAAACTCAACAGTAAAGCAAACAAACAAAAACAATCCAATGAGATCATTTCATGAAAAGACATTTCGCCGAAGGGGATATACACCTGGCAAATAAGCACATGAAACAATTATTAGCCATTAGAGAAACGCCAACTAAAAACCACAGTGAAAGAGACTACACAGAATGGCTAAAATGGAATAGAGTGATAACACCAAATGCTGGCAGGGAAACAGAGAATCTGGGTCAGTGAGACATCGCTGGTGGGAATGTAAAAAGGTACAGCCACCCTGAAACCAGTTTGGCAGGTTCTTAGAAAAACTAAACACACAACCACCAAAAGACCCAACAATTGCACTCGTGGGCATCTGCCCAGAGAAATGAAAACTTGTGTTCACGCAAATATCTGAAGGGACCGGAAAGCCCGAAGCGCGGCTCGAACCCACGAACCGTGAGATCATGACTTGAGTCGAAGTCAGATGCTTAACCGACTGAACCACCCAGGCGCCCTGAAATGGCAAAGTTTTAAAGGTAGAGAACAGACGGGTGGTTACCAGGGATTTGGGAGGCATTGGGGAGCAGGAGGAGAGTGGGTGTGGCTTCAGAAGGGCAATATGCGGGGTCCTGCGGTGCAGAGAATATTCTGTGTCTTGACTGCATTAATGCCAGTATCTCAATGCGCTGGTTGTGACACGTTCTCTCATTCTGCAAGATGTCATCATTGAGAGGAATAGAATGAACGGTACACGGGATCCAAAAAAGAGACGGAACATACGGAATCTCTCTGTATTATTTCTTACAACTTCACGTGAATTGACGTTGCTCTCAAAATAAAAAGCTGATCAGAAGGAAACCTCAATCAGACCATTTCTCATCTCTACTTAAAACTCTCCATGGCTTCCCGATACACTGACTCAAAGCCAAACTTAAGCCCACAGAGATCAGCCTCTGCCTAGACTCTCCTCCTCAGTTGCTCTGCTCCTGGACGCGGACCTCCTCTCTGTTCCTTCGTCTGGGACCTCCCTTTCTCAGGGCCTTTGCACCGACCACCCTTCCCGATCATCACATGGAAGCTGTTTCTCCTCACTCTTTGCCCAGCATCAACATCATCCCCCCAGGGTGTCTCCCCTACCTGCTCTGAAGTAGCCCCAGTCCGTGCGCGGCCACATCACCCTATCTGAAGGTGACGCACTCATTACGAGGCAATATTTTTTCTCGTTTTCATATTTAGCTGAATATAAAGTCCATGGGGAAAACGACTGGGTCTTACTCTCCATCACGTTCCCCTCTGGCACACAGTAGGGCCCTCCGTGAATATTTGCAGGAAGGGCTGAGCGGGGAAAAAAAAAAAAAAATGCAAGCAAAGAGGTCTGCGTGGGGCTCCTGGGGGAGAGGGTAGGGGCCGGGGAGGCACTGGGGGCACATGCCAGTCCCCAAGTGCATTCCGAACACTACCACACCCTCCCTTCCCCTACCTGCATACTTTTGTCATAAAAATGTCATCAAGATGTAATGACATAACGTGCTGACTTCCAAGCCTTCTGCCAAGAGAGGCCCCACCAAGGATTACAGCCATGCCGATCCCTAAATCCAACTACGCAGAAATGCAGAAACCCCTTCTCCCCGCCACGGCCCCGCACAGACCCGGCACGGAGCAGCCGCGGGCAGCAGGGGGGGCGCCAGTGCAGGTGCCCCCGCCCTCGGGCAGGAAACGTGCTCCCGCGCTCTCTTACCAGCCACTCGTCATTCACCTGACATTTGTACCTCCTTTCAGAGTCCTACCAAGGTCCTGGGGTTTGTAACGGCCAACACTGGCCTAGACACGCCTCAGCACTGAATCCCCAAAGCCCTCCCACGAGGCAGGTCCTATCGTCATTTTTACAAACGAACCAAGTGAAACCCCAGCCCCCACCCCTTCCCTTCCTAACCCCGGCTCCACCGCCCGCTCTGTGTGCAGACCCAGCCCACATCATCCAGCTCCAGCCAGGCCAGCCCCTCCTGTAAACAGCCACCCTCGCCAGCCCCGTGGGCTTCGGGGTGTGCCCACCACGCACAGTCCCCCAGATTCGGGGAAGAGGCCAGAGCCGAGCCGGAAGCCCTCGGGGCTATTTACCCAGGTGGCCAGAGAATGGTCCAGAAGAGGGGCTTAGGCTCCCCCTGGCCCCACGGACTGCTTGCCCGCAAGGAGGAACATGGCTGGAACAGCTGGAGGAGGGGCCAGGACACGGGTTCTTCTTGCCTGGGTGGGAAGTCCATTTGCCCCAGGAGCCCTGCTCTGTGGCCCAGGGGGTGGGGGCAGGCAGGGTCCCGGTCCATGCCTGGTGCCGCCGCACCGCCCACAGCTCCAGAGGTGGCAGAGGCAAGAAATACGGAAACCTAGAAACTTCTGCGTGAACGCTGAGGTTGAAACGTGTCAAGGCACACTGGGCAGCCGGGACTATAAGCAACACGACACGACACAAGGCAGCTATGGGGGGGCTCGGCCGCGGTTTGCCATCCTAACCTCAGGGGGGGAAGAACGCAGCTTCAGAGCGTGACGAGGTTGGCCGTCCACTAAGGGCTGCTCCCGGGGCGATACGCCTGGGATCTGTTTCAGAGCTCAGCCATGGCCCAGCCCCGGCTTGCATGCCCACGGCACTTCTCACAAGCCCGCCTCACATCATCTTCCGACAGCCCCCTGGGGAAGCCTTCTACCGCCCCTACTTTAGAGTCAGGGACGCCCAGGCTCAGAGGACAAATCCTGACCCGTGAGACCTCAGGGGAACCTCCTGGGGGCCCTGGAAAAGACAGTGCACTGGAGGCAACCGTGCACCACGTCCCCGGGCTCCTTTATTTGGGAGACTGTTGTTGATGCCCGGAGCTGCTGCCGCCCTTCTGTGACCATGCAGAGCGACATGGCAGACACACAGGAGCTGGCAGAGAGTGAAGTCCACCGGACCCAAGATCTCGAGAATACTATTGGCTTAATAACTACACTGGGACAGAGCTACACAATCCTGGCCTGTTTCACACCTGGATAAATCCCCTCACAGAAAACCCCAGCTCACTCTCAGGGCACCTTGCTCCCACACAGCAGTGATGACAGATGTGACCGTGTGCCTGTTTCTGCTGTGGTTTGACTAATGCCCCCCCACCACCACCACCGCTACTCGGTCATGGGCTCCCCAAGTCAGGGCCTGATCTGGGTTCTCACATCACGCTCTCCTGAGGCCTCCCCAAGGCCTGTACCCAGGAGGAGGTCAACAAGTACTTATTCGGTGGAGGAAAGGGGCTGGGTCATAAAATCTCAGGAGCATCCTTCTAGGGCCTGTAAACCCAATTTGATCCTTGTGACTATTCTTTTTTGTTTTGTTTTGTTTTGTTTAATTTTTTGTTGTTTACTTATTTTTGGGAGAGAGAGAAACAGAGCAAATGAGTGGGGGAGGAGCAGAGAGAGAGGGGGAGACACAGAATCCAAAGCAGGCTCCAGGCTCCGTCCGAGCTCCCAACACGGGGCTCGAACCCACAAACTGCGAGATCACGACCCGAGCCCAAGTCAGATGCTTAACTGAGCCACCCAGGTGTCCCTTTGTGACTATCCTTTGGACCTTGGGCAAGTCACTCTGCTCTCTGAGCTTCAATCTCCCAGTGGCGAGTTTGGGGATCAGTTTATAAGACAAGGACTTGCCTTCGCAACAAACTGTCTTATTCACAGTTCTCACCATCACGCACACCCTGTGCAGGAAATTCAGTGTTCTGACACCTTTGATCTTGAGCACAGAACAGACGCTGTGTTGTTGCACACGGTGACCAGCGCTAAGATAAAGCGGGATAAGGGGCTGGAAAGTGACAGGTGCCAGGGAGGAGAGCCACTGAATCAGGTCGGGAGATTCAGCTGTTCCAGGGCTGAAACCGGGCTGGGCGGAAAAATGAGCGGATGTGAAGGCCCTGAGGAAGGACGGGGTGGACATGTGGACAGAGCCCATGTGGACATGTGGACAGAGCCCAAGGAACAGGGCAGCCCATGGAGGGCTCTGGGGTCAGGAGGGGAACAGGGTCCATGTCACGTGAGACGCCGATCAGCTGTGGAGAGGGGTACAGACTTTATCATAACAGAGACGGAAGCTTCTGGAAGGTTTGGGGCAGGGCAGTACCGTGATCTGACAGAGGCACGGGAGAGACCAGCGAGCAGCTACTGTAAATACAATGCCTCTTATACGTGAAGCCAGCAAACCCGGGACCGGGATGGGAGCGCGCACGGTGCCCCGGGTGGCCAGGGAGCTGGTGACGGCGCCACACCCGGCCGTCCTTCCCCTCCCTGCCCAGCCGGCAGCCCGAGGCCAAAGACTGAGGGGATGCACCCCAATCCTAACTCAGATAGGAGTTACTGGAGAGAGAGGAACGTACGTCAACACCTCATTCCTGAGCAAGTAATAGTAATTTCAGTGGCAGTGATAATTGAGAGCAGAAATATGGAATTCCTCTAAAGAAAGAGAATTAAGTCTTACTCAACAAAGGGAAGGCGCAGGACAAATGTGTGAAATGTGTGTCTGATGTGACCGAACATTCTGTTCTCAGCTCCTAACGCCAAGGAGAGGGAGAGAACTCTCCGAAGGCCTGTTAAACACCCACACTCAGGACCAGACCCTGATGCTTCTGAAAAGTGTCCAGATAATTGCTGAAGTCCTAAAGCAAAGGGCAGGTGTGAAAATTAGTGATCATTTGGGAAATTTGTCCGGTTGAGGTCAGAGATTCAGTAGTTAGCTTATGTGGCTTTTCTGAAAGATGCCTTATTGTATTTTATAAAGTATAAAACCCTCAACTTATCATTTTGACATGAAGAAAGCCGTCCTTCCAAGGGTTTTTAGTTAAGGAATCCTGATGGCTCACTTTTTTAATTCTTTTTAATGTTTATTTATTTTTAAGAGACAGAGACAGAGCACAAGCAGGGGAGGGGCAGAGAGACAGGGAGACACGGAATCTGAAACAGGCTCCAGGCTCTGAGCTGTCGGCACAGAGCCCGATGTGGGGCTCGAACCCATGAACCATGAGATCATGACCTGGGCCCAAGTTGGACGCTTAACCGACTGAACCACCCAAGTGTCCCAAATTCCATCTCTTGGAGAGAGCTGTTCCCAAGCTTGGCTCCCCTCTACAAAAAGCAAAATGCAGGCGTTCAAACTGAGGCGGGTGTAGCCTTGCTTCTCAGGGGCCGGCCTCCCTATTGGAAGAGCGGGGCACCCATTCCTCACACTGAGCTGAGAGCCGAAGTCCACCCTGTTGGGGTCACTTACAGACCAGACTCCAAAGACCCTTCTCTCAGAAGATGCTCCTAAGATCCAGAGGTGGTGACCTGGTCATCTGAGGCTTCTCGCTGATGAGAAAGGCAGGGAAGACCCAGGAATTCAGCTCCTGGGGGCCCAGGGGAGTTAAGGAAAGGGCGGGGGGGGGGGGGCCTCTGTGCCTTCTGCTGAAAAGGTGGGGGGGGGGGGTCAGCATCTTTTTCTTCATTTACGGATCCACTGGCCATCCCTCCAGCACAGCAGTTAAAAGCAGACCTTTCTCTTAAAATTTAAAACAGACATATCTGGGTGCCTGGGCGGCTCAGTTGGTTGAGCGTCCGACTCTTGATTTCGACTCAGACCATGATCCCAGGATGATGGGATGGAGCCCCACGTCCAGCTCCACGCTGAGTATGGAGCCTGCTTAAGATTCTCCCCCTCCCTCCTCCCTTCTGCCCCCCCAAAATAAAAAATAAAAATAAAATAAAATGCATGTCTCCACTTAGTTAGCCATTCCCTTTATAGAAGGAATAATTGCAAACATACTCATGTATAATGTGGACCCCAAGCTAAGAACCTCCACTGTTAAAACATTATGAAAAAATCTTTAAATTATGAAAATAGGGGCGCCTGGGTGGCTCAGTCGGTTTAGGGTCCAACTTCAGCTCAGGTCATCATCTCATGGTTCGTGGGTTCAAGCCCAGCGTTGGGTCCTATGCTGACAGCTCAGAGCCTGGAGCCTGCTTCAGATTCTGTGTCTCCTCTCTCTCTGCCCTTCCCCTGCTCACACTCTGTCTCTCTCTCTCTCTCTCTCAAAAATAAAATAAATATTTTAAAAAATTAAAAAAATAAATAAATAAAATAAGCATGTTTTTTAAAAACGTGTAAAAGTGGGGTCGCCTGAGTGGCTCAGTCGGTTAAGCGTCCAACTTCAGCTCAGGTCATGATCTCACGGTTTGTGAGCTCAAGCCCCGTGTCGGGCTCTGGGCTGACGGCTCAGAGCCTGGAACCTGCTTCGGATTCTGTGTCTCCCCCTCTCTCTGCCCCTCCCTTGCTCATACTCTGTCTCTCTCTCTCTCTCTCTCTCAAAAATAAATAAACATTAAAAAAAAATTTTTTAAAAAAACGTGTAAAAGTGTCCGACTCTCGATTTTGGCTCAGGTCATAATCTCACAGTTTCATGAACTCGAGCCCCGAGTTGGGCTCTGTGCTGACAGTGAGGAACCTGCTTGGGATTCTCTCTCTCTCTCTCTCTCTCTCTCTCTCTGTGCCCCTCCCCCACTCATGCTCTTTTTCTCTCAAAATAAATAAACTTAAAAAAAATTTTTTAAACACGTAGAAGTGTTAAATACATATCATGATGCTGACTGAAGTACAGTCTGTAGTAGTTAAAACGAGGAAACCAATTTAAATATCCATTAGTTGAGGACAAGGGGCATCAACGATGATGCTTCACTGCAACGAAGGGGCTTTTAACAGCCGTTAAAAAGGAGGTGGCTGTATGGGCAGTGATTGCAAAATATTGTTCTGGGGGGAAGCAAGTTGCAGGACAAAAGAACACCATCTGGTCTTTGTTTAAGAAAACGCATATAAGTGTGTAAGAGGAGCAGAGTCCATTATAAAGGAGACACAGAGGAGACGTACCGTTAATACTAATAATGGGATCATGTAGGTGTAATTCGAGAGGAACAATGCTCAATTTCTGTAATATTTGGGATTTTTTTTTTTTTTTGGACAGTGAGTATATATCACATTCTTCCTAATAACAATGACAGCAATAACAACGAAAGGTAGAATGAAAAATCTAGAAAAGAAACAAGCCACCCTCTCCCCGGCGGGCTCTGCAGCCTATGTGGCCCAGGACCAGAATCGCTGCCACATTCGTGGATCCCAGCAGAGCAGCTGCAAAGCTGATTCTGGGCATTGGCTGCACGCTGAGCCCTGTAGGGGGCACCCCTGTGCAGGCAAGGGCCCCGAACCCTGGGCTCATCCATCCTTGGTGATGAAAACACACCCAATTTATGATGACCCTGGGATGGTTAATCTGTGTCACTCTGGCTAGACCAGAATACCCAGATATTTGGTCAGACACGAAAGGGGGTTGCTGTAAAAGTTTTTTTTTTTTTTAAGTTTATTTATTTTCTTTAAAAAAAAATTTTTTTTTTTAACGTTTCTTTATTTTTGAGACAGAGAGAGACAGAGCATGAATGGGGGAGGGTCAGAGAGAGAGGGAGACACAGAATCCGAAACAGGCTCCAGGCTCTGAGCTGTCAGCACAGAGCCCGACGCGGGGCTTGAACTCAGGGACCGCGAGATCACGACCTGAGCCGAAGTCGGACGCTTAACCGACTGAGCCACCCAGACGCCCCAAAAGTGTTTTTTTTTTAATTGAAGTGTAGTTGACATATAGCTAGTTTCAGGTGCACAACATCGTGGCTGGACAATTATATACATCACAAAATGCTATGATAAGTGTCTTCACCGTCTGTCCCCATACCAAGTTATTCCCATATTACTGACTACATTGCCGATGCTGCGCTTTTCACCCCGTGACTCTTAATCTCATGCACTTATTTTTTCCCATACCACTCTGGCAACCACTAGCTTGTCCTCTGTATGTATGAGTCTGTTTCTGGTTTTTTGTTCGTTTGGGCAGGGATTTGGAATTTGAGAAGGGTGGTCCCAGGCAGAGAGGGGCAAAGGGTCTTCGAGGCAGAAACCCACGGCCGGACAGGTGAGGAGTGGAGAGTAAAGGAAGCTGGAGCCAGAAAAGGGACTGGAGGGGGAGAGGACTAGGAGGCAGATGAGGTGGGGTCTCAGAGACCTCGAATGTGGCCCCAGGAATTCAGATCTCTCTTCCTACGAATCTGAGAGCTGCCTGAGGGCTGTGGGTGGGGGCTGTAAGAGAGGTGGGGCTGTGAGGGCGGAGCCGTGAGGGGCGGGGCCGTGAGGGGCGGGGCCGTGAGGGGCACAGCTGCGAAGAGTGGGGGCAGTCAGGGGCGGGGCTGAGAGGGGTCTCACGGGTCCTTCTCCATCCCCCTGTCCCCTCCGCCCACTTGCTGTCTATAGTGCTCTTCTGCTCATCAAATGCCCCCTGGATTTTGAAGGTCTTTCAGGGTAGGAAGCATGTCTCTTTCATCTGGCCCGCACATACCCACCCCCCATGGTCTGTCCACAAAAGGTGCTGCGTAAATGCATGCTCAGTTCTTGTTTGCAAGCGTCAACCCCCCTCCCCAGCAGCTTGTGCTGGGGTCAGATTCATCCAAAGGAGCAGAAAGGAAGAGCAGAGGTGGCCAGCCCCACAGCCTTTACCTCACAAGGTTGGCACAGGGCCCGGGCCACCGGCAGCTCTGGTACACGCGCTGGACCACGGTCTCGGAGCCATTCTGCACCTGGCAGGACACCGTCCGCGTCACCGTGTGATGGCACCAGTGCCTGTGGGGAAAGCAACAGTCGTGACGTTATTACTGAGGGGCTGACTGCGGGTCAAAAGGCCGTGATGGCCGAGGAGGGGCCCCTCCACGAGGCTGGGGGATAAGGGGCCCACTGAGACCCTGGGACCAGGTCCAAGGGGAAGGGAGAGTAGCCATACCCTTTGGCCACCAAGTCCTGGCATCATACCTGTCATCAAGTGCTCAGAATCTACCCCTGCCCACAGAGAAATCCCACTCTGGTGAGGAAGAATAAGAAGGAATGATTAAGAGGCGCCTGGGTGGCTCAGTCGTTAAGAATCCGACTTGGGCTCAGGTCATGATCTCACGGTTCTTGGGTTTGAGCCCCGCATCAGGCTCTGTGCTGACAGCTGAGAGCCTGGAGCCTGCTTCAGATTCTGTGTCTCCCTCTCTCGCTACCCCTCCCCTGCTCACGTTCTGTCTCTCTCTCTCTCTCTCTCTCTCTCTCAAATAAACATTAAAAACTTTAAGAAAAGGAAATGATTAAAACCCACAGGAACACGGGGCCATAAGTGCAATGAAAGGACGCGCACAGGGAGCTATGGGAACACAGTAGGGCACCCGACCCCAGTCCTAAGAAAGGCCAACCACCTGAGTACCGAAAGGTAAGAGTCAGCCCACAGCAAGTGCAATTACAGGTGGACCAAAAGTTGGAGGAAGGGGAGGAGCCAGGAGAAAGGCACGGTGCCTGCCAGGCTAGTTGTGGGTCTTATCATGAAGTCAGCTGGGAGCCACTGAAGGACTCGCCAGAGGAATGCCCCACGGGTCTGAGTTTAGAGCACTTCCTCTGGTGCACTGTGTAAGAGGTACAGAGGCCTGAGCTGGGGCGTGGCAGTGGGGAGGAAGGGACATACGCAAACAATATGGAGATTGGATCCAGATGGCAGAAAAGCACATACTCCCGTCTCCTCCTTCCATCCCCAGATCCTAGAAACTGGAAATCTAAAAACAAGCCCCTGTTGGGACATCAGCAAGATGGTGGATAGGAGATCCCCCACTCACACACGCACAACCCGCCACCCTCCCCCCCCCCCACTCAGTAACAATAATTTGGCAGCCAGCCATGGACAAAAATGCCTTTGCGGGAGCTTTGGGATTTTTGTAGAACGTATCTCTTCTAAGGGGTTAATATCCAAAACATACAAGGAACTCAAAAAACTCAATAGCAAAAAAACAAATAATCTGAGTGTAATGGCCAGAAGGACCTGAAGAGAAATTTTTCCAAAGACATACCGACGGCCACCAAGTATATGAGAAGGTGCTCGACATCACTCAACGTCAAGAAGACGCAAATCGAAACAAGATGTCACCTCACACTCGTTAGGATGGCTATTATCGAAGGGAAGTAAGGTAACAAGTGCTGGTGAAGGTTCGGAGAAAAGGCAACCCTGGTGTGCCGTTGATGGTGATGTACATTGGTGCAGCCACTTTGCTAGGTTCTTGAAAGAAATTAAAAATGGAACTACCATAGGATCCAGGAATTGCACTTCTGGGTACATATCCAAAGGAAACAATATCAGTATCTGGAAGAGATCTCTGCACTCCATGCTCACTGCAGCATTATTCACAACAGCCAAGATGGAAACAACCGAAGTGTCCATCCATGAATGAATGGACAAAGAAAATTTAGAACACACACACACACACACACACACACACACACCACACACACATGACAGAATGTTATTCAGCCATAAAAAAAAGAAGGAAATCCGGGGTCCCTGGGTGGCTCAGTCGGTGAAGCATCCGACTCTTGGTTTCCGCTCAGGTCATGATCTCACAGTTCGTGGGTTCGAGCCCCCCATTGGGCTCTGTGCTGACAGTGCAGAGCCTACCCGTGATTCTCTCTTCCCCTCTCTCTCTACCCCTCCCCTGCTTGCTCTCTCTTTCTCTCAAAATAAATAAATAAGCTTTAAAAAAAAAGATTGGAAAAAAAGGAAGGAAATCCTACCATTTGTGATAACGTGGATGAACCTGGAGGATGTTATGCTAAGAAGCCAGACACAGAAAGACAAATGCTGTGTGATCTCATTTGCATGTGGAATCCAAAACCACATGCACCAGAGACTAGAAAAACCAGAGTAGTACAGGGGTTGCCAGGAGTTGGGGGGGGGGGGAGGAGAGGGGAGATGGGGAGATGTTATCAAAGAACACAAACTGGCAGTTATAAGATGAGTAAGTTCCGGGACCTAATATACAGATTAAATCTGCACATGGTGATTATAGTTAATTATACTGAATAGGGTACTTGAAATTTGCTAGGAGAGTAGATCTTAAGCGTTCGCACCACAAACCAAAACAAACGATGGTAACTATGTGAGGTGATGAATGTTAATCATCTGTAGTAATCATTTTACAATGTATATGTATATTAAGTCATCATGTTGTATACCTTTGGGGGGGTTAAGGCATGGGGGGGGAAATACATGCTTTTTTAAATTTGTCAATCATAACTCAATAAAGCAGAAAATATAAATAAATAAAAATAAAACTCAGCCAGAAATTTTGAGGAACTAAAAGTCAGTAGAACAAAGTTGAAGGAGGAACCAGAAACACACAGGGAAAGGGACTCAGGAGCAGCAGATGTGGCTAGTCCGATAGAGGAGGGACCCAGAGGTGACTATCAGAGGACCACAGTACAAGGAGTCAGATGGGTAGGACCTGATCCCTACCCCCTGCTGATGTCGAGAATCAGGCATTGGGTTCACCTGCCAGGACACAGGTGTGGTTGGAAGTGGGTCCCTCAAAAGCTGACGACCCCCCGGAGAAACCGCGACCCTCTTGAGTTTATACAACTGCATTCTTGCACATTCCTTCTCTACCCTGCACCTACTACCAGCCCTCCAAGAGGCAACAAAGCAATAAACAGTAAAAGAGACAAACCAGTGGGAACCCCCAAATACCAAGATTCTCAAATTATTCCAGAAAAAAAGGCCAGCACCGTGAAAGAAAGGGATCAGCTCAACAGACAATAAATCGCACTTCAGGAAAAGACAACTCATAAAGCAAACAGATGAAGACAATTTTTTAAAACATAATTAATGTCCTCAAAGAGATAAGAGGATTGTAAAAAATATTACGAAATGGGAAAAAAATGAGATCGCTTGGAAATGAAATATACGATGGTAAAAACCAAAAGCACAACAGATGGGCTGAAAAACCAGCATGGAAACAGCCAGAGAGAGAGCAGATGAGCCGGAAATCCAAGCCATGAACTTTCCAAGGATATACTGCAGGGGGAAAAGGAGATGGAAAATGCGGGAGAAAAGGGGAAAGACCCAGAATACAGACTATGTGCCAACCTATGTCGATTAGTAGCTCTGGAATGGGAGACTGGAGAGAGCAAAGGGAATACACACATGAAGAAAGAGAAAAGAGAGTTCAACAAAGACATGAGTTCTTGACAGAAAGAGCCCACTGGGTGCTAAGCAAGATGAACACAGACAGACATATTGTGATGAAACATCAGAAATCTCAGGATGCAGACAAAATACCAAACGCTAGAGAAAGGAAAGTAACACAGATTATCTACAATAAGCTGAAATTAGATCTTAGCAGCAGCACCAGATTCATGAAGAAACAAAGTGGTTTTGGGGTACCTGGGTACCCCAAAACCAAGAAAAGAATTCCACAGATTTAAAATCATACATAAATATTATGTGTGACCTCGCATCGAAAAAAGTCAAAATCTTGACAATTTTCTAGGAAAATTGCAATATTTGCACAGTCAGACCACAGAAATAATCAAAAGTCCATCCCTCTCCCCAAAAGCACCTGGAGACCTAGTTCAAAACATGGTTCCGCCATCAACTTGCTTTGTGACTTGAGCCAAGTGACGTCCCCTCTCTGAACCTCAGTTAAAAAAAAATTCTACTTTTCAAGGTTATGGTGAGGGCCACACGAGCAGACTGAGGTTAGTGATGGGAAGATCATGTGGTCCTACCTAACCCAGAGTCTCGATGACTGGCTGGCTCCTGAAACCCCAAGTGTTCATGAGAGCCCAGAGACTGACCTTCCTAATTTGCAGATGGGAGAAGTAGTGGCCAGTTAAACCTCACAGCCCACAGCTCAAACCTGATGCTGAGCTGGGAAGGGAACCCAGCCTTCCAGCCCCGGGGACCAGCAGGGTCCCACCTCCCCCGCACGAATCTCCACTCCTCCTTCTGCCAGCTCGCTCTGGAAATTGTGCGAGATGTCAGTGGTCTGGGCTCTTCCTCCAGCTCTACCAAGGAGCATCAGTGCACCCAGGCACCCAGCATGATTCTCTTCGGGATGAACCAACCCAAGGACAGTGCTCCGTCCCGAGATCCGTCCCCGGCGCCTGGAACAGACAGGCCGTCCAGCCATCACTGAATCACACCGGGTCGGGGTTTTCTATAGGGAAATGAGCTGTGAATTGCAAAACATTTTCAAATGCCTCGATTCATCATCTCCAGACATTTGATCTTTTAATGGGCTGTAAATGGCTTCCCAAAATCAAAACGTGGCCAAAAACAACGAAGGAGGCAGGCAGAGACAAGGAGAGAGGGATCCAGGCCTTTTCGGATGGAATTCAAAACCCCGTTCATCTCCAGGCACTACGATCGCAGGAAATCTTGGTGTCGGGCACTCTGCTCCCATGTGGGGTCCGTCTTAGGATCCCCATGTCCTGAACATTAAGTCTACGTCTGGGTGGCACCCTCTGAGCACAGGGTGCACGGTGGTGGGTGAATAGAGCTGTATGTACTACAGAATTAACTCCACCCAGAGACCGGCTTGGCAGGAGACATATATGTCCCTTTTACGACTCTCCTGGAAGGACTGGCCTGAGAGCACAGAATTGGGGAGCGGTGGGGCTGGTCCTTGAACTGCCTGGGCAGCGAGGGTGCCCTTAGCAGCCCTCACCAGGACAGGAGGGACTGGCATTATCTTTGGGCAGCAAATGTCTCTTCGACGTCTCATCTCTCCCTCTCCAGCTGGGTTCTCATGCAGGGTCCAGGAGGGGAAACTCATTCTCAGCCCTGGGGACAGAAGGGCTCCCCTCCAGGTTCCTCTTCCTTATGAGACAAGCTCAGTCCCCGATAGGGTGGAACAAGTGACTTGGCCCTGCTCCAGGAGACCCCGAGGCCGCTCCTACGGCAGTTTTCACCGAGCTAAGTGTTTGGCTCCACGGCTTGGCCAAGCTCCAAAACTCTTAATTTAGGGCCCTTTGGGACAGCAAGTGCTAAGTGGCTTCAGGAAATCAGGGCACAATGGAACGGAGGGCCTTCAGGACGCCCCCAGCCATGCCCACCTCTGAATACAACTAACCAACTGGTCTCCGACTCTGCCTGCCACCCAGGGAGGTGGCAACACAGCAGCCCCTCCTCCCCACAGCCCTGGTCCCACCCCAAGCACTGAACCCCGAGCCCCCCAGTTCTCCCATCTGAGCTTTGCTTTGGGACTTGATCTCACTCACACTTTCCCTCCATCCGTAGGACCCCAAGCTCTGAGCCTGAACCAAGCCCCAGGGCTTTGACCATGTCCTCCCCTCCCGGGAGGATCACCCAGTCTGCCCCCTTTCCCTCGTCCCGTGCTCTGCTCTGCCCTCACGTTGAGTCACCTCAGTGATTCCCCTTGAACCCTGACATAGGCCCTACTTGTCTAGACAGTGGTCACGCACCACCATAGCCCGTGGGACACTTCAATGGTCCAGCACTGAGCACATCGCCATCCAGACCCAACTTAGTGCATCTTGGAAACGAACACCACCAAACTCCTGGCCCCTCTACCCAGAAGCCCCAGCAGCCAGTGGCCCCAGACTCCACCCTCTCCGTCCCCCACTTCCCATGGCTAACTAGCCCGCACGCCAGGCAAGCCCACCTCCTACACCCCTCTCCTGCTCCGTCTGGATCTTGCACCTGGACAGCCTGGGTACCTGCTGGTCTCCCAGCCTCCAGCCCTGTCCCCTGCAGTCTCCTCTACATGCCACCAGAGGGCACTCCCTAAACCACAAATCTGTCCTGTCCCCGTAGTCACCTCCCCTCTCCAAACCCTCTCTCAGCTCCCCATCCCCCAAAGCTCCCACCCATCTTCCTGGTCCCACCTCCCAGCACGCTCCATGTTGCCACCCACACTGGCACACTGTCCCCCCTGGCACGCCATCTCCTCTTCTTCTGTTTGGCCAACTGCCACCCGACCAGTCTTTATTCAGGCTCTGCCCCCTCCTAGACGCCCTGGCCAGGAAAGAACTCTCTCTTCATGCTCCGCACGGTCCCGGGCACGCCTCTGTCTCAGCCCTAATCGTATTAGAAAACTATAGGCTCCCAAGGACAGTGGGCTCAGGGCAGGCCTCATAAAGGTGTGCCGATCTGACCCCAGGCCCTATGTCCCAGCAGGACCTTCTCTCATCCACATTCACTCACTTACCAAAAACTGCTTCTCAGGCTCTACTCCATGGCAGGCCCTGAGCCCCGCAAGGTCTGCCCCCATGCCTGCGACCGCCCATCTCAAGGTTAAGGGTATTGAGTTCCAGGCCCCCCTCCACTTGGCCCTGATCATTCGAATCACCTGGCCATACCGTGCCCAACCTCCAGAGGCCAGTTCCAGGGGCTCTGCCTGCCAGTTGGGTACAAGGAGCTCTATGAGAGTGGAGGTTGGCAGCCTGAAGGCAACGGCCCGATGGACGGGCAATCTGGATGACTCTGGCCACGCCCTTGAAGCAGAGCCCATGGGGCCTTGGCCGGTCCCCAGAGAGATACAGGCAGAGGAGCCAGGTCCTCACCCCCTTCCAGGAGAGAAAGAGTAACTCTGGCACAGACAGCCCATCAGGCTCCTGACCACACAGAGACCCTCTCCTGCGGCCAGAGTCCAGCCCGGGACCCCAAGACCTGTTTTGCGGTTGGCAAAGCAGTTCCAGGTACTGTTACGGGCTGAGCTGTGTCCCCTCCCCGCAAATTCATATGTCGAAACCCTAACCCCCAGTAACTCAAGATGGGACTGCGTTTGAAGATATATGAAGATAGAGTCTTTTTTTTTTTTTTTAAGTTTATTTATTTGAGAAAAACTTGTGCGCAGGAGAGGCAGAAAGAAAGGGGGAGAGAGAGAATCCCAAGCAGGCTCCACGCTGTCAGTGATCCTGATGCAGGGCTCGAACTCCTGAACCGTGAGATCATGACCCGGGCCGAAATCAAGGGTCAGATGCTTGACCGACGGAGCCACTCAGGTGTCCCAAGATAGAGTCTTTAAAGAGGGACTTAAATGAAGTCATTAGGGTCATTTGGGTGGGTTCCAACCCAGTATGAGTGTTGTCCTTTTAAAAAGAGGAAATGTGCCAATATGAATGCAAACACGAACAGAGGGAAGACGGCGCAAAGATCCGGGGAGACGGCAGTCATCCGCAAGCCAAGCAGAGGGGCCTCCGGGGAAACCACCCTTGTCAACACCTCCGTCTTGGACTTCCGGCGTCCAGCCCCGCGAGGAAATTCATGTCTGTTGCTCAAGCTGCCCGCGTGGGGGCACTGACCTCCCGGTCCTCGGAAACTAACACACAGCCTTTGCATCCAGTGTCAGGTCGGAGCTTTACCAGAGGAGGAGGCTGAGCCTCCAGCGAACACAAGGTCACACGCTGAGTAAGTGGTCAGTTTAGGCCTTGGCGCTCGGTCTTCAATCCCAACTCCGTGCTGCATCCACCTTGCCCTTGAGATCAGCAGACGGCTGGGGAGCGGACTCAGTAGCCCCCGGCAGGGGCTTATTAGCCAAGTCCCTCCGGGAGCCCACACCCAAACCGGGAAGGTGGAGGGGCCCGTGTGAGACCACCGGGACAATGCTTGCGGGCAGTTCAGGCCACAGCAGGGCTCGTAGGGTGGGCCTCGAGCCGCCTGGCTCCCTGCCCCCTCCTCACTGCAGCCCCCGACGCGGGTCAGACCTCCCAATCTTTCTCACTCAGCCCTGGGCATACGGACAGCTAGAGACTCCACTTTTACAGATAAGGAAACGGGGCAGGGGGAGTGGGTATGCATCCGAGGCCACCCAACAAGCCAACAGGCAACCAAGATTCAAGCCCAGCCCTTAGCCGCTTGGCTACCCTGCCAGACCGACTCAAAGAGCACCTGGCTCCTGGCAGACTGCGGTCTCTCCCCTCGGGGCCACGCTGCCTGGAGCAGGCTGTGCAAACAGACGGGGCTCGAGGCGGCGGGCTGCTGAAGGAAACTGCAAAAGACCAGGAGCTGGCCGACACAGGGGCCTGGGGCCTGGGAGGGAAGAGGGATCCAAGCTCGATCTCCCCAGCCTGGAGCAAGGAGCCAAATCTAACAAGATGAAACATGACCGGGCGAACGTGGAGTCCGGCACTGAGGCCCCAAAACCCAGCGGACGAGTCCCAGATGGGGCACGGAGGGTCTCGCCAACAGTAAGTTCAGCGTGAGTCAGCGGTGTGTGCTACAGCCTCCGAAAGGCAAGGGCAATCCCAGGCTGTCTTAACGCAGAAGAACGTCGAGAACACCCTGCCCCCCTGTGCACCAGCCCATGTGCGGTGGACCCTGGGCTGAGCCACCAGATCCCCCTCAGCCAAGGGCTATCAGCGGTCGGACCCTCCCAAGCCTGCCTCAGCTGCCCAGAGCTGCCCTCGCCCGAGCTCCGGCTCCCCCCGGGACGGCCCCCATCCAGGGCCTGGTTCGTTCATGAGTTGAAAGGCTCAGGGGCACCTGGGCGGCTCAGTCGGTTGAGCGACCGACTTCATGATCTCGAGGTTCATGGGTTCAAGCCCTGCGTTGGGCTCTGTGCTGACAGCTCAGAGCCTGGACCCTGCTTTGGATTCTGTGTCTCCCTCTCTCTCTCTGCCCCTCCTCTGCTCTCTCTCTCTCTCTCTCTCTGCTCCTGGGAGAGCCGCCACGATGGTGATAGAGGGCACCCAGGAGGGGCGGGCAGAGGCAGGACACCCACTCGGTGGGGAGAGGGTAAAGATACATGAGACTCACCCTACTGGAAAAGAGGAGGCGAAAACACAGGGTTTTTTGTTTGTTGGGTTTTTTTGAGAAAGAGAGAGGGTGCAAGTGAGTGAGAGAGAGAGAAGCCCACCAGGGGCAGAGAAAGAGGGAGAGAAAGAGAGAGAAGCGGGGCTCACACGATGTGGGACTCGAACTCACGAACCTTGAGGTCATGACCTGAGCCAAAGTCAGATGCTTAACCGACTGAACCACCCAGGTGCCCCAACACCGAAGGTTTTTTAACCAGAGGGGAACCCAGTCGGTGGGATTCAAGGAGAACCCTCTGATGGCAGTAGAAAGGGACAGAGGCCAGAGGCTGGGCCAATCTGGACAAATGGACAGAGTCCGTGAAGGTGCTCACAGCTGAAGCCCACGCCTCTCCCCTTGAGACGGTCTGTCCATTTTCGGTGCTCCCTTCGGACAAACTGGGTCCAAACCTGCCAACCGTAGACCGCGGCCAAGTCTCTCCCAATAAGTGAGTGTCTCTGTGGCTGATGCTTCTCTCCCTCTCTCAACCACGTGCGCCACTGACCGTGCGCCACGGTCTTGTTTATGCATTTTGAGACAGACAGAGACAGCATGAGTTGGGGAGGGGCACAGAGAGAGAATCCCAAACAGACTCCGTGCTGTCAGTGCAGAGCCTGACTCGGGGCTCGAACCCACGAACCTCAAGACCATGACCTGAGCCGAAGTCAGACGCTTAACTGACTGAGCCACCCAGGCGCCCCGGGGAACTGAGTGCCAGTAGGAACTCAGGAGCATCTGCATAAGCAGACAGGTCTGCCGGTGTCCCTCGATAGTTTTTATTGGAGCTGTCCATTTTGAGGCAATACCAGGGGAGAATTTAAGTCATTTTAAGGTCACCAACCTTCGGAAGGAAAGGATACTGACCCGCAAGCCCCACGGACCTAGTCTTTCTGTAAACCAGAAGAGCAATGACATGGAGTCTGGGGTCCAGCACTGAGGCTGGACGGGAGAACGAGGCGTGTGGGTTCAAATTCGGGTCCGCGGGCGACAGGGAGCCAGCACCACCCCCCCCCCCCCCAGGGAGCACAGCTGTGCCTCCTCGTCACCGTCTGTATTCATTCTCTAGCACATTCCACGGTGAGGAATTCCTGAGGCCTCCCCCACCTGAGACAAGGCTGGAACGAACCCCACATGGCGCATCAGCCACTTACGGATCGAATTTCCCATTCGCACGCGGGCAGCAGAGGGAGTATACGATTTGGCCAAACAGACAGCGTGGTTTGGAGCATCGCAATAGCGGCCCACGATGACTCCCATCAACAGGACTGCCAGAGGCAACAAGCTGCCAGAGTTTGGTGCTAAATGTCTTCCATGGGATCGGCATTCCCACACGCAGTTCAGTTCGGGAGGCCACCTGCTGAGAAACGCTCTGGCGACACAGATCCCACCACCAGAAATGGAACTCACTAGAACTTTTGTGCAGTCAGGCGCCACACATCTGTTCTGGACCGACCGACTGTCTTCAGCGTCCACCCGGGACCATGAGGCATTTGGCCCGCAAGTGACCTCTACAGAAGCCAGAGCTTTCTGTGTGTCCAAGATCAGGACAGGACCCAGCAGTGTGTCCTCCTCGGTGGTCCTTCTCAAATGGACCGTCTCTCAAAACCGCCCGCTGACTCGGGTCCCGTGGAGACGAGCCCAGGAACATGCCCTTGTAACAGGCTTTCTGGTGACGCTGCGTAAGGAAAGTGACCCTATCCACTCGACAGAGGTTGGAAATGAAAACAGGAGGGGGCTCCTGGGTGGCTCAGTCGGTTAAGCGTCCGACTTCAGCTCAGGTCATGATCTCACGGTTCGTGAGTTCAAGCCCCATGTCGGGCTCTGTGCTGACAGCTCAGAGCCTGGAGCCTGCTTCAAATTCTGTGTCTCCCTCTCTCTCTGCCCCTCCCCTGCTCACGCTCTCTTTCTTTCAAAAATAAATAAACATTAAAAAACAAAAAAACCACTAGGTAAGAGCTATCACCATGCCTGTGTTACAGAAGCCAGGCAGGCTGAATAGCTTCCCCCAAAAGAAAAATACACACCTAGCGATGGACCCGGTTAACGTGCCGATGGGCACTTCTTTCCTCGCAGACCACATTTGGAACAGCACTGAAGGAACAGCCTCATTCTCTCCCAGTTCCATTTCCTGAGACAGAGACTCTGGTTGGCCAAGCTCCTCTGGTCACGCGTGCTGGGGCCCACCTGCCTTGGTCGGGTACCCACCCCGGTCCAGCCAGGTGTGGGGGACCCACATGGCACAGAACAGGGAGCCTAGGGCCCCCTGCAGCCGGCACTCTGGGGGACACTGTCCTTTACAATAGACAGTGATGGAGACAGGTGCCTTACTGACCTCTCCTATAGGACACATGTGTCCCCAACAATCATCTCCTCCTTCTTTGCTAACAGACCCCGGTTCTCTTCAGACTCTGGGCATCAGTAAGTTCAAGAATGGTGAGTAAAACCATTATCTCACTGGTTGAGCTGTGGACATGTTCATTCATTTCTGGTCAGTGACAAGTAAGAGGAAGTCAGCTGAGGGGCTTCTGGAAAATATCATCCTCTATGGGGGAGGGAGGACTCAGGAAGAGAAGCTCCTCCCTATTTCTGTATACAATTGCATGAGGATGTGATGCCTGGAGCTGTGGCAGCCAACTTAGAGCCACAAGGGAAGAGAGCCTAAGGAAAGCAGAGCAAAAAGCAGGGTCCTTGAGCATTTAATGCTGCCGAATTAACCAACCCTTGAGCCACCCATTTCTTAATATGCGAAACCTTAAACGACTTTGTTGTTTAAGCCCACATCAGTAGGGTTTTATGGCTCACATTTTTTTTTTTTATGTTTATTTAGTTTTGAGAGATAGAGAGACGGAGCACGAGCGGGTGAGGGGCAGAGGGAGAGGGAGACACAGAATCCGAAGCAGGCTCCGGGCTCCGAGCCGTCAGCACAGAGCCTGATGCGGGGCTCGAACTCACAAACCGCGAGATCACGACCTGAGCCGAAGTCGGACGCTCAACCGACTCAGCTACCCAGGCGCCCCTCTATGACTCGCATTTTTTAAAAGCATCCCAGACAAAACAACCTGCCGTCAAGGCATAAATATGTGAAGCCAGGAGGCCTAACTTGTGTCCTACTTGCACCATTTCCTGACCTCACGGCTTTGGGCAAGTCTCAACCTCAGAGCCTCAGTTTCCTCATCTGTAAAACGGGAGCCCACTTTCCAAGGGCTGCCAGAAAGTCTCAAGAGCAGTAACACCTGTAGGAACGACTACAGACACATGGACGGCGCATCTCCAGGCTACTGTTCAGACGGCCAGAGCCTTGGTTCAGGGTTTTAGGCTTCTCCGGGCGTAAACATTTAGTTTCCGTAAACTTCAGCGTAGCACGTGCCTCGTGACCCCCGCTGCTGACCGCCAGCCGCGGTGCCGGCCCTGGACGGCGTGGGCCAAGGTGGCTTCGCTCACTGTTCCCATAAAGGTTCACAGAGCCCCTGCCTCACGCGAGGCCCGAGACCAGCTGCGTGATCGCCGTGGGCCCTCGCCAACCCGGGATGGTGAAAAGTGCCCGGGACGCGGGTGGGTCAAGAGAGCCAGCTGCCAGGGCCAGTCCTGCTCTGCCTGGCTGAACGGGCTTTACCATGCCTGAGCCTCAGCTGGCTCATCTATAAAATGGGGGAAACGACATGCAGCCCGAGAGCAAAGAAAATAAATATGAGTGCAAAGCATTTTGTCACTTGTAAAGCAACATGAGTGGTTTACTCTCGGGGTTTGTGACTGCGGTTAGGCACAGCCAAAGGCCATCGAGGGGACTGCCGGCACGGAGGTGCAGACTCACTGGAACATCCCCCGGCCCCGTCTCTGACAGTGTCACTGCAGCGCTGTCCGGGGGAGGGACGCGCCCGCGGAAAGGCCACCGCTCCTGAGCTCCCGTGGCTGCTGGTACGCCACAAGGGGCTCCCGCTCTGGGAAGCGGACAGCATTCGTTCAGGAATATCTTCTCCAAAGCATCTCACGGTGCACTTGGAGGGGGAATTAGAAAGCTTTGCACCGCGAGGGGTCCCGCGAAGACGACCTTGTTCCAGCCCCCTCTTTACAGGTGAGCCAACGAGGCCCCGAGAAGCGAAGGACCCAAGGCGGGGGGCGGGCAGCAAGCTGGTGGCAGGGTCGGGACGGACGCCAGGACTCCTGCTTTTAATTTTCTCCCACCCTCCCACAATCAGCAGGGAGACTGGTTCCCAGTGTTCACTTGAGGGGGGAAAAGAAAAACTGATAAGAATCTGAAGAATGTGAGTGCCGAGAGGGAACGAGGATGGAATTTGGCATTTGATATCCCGAAGATCACACACAATTACGACCCCGCGAGTCTCTTGCGAGAGCACCTTCTAGGCCTGCGTCCGTTTCCAAAAGGGCGGGGCTCCGAGTCCGAACGCCGGGCCCAGCTGGGTGCCCCCCCCTCCGCAGCCCGCGGCTGGCTTTGAGTCTCCAAGGAACCCCTCAATCCCCCTGCAAAGGGCTTGAAGCAACTCAGATGCCAGCGGGGAATGAACACGGCATTCCGAATTAAATCCTGCTGTTTATGGAGTTCGCCTCTTCTTCGGGCTTCTCAAGCCTGCCTTTCCTCCCGACCTCTTGGAGGCGTCTTGCTACAAGCACACGTGGCTGGCGGCTCAGGGAACCACCCCCAGCAGGTACCAGGGAAACTAACACGGGCTAGACACCACAGGACCCTACACTCTCCATCTGAGATGAGCCAGTGGGTTGCAGGGGCCTTCTCCACAAGAGCTTCCGGAGCCCTGGGTTCACTGTGTGACCGCGGACTGGCCCCATCCCTCTCTGGGCCTCCACCCGCTCCTGGAGCTGGGGCCGGCAGGGGCGCGGAGTGAAGCCGGGGGGGGGGGGGGGGGCTGGTAGAGGCCATCACGCTCACCTTGGCAGAAGGCCCAGAGACAGTGACGCTGCCTCTCGCCTGGGAGTCAAACAGTTGGAAAACCAGACTGGCAGAGCGAGTGGCTTCCTGATGTCCACCAGCCAGCTAGGGCCAGGTTTCTACTCCTCGGGGGACTGGAGGTGCCCACGCACTCTCCAGGAGGGGAGCTCTGCAGACACCTGCAAAATCGTCCCCAAGCCAGGGGCTTACCGAGAATTTCCGGCAAAACAAAGCCACCTGGATGGGGCGCGTCGTGGACAGGTGCGGGCTGCAGTCTACCAGCCCGGTCTACCTTGCCCGCCTCCAGAGGGCGGGTACCCCGAGCTCTTGTCACCCCCGCCCCTGGCCGAGTGTAGCATGGGGCGCCCATCAGCGACCATGTGTTGACCGCACGTGAAAATGAGGAAAGAAGGGGCAGCGGTGGTGCAGACTGAGGTCCCACTCCTGCCACTCTCCGTCACTGAGCCTTGTCTGGCCCTCCGGTGGCCGCTCTCTGGCCCACTGCCTCCCCCTCCCCAGGCTGAGCTGTGCCTGGGCCCTCGGCCCACAGCAGTGTCTTTTAGGAAAGCCCCCTCCTCCCCACCTGACCCCTCCTCTCCCAAGCCTTCGCTGTCCCTTTGGACAGGCTGGACCCCCTCCTCTTGGTGCCCCCAACTCTGCCCACCTGCTCCCAGCCACTGTGTCCCCCAGGGGGTACACCATCTCTTCCTGTCTCTTTCTGCTGTCCCTGACGGCGGAAATCCATTCAACTTGTGTCTCCATGGCAGCCTCTGGCGTCAGGTGGGTGACAAAGGAAAATGATTGTGAATGAATGAGTTCGGTGGGAGGATTAAACGCACATGACTTGTATACTGGAAGAAACAAGTTTAGGATCCTCACGTTCCAATTCTTTTTTTTTTAATTTGTTGTTTAATGTTCATTTACTTTGAGAGAAACAGAGAGAGTGCATGTCGGGGAGGGGCAGAGACAGAGGGAGACACAGACTCCGAAGCAGGCTCCAGGCTCTGAGCCGTCAGCACAGAGCCCAACGCGCGGCTCGAACTCAAGAACCACGAGATCATGACCAGAGCCGAAGTCAAACGCTCAACTGACTGAGCCACCCAGGCGCCCCTCGAATTCTAACATACCTTACCAGCGGATCATTTCCCCTTGGGAAAGCATCTTTGTTTGAAATCAGAATGAAGGCCCACTAAAACAGGATTCCTTAATGCAAACATCTGCTTCGCCCACATTGAGAGACTGTATCGAATACGCACGAGGGGAGAGAAGCTGCAAATTGCAACAAGCAGATGTGTTTGAGAAAGAATCTCGGCTCTGGCCAGATGCACCGGGAGGGGCCCACCCTTTTCCCGGCGGTCCCGTGACCGTGCCGTCACCGGGAGGACACCCTCAGCAGCCAGGGTGCAGCGATCAGGCATCAGATGGGTACCGGGGGACCCTCCTCTCCCTCCTCTGTCCACTCCCCTCACCTGTAAAAGTGGTACGAACCGAGGCGTCTGATACCAAGTTCCCGGTATGCAAAACCAAGATAATAACAACACTACGAAGAACTGTGGACGTCAGATGATGAAGTCCTGTAGGGGCCCTGGAACGGGGCGGGAGGACACTGGACCAGCTCTCAGGGACTGGCAGCTAGTTTTATTCACACTCATTGATATACCTCCCGGGATCGTAATTAGGCATCGGATGGATGACGCATCTGGACGTCCGCTGTATTCTGTTAGCATCACGTACATACTGGCGTCTCTAATCTAGAAGATGCCGATCCCCGATGCTCCTTTAGAGCCCTTCCCACACCCCCCTGGGTGAGCAGCCCTGGCCCGCCTTCCCCGGGAGCCGAATCGGCCCGGCCTCCCACATCCGCTCCAGCCAGGCCATCGATTTAACCAGTGTGCCAACCAGCTACGGTCTCACGACGAAGGCCCGTGCTCAGCAGCGCCCACACCCCTCCCCTGAGGAGTCCCTCAGAGAACTCTCCAGAGTGACAAACGTTCGGGAGAGAAGTGGAAATCCACTCCCAAGGCACTGACCGGGAGGCCAGGGACGGGAGAGTCGGGAAGCCCAGAAGCCCTCAAGCCGGCTCTGGCTCACAGTTGGTGCACCAAAAAAGGGCTGCTGCTTCCGCCAACGTCTCTGTGTCGCGGGTCAGGAAGCGAGAGCTCGGACCGCTCAGGCGTCTGAGACCCGCCGGCCGCAGGGCAGTGGACAGTCAAGCACCAAGCGACGTGTGGAACTGGCCGCCCTGAGCCCAGTAAGGGGCACTAGTGCTGAGGAAGCTCTGGAGTCTGTATTTCTGCCCTCTCTGGGGACAAATCACCATCCCGTGAGTCAGGAAACGGGGGGTCTCATGCTGGCTCAGCCTGTGACTCCCTGGGTGACCTTGGGCGGCCCCCAATCTCTGGGCCTCAACCTCTTCGTTTGAAAATGGCAGGCTTTGGGGAGCCTGGGTGGCTCAGTTCGAGCATCTGACTTCAGCTCAGGTCATGATCCTGTGGTTTCATGAGATCGAGCCCTGAGTCAGGCTCTGTACACTGCCAGGAGCCTACTTTGGATTCTCTCTCTCTCTCTCTCTCTCTCTCTCTCTCTCTCTCTCTCTGCCCCTCCCCTGCTTGCACTCTCTCTGTCTCTCTCAAAATAAAAAAATTTTTAAAATTTTTAAAGAAATCAAAACAGTGGTCACACCTGGGGGTGCTGCCTGGGCAGGGGCACACAGAAGCCTCGAGGCGCTGGGAAGGCTCTCTCTCTGGATCGGACACGTGATCGGGTCACCTGAGTGTGAACACGTGTAGAAACGCATCCAGCCGTAGGCTTGAAGATTGTATTTTGCCCTACAGCCCTACCAACCGCACTTTATTGGATTTAAGTTATGCTTTGAAAAAAAGAGAGTTAAAAAACAAAACGAAATGAAACAGAACAGGGCAATTCTAAGCCATCTGGCCGACTGACATTTGTTCAGCACCAGACCTGACGTGGTCACTGGAAGGGAAGCCGAGCTCCGCATCGGGCTCTCTGCCCTCAGTGCAGAGCCTGCTTTGGATCCTCTCTCTGCCCCGCCCCCCTCTTGCTCACACACACTCCCTCTCTCTCTTTCTCTCTCAAAAATAAATAAATTTTAAAAACTGAAGCACAGAAATCGGAGGCAGATGAGCAGAGCGGGCAAGGGCCTGGGTGCTCACCTGAGGACGAGGTGCCTGGCTCTGCTGGGAGAGCCAATCCCGCCCACCACACAGAACTCGGACCCCCAGTGCCTCGCCCCAGCCCCCGCCATCCCCTCCCATCCACGGGTTCCCGTCCGTCTTCACCCGGGCTCCCCTCCCTCCTGGCCTTGCAGCCTGTCTGCCCAGCAACACCCCAGGCTGGGGCTGCCGAGGGGCCATCCGCCATCCACACAGCCTGGAACAACACCCGCCCGCCCCCCCTGCACCACCTCCTGATCAGATCCGCCGGAGCCCTGAGCCCACAGGCGGGAGAGCGTACCCACTTCCTCCCCGGCCCCCCAAGCTTCCCACTCCCCGGCTCGGGAAAGCAGGGGCCCTCTCCACCCCTCAGCTTACCTGGGATCAGGAGGCCCACCTCCCAACCCCCATGTTTCCCAGGCTTTTGTGTCTATTCTGCGCTGGATCTTTCTCCCAAGATCTGCACGCTCCAGGCTCTTGTGTCAAATCCTGATCCCCGTGCCCGGGGATATTACAGACCTGGTCTCTCCTCGTCTTTGGGGCCACAGTACTCAAAAGAGGAGGCCACACTCCCAGGCTCAGCATCCTTCGCCCAGACTTGTCCCTCGGCCTGCTGGCCTCCTGTCCCCTCCCCACTACCAGCTACAGCTCCACTGGCTGGCCCAGGGCCTCTTCTCTGCCCTCCTCGTCCCCGGCCTTTGGTGACAGAACACATCCCAACCCCTGGCTCGTATACGCTGAGCTCCAGCCTCCTCCCTCTCTGAGCCTCATCTAGATGTTGAGGTCCCCAGGTCCCTTGAGGCTCTGTGCCCGCCCTGAGGGAGCTCATCCTCTCCAGGCTTCCACGCAGAAGGCCCCGGTCGTGCGTCTTCACCACGACGTCCCAGCACCACTCAGTCCCCAGGCTCAAAATGCAGGCTCAGCATCCACACACCAAAACGTCTTTCTTCCTGAGGCTCTTCTCCGGACGGCACCTTCGACGCCCTGGTCTGCCACGTGGCTTCACGCCGTCCCCTAGCGTTATCCTGGCACCGCCTCCCTTCTCGCTCCTGTGCGCCGTCAGTCCAGGCCTCGCGGGTCCCTCCCAGGACACACGAAATCCGACTTCCTCCAGACCCCCAATGCCGGCGGAGGACAGGGATAAAAAAGACCGGATCACGCTCGACTCTGTGTGCCCCCAGCATCCAGCATCAGTGTGACTCCAGTCGGGGCTGAGGAATGAATGTTCATCTGGAACGTCTTCTGGAACGTTCTCTGGTGTCTGCAGAGACCTATAAGCTGGCAGAGCAGTTCTGTGGGGCTGGAGTGGCCCTGGGGTGGGCGTGGGGGGCAGTTCAGCCTTGGCCTGCAGCCAGGGGAGCCATCAGAGCAGTTTTCAAAGCAAGGACACGATGTGAACACAGCTAAGTTCCAGAAGGTTTTCTCCAGCAGCCCCTATGTGCACGGGCCGAAGATTGCAGCTGCCAGAGAAGCAAGAGCTGCCCCCGGAGGTCGGTGGGTAGAATGCAATTCCTCGTCCGGCTTTGTTCTCAACTGCGATTGATCGAAGGCAAAAGTCCCTCTGGTCAGACCTTCCCCCCCACCTTCCCCCCTCACCTTTCCGCTGCTCTCATCCGGCTGCTTCCCCCAGGGCCTCCAGGCCCCGCCGTCTGGCCACAAGAAAGGCGCAAAATCACCAGACGGGCATCACAACTCTGTCTTAACATCAAGTTCTTGGTTTGTTTCTGAAGAGCCATGTCCCCTGCAGCCCCGCTGATTAAAGGGCTTTCCTCCCAGGAACACCCGCCCCCCCCCCCCAGCCCACCGCCAGGAGGGTCCCCAGGGGCCACCGGGAGCGAGTGGGGGTGGGGGCTCCGCACCTCTCCTGCTCCCAGCAACCTGGCCACCGCAGCGGGGCCCGGCTAATGCACTTGGATTTGTCGGTGGCTTTCGCCGTGGGATCAAAACAAAACCAAATCCACCGCCATGCCGCAGAGTGCTCTGAACCGGGCCACCCAACGGTCACACATGAAAAAGCTGCCAGCTAATGACTTGCAGTTTTGCTGCTAGGAAGGCTTCTTTTAATCAGTCCTGCGGCGGGATCGGTGGGATCGCTGAGCGTTTGGTTAGCATTCCTGGGGATAAGGTTTTCTCCCCTCCAGGAGAGACCTCACAGCAGGACATTTGGAAACATGACCTGCTCTCTCTCTCTCTCTCTCTCTCTCAACCACTTTACTGAGACTGACAAACTAAAAGCCATATGTAATCAATGGATACAACTTGATGAATTCAGAGATAAATATGCACTCCGCAAACCAGCACCACAATCTGCACCGTAAACACACCCAGCACCTCCGTAACTTTCCTCTCACCCTATTTATTAGTATTGTTATTTTGTGATAAGAACCCTCAAAGGCGGGGGGCGCCTGAGTGGCTCAGTCAGTTCGGTGTCCAACTCTTGATCTCAGCTCAGGTCATGATCTCGAGGTTAGTGAGTTAGAGCCCTGTGTCGGGCTCTATGCTGACAGCACGGAGCTTGCTTGGGACTCTCTCTCTCTCTCTCTCTCTCTCTCATTCTCAAAATAAATAAATAAAAATTTATTAAAAGGGGTGCCTGGGTGGCTCAGTCTGTTAAGCGTCTGACTTCGGCTCAGGTCACAATCTCACAGTTGGTGGGTTCGAGCCCCGCATCGGGCTCTGTGCTGACAGCTCGGAGCCTGGAACCTGCTTCGGATTCTGTGTCTCCCTCTCTCTCTGCCCCTCCCCTGCTCACACACTCTCTCTCTCAAAAATAAATAAAACATTTAAAAAAGTTAAAACTTTGGGGCGCCTGGATGGCTCAGTCGATTAAGCGTCTGACTTCGGCTCAGGTCATGATCTCACAGTTCATGGGTTCGAGCCCTGCGTCAGGCTCTGTGCTGACAGCTCAGAGCCTGGAGCCTGCTTCGGATTCTGTGTCTCCCTCTCTCTCTGCCCCTCCCCTGCTCACACTCTGTCTCTCTAAAATAAATAAACAGACTTAAAAAAAAAAAAAAAAAACACTGCAGGGGCGCCTGGGTGGCTGAGTCGGTTGAGCGTCCGACTTCGGCTCAGGTCGTGATCTCTTGGTTTGTGGGTTCGAGCCCCGCGTCAGGCTCTGTGCTGACAGCTCGGAGCCTGGAGCCTGCTTCGGATTCTGTGTTTCCCTCTCTCTGACCCTCCCCTGCACTTGCTCTCTCTCTGTCTCTCAATAATAAATAAATGTTAAAAAAAAAATTAAAAAAACAAAAGAACCCTCAACATCAGACCTACCCTCTTAGTGAATGTTTAAGTGTGCCATATGCTGTTAACCACAGGCACCATGCCGTCCGGATCTCTTAGACGCTCCTCTTGCCTCCCCGATTTCCTGCCACCCCCAGCCCCTGGCAAGCACCTTTTCACCCCCCGCTTCTACAAATGTGACCATTGTATATTATTTCCTTAAGTTTGACTATTTTAAGTCACTCATATAAACAGAATCGTATACGATCTGTCCTTCTGTGTCTAGTTTCTCTCACTTAGCATTCTGTCCTCCGGGTTTATCCGTGTTGTCGCAAAGGGTGGGATTTCCTTTTTTGTTAAGGCTGAATAATATTCCACTGTAAGTAAATGCCACATTTTCTTCATCCATTCATCCATCTATGCACGGGAACCTACTTTATGGTGACAGAAAGTTCCAGCAACAGCCCAGAAGGTCTCCTGCTTTCTGACCCTCCGAAACTGAAGCGTCAGGACATGGGCGTCGTGACCATTCTACAGATGGTCAGACTGAGGTTCAGAGCAGGGACGTGGTGTATCACCTTGCTGTCGCCATTGTAACAAATTAGCTCCAACTCGCTGGCATAAAAGAGCACATATTCACCATCTTACACTTCTGGAGGTGGGAAGTCTGAAATCAGTTTCACTGGGCTGGAGTCAAGCTGACGTTGGGCTGGTTCCCTCTGGAGGCTCTGCGTTCCTCGGTCCCTTCTGCCTCCCTCTTAATGGGATCCTTGGGATTGGGTCGTGCGCACCAGGATAACCCGCGACCCTCTCCCATCCCAACAGCTGTACTTAATCACATCTGCGAAGTCCCTTTTATCATGTAAGGTCACTTATTCACAGGCTCTGGGGATTAGGACGTGGACATCTTCGGTGGCCGTTATTCTGCCTCCCCACGGCTGGCCCCAGGCCACAGAGCCAGGAGGTGGCCAAGCTGTGCCTCCGGAGGGAGGTGTGTTCAGACAAGTGGGGACAGGGTCACAAACCTTCAGCACGCTTTCGGGGTCCCCAGCCGTCAGCAGACATCTGGCTTTCGGACACTTGGTTCTTTGTTAATACGGAGGGTGCGTGGGTCAAAGGAACAGTGCGGAAGCCCTACAGACGGGACGCCGGAGGTGGGTGCACGTGGCTCAAGAATGCCAGACCCACCGCCCTCGGGGCACCTCTGCCCCACCGGTTCCAGACCTGGAGAACCCCTCCCGCCTCCGGAGTCCAGTTCTGCCGGGAAACTCACGGCAACCTCTCCCTCTTCTGCCCAGAAAGACCCCCTTCCTAGTCACTTAACCCCCCTGCTCTCAGGCTCCCCCACCCCCGCCTCCGTGCTCCCTCACCACTCTGCTGTGCTCCTCGAATGCACCCACTACAGTGCAGACACACGCAAACGTGGCCCTTTCTGCACCAGGCCACTCACGCCACCTACCTGTGCTTCCTTCGTCGCTCATCCTCCACACACTCAAACCCCAAACGGTCAGGCAGCTCCGTGGTGACGGGCACGAACTAGGACAGCCAGGGTTCAAGTCCTGGCTCTGCCCTTACCAAGAATGAATGTACTCAACACGCTTAGAATACCACCGGACGGGTAATACGCTCTAATTTAGTGTTTGCCAATGTAATGAGGCATCTAGGATGTCCTAGGCACTGCAGTGCCCGGGACAGACCTGGTCTCTGGGCTCGGGAGGCTTATAGTCTGAGAACACAGATATTAAACAGATAACAAACTAATTAATTACGGAGTTAAACGATGTAAGGGGTAACACGTGTCCCTGCCTGTCTGGGTCCACATCGGCTGGAAAGGAGCACACTGGCTGCTGCAAAGCCCGACTGCCATGTCGTCACCTGTTTCTGAGTTAGCAACACTCAAATATGGGCTCACACAGGACCCTGTGTATCAGTCGTGTTTCTAGCTGCTATCGACTTGATGCTTTTTTCTTTAACGTTTATTATTTATTATTGAGAGAGCGTGCGCACCAGCAGGGGAAGGTTAGAGAGAGAGGGAGACACGGAATCCGAAGCAGGCTCTGGGCTCCAAGCTGTCGGCATGGAGCCCGACACGGGGCTTGAACTCACGAACCGAAAGATCATGACCTGAGCCGAAGTCGGATGCTTAACTGACTGAGCCACCCGGGCGCCCCTTAACTTGATGCTTTAACATCTGCCCTATGGGCACATGCCACACATACCTTGTTCTGGAAAACCCGAGGGTGTGCCTGAGTCACCCTGCCTTTGCCTCCCGCTCCCTCACAGCCACCCCCCAAAAGTCCCACCCCCGGGGCATGGCTCTCCAATACAAACCAAGCCATCCAGAGGCTACACCCAACCTTTTAGGGACTCACACTCAGGGCCACGATCCACCAGCCCTATTCATCCCAGGGCCAGGCACCGCACCACCAGGGACAGCCCCTGCAACTGTCCAAACTAGCCAGCCTAAGCCTGCCAACCTTCCCCCACCTGTTCCTTCCAGCAAAAGCCACAACAAAGTGTCTCATTCCACCCCCACCCACCCCTGGAAAACCCTGGTGCTTCCTCATGTGGCCCCATGTGGCTTGTCATGCCCGCTAGTCCTGGAAATTGTAAGTAATAAATATCGATGCCTCACAGTTTTCTACTGAAACGGTACGTCTTAGGGGAGCCTGGGTGGCTCAATCGGTTAAGCGTCCGACTTCAGCTCGGGTCACGACCTCACAATTCATGAGCTCGAGCCCCGCGTCGGCCTCTGTGCTGTCAGCCGTTTTAGAATATCCTGCCACTTCGTCAATCTAAATACAGACCCTCAGCTTGGTGATGCAGACGGCACAGGGGTGAAGCCAAGAAGCCCAGCTTCCACCCTGCTGAGCCACTCCGCAGCTGTGTGACCTCGGACAAGTCCCTCTTCAACTCCCGGCTCTGCTGTTTTCCCCTGGGGATGACAGTGGGGGGCAGGGGGGGAACAAGGCCTGTCCCCGCAATGAGAAAGAAACACGGGCAGGCCTGGGCAGAAGCTCATGTCCAACTGAACTTAGCTCCACACTGAAACCTGCAGAATTTGAAAGGCCTCCAAAACTGGGTCTAAACGGGGAGATTGCTCCCTCCTCCCCCAGAGCGTCAAGGGGAAGACCATCCAGGAAGATGAGGACTCTCCTCGCCTTTCCTCTGGACGCCTCCCGAGTCCCGCTGTCACTCAACGTGACCCGCACCGACGCACTCCCAAAATGCTCATGGCCGGGGCGGGGTGGGTCACGGGCCCCGCCCGGGACGAAGCCAGTCTCTCAGGAAGGTAAACAGCAACCAGAACCCCCACCAGGCCTCAGCACCGGCAGCACAAATGGGGTGACTCCCACCCCCCCACACACACACACACACTACCACACGCGCCTGTGTGTGAGCAAGCTTCTGAGACCAGAGAAACTCCCATCTGGTGCTCGAACCCCCAGAGAGGCAAACAAGCCCGTGTTTTTCTTCGCCATCTGCTGCAGCCCTGTGCGCCAGGCCCCTCCCCCAACCCCCTCTCCTTCCGCCGCCCTGTCCCCCATGAGGCTTCTGTGACCCCAGCCAGGCACGACCGACCTCTGCGCAGAAGGCCTTCGTTAGCGGGTCAGGCCAGAGAGGCGAGGGGCGGGGGCAAAGGGCACAGGCCACAGAGGAGACCCAAGGAGGGGGGACACTCTCCTGAAGGAGCCCTGAAGCCACACGGGATAAGAGGGGGGCACAGGGCTCTGGGGGTCTGTGAGAGGCCCTCCCCACAAAGTCTGGCCCGAGGCACTGCCCCTGCACTGGACCCCCGGCTTCCCAACTTCAGAGAAGGGGTTCCCAATCCCTGAGACCCCACCAGATATTTCCATGGAGGCTGTCTCAAGGAATTTTCTGGAACACTCCCCCTTCTCCACCCACTCCCACTTCAAAGGAAAAAGCAAGACCCCTAAAGCTGGTGGCCTCTGTGGCTTCTTTAAAGTGGCTTCTGGAAAGCTGGTGTGGCAGGAACAAAGCAAAGACAAGGGCCTCACTCTGGGACCCCCGAGAAGTTACAGACCTGCTCTGGAGAGGGGCGAGGCGGGTGCCCCAGTCTCCTGAATGAGTCAGCCACACGCTCATGCAGTCACTTGATTGTCCCTTGCTTTTGTATATGATATAGGTATACGATTAAGGGCTGTTGTTTCATTTTAAGCCTTGCAGGCCTCTTTGGTTCTTTAAGCTGTGTACATGTGGGACTTCCGTAAAAATTCAAAAATGAAATTAAAAATTAAAGTATATGATCCAATGGGGATAAAGTCAGATGCTGTAAAGACTTTTCTTGTGTAATTGTCACCCCCAGTTTCGAGGTAGAGATGATGACCGTCTCCACTTTACAGATGAGGAAATCGAGGCTCCTGGAGAAGAAATGGCTTTTCCTAGGTCACACAGCCAGCAGGTGGCGGGGGCAGGACCGAACTTGCGGTCAGATTCTTGGTCATCACACTACACTACCTTCAGAAACAAAGCCCAAGGCAGGTCTCCTCCCATGTGCTAAATTATGGTTCAGCCTGGGGCGCCTGGGTGGCTCAGTCAGTTAAGCGTCCAACTTCAGCTCATGATATTGCAGATCGTGAGATCGAGCCCCGCACCGGGCTCTGGGCTGACAGCTGGGAGCCCGCTCTGGATCCTCTCTCTCCGCCCCTCCCCTGCTGGTGCGCTCTCTCTCTCTCTCTCTCTCTCAAATAAATAAACATTAAAGTAAATTACGGTTCAGCCATCACAGACCAACACAGAAGATGATGGTGAACAGCGATCACAAAGCCATTCCCGGGTAGCTGTGACTATTTGCCATTTTGCCATTGGCCAAGCCGTCCTCATTTCTCTGCAGGCTGGTAACAGAACACAAGCCTCCTGATTACGTAGCTGCAAGGCTCTGATGGGCATTGCACCTGGTGGCCCGCATCGCCCCGCTCCTTCCAGGCCTCCGGGGGCTCCTTGTGGCCCCCAGAATAAACCACAGCTCCCCTGCCTGGCAGGTCAGGCCCTCCATCGGAGGCCCACACTCACCTCCATCCTTGCTTCCTGCCTCTTGTTCTCAGAACCCTGGGCCCCGCCATGCCGGCCCCCTTCCTTCCCCCTCGCCGGGCCTTGCTCACTCCCCGTTCTCAACCTTCCCCCGCTCGGCCTCTTCTTGCTCCAGAACCGCCTCAAATATCACCTGCTTTGGGGAGCCTCCCCAGCTCTCCTGGGTTCCACATTGCTCATGCCTCCGTTTCCTTATATCATAACTTCGTCCGGACCTCGGTGAATCCAGACCTCCTATGGTAACTGTTTGTTCTCCTCTGTCGGACTTCGAAGGCGGTGATCCCTTCTGAATCATTTCTGCACGTTCAGCAATTGACACGGTCCCTAGTAAACCGGGGGCATGTGGCATATCTACAGAATGAATGAAGAGCCCTTGCTTCATTGAGGCTTCTGGGCAAATGTGTTAAAAGGTGGGACACGGGGAGCCTAGGTGGCTCAGTCGGTTAAGCGTCTGCCTTCAGCTCAGGTCATGATCTCACGGCTCATGGGTTCAAGCCCGCGGGGGGCTCTGTGCTGACAGCTCAGAGCCTGGAGCCTGCTTCGGATTCTGTGTCTCCATCTCTCTCTCTCTCTGTCCCTCCCCCGCTTGTGCTCTGTCTCTCAAAAAATAAATAAGTATTTTAAAAACTTTAAAGAAAAAAAAAAAAGAAAGATGCCTCTCAAAAATGTAATGCAGGGCGGGGTGCCTGGGTGACTCAGTCAGTTAAGTGTCCGACTCTTGATTTCAGCTGAGGTCATGATCTCATGGTTCATGGGTTTGAGTCCTGAGTTGGGCTAGGCGCTGACAGTACAGAGGCTGCTTGGGATACTCTCTCTCCCTCTCTCTCTGTCCCTCCCCTGCTTGTGCCCCCTCCCCCTCTCTCTCAAGATAAGTAAACTCTTAAAAAATATATAATGCAGGAAAGGATAGTCTTTTCGACAAATGGTATTGGGAAAACTGGATACCCACACAAAGTTCAACCATTACTTTATGCCATATACAAAAATTAACAGCAAGGGGGGCGCCTAGGTGGCTCAGTCACTTAAGCATCTGACTCTGGCTGAGGTCATGATCTTGCAGTTCGTGGGTTCGAGCCCCGCGTCGGGCTCTGTGCTGACAGCTCGGAGCCTGGAGCCTGCTTCAGATTCTGTGTCTCCCTCTCTCTCCGCCCCTCCCCTTCTCACACTCTATCTCTCAAAAGTAAATAAACATTTAAAAAAATGTTTTTAAGAGTAAAACTCTTAGGGCAAAACACAGAAGAAAATATATGGCAGAAGTTTCATGACGCTGGATTTGGCAATGATTTCTTGGATATGACAGCAAAACCACAGGCAACAAAAGCAAACCGAGATAAACTGGACTGCATCAACATGTAAAACCTTGGTGCACCAAAGTAACACAATCAAGAGTGAAAGGCAACCCATCCAGTGGGGGAAAATGTCTGTAAATCATAGATCTGATGAGTGGTTAATATCCAGAATACATAAAGAACACTTAAAACTCAACAGTCACAGCAACAACAAAAAAAACCTGAGTTTTTATTATTTTTTATAATCTTTTTAAACGTTTATTCATTTTTGAGAGACAGAGACAGAGCACGAGCTGGGGAGGGGCAGAGAGAGGGGGAGACACAGAATCCGAAGCAGGCTCCAGGCTCTGAGCTGTCAGTACAGAGCCCGACGTGGGGCTCGAACCCACGAACCGTGAGATCATGACCTGAGCTGAAGTCGGATGCTCAACCGACTAAGCCACCCAGGTGCCCCCAAACAACCCAATTTTTAAAATGGGCAAAAACCCTGAATAGGTATTGCTCCAGAGATGAACACAAATGACCAAGAAACACATGAAAAGATGTTCAACATCACTAATCATTGGAGAAATGCAAATCCAAACCACGATGGGATAAGGATGCTACCTTACACCATCAGGGTGGCTACTATCGAGAGAAAGAAAGAAAGAAAGAAAGAAAGAAAGAAAGAAAGAAAGATCAGAACATAAGTGTTGGCGAGAATGTGGAGAAATCAGAACCCTTTTTACACTGTTGGTAGAAATGTAAAATAGAGCATCTTCCGTGGAACACAGTATGGTGGTTCCTCAAAATATTAAAACAGAATTGCCATACGACCCTGGCATTCCACTTCTGGGTATCTACCCAAAAGAACCGAAAGCAGGGACTCTCTCCATAGCCACGTTCTTAGCAGCATTGTCTATAATAGCCAGAAGGCTGAAGAAATCGAAATACCTATCTGTCAACAGAAAGAAAATGTGGTCTGTACATACGATAGAATATTATTCAGCCTGAAACACGGAGGAAATGCTGACATCTGCTTCAACATGGATGAACCTTGAGGACGTTACGCTAACGAAATAAGCCAGTCTCACCGAAGAGCAAACACCGTATGATTCCACTTAGATGAGATACTTAGAGCAGTCAAACTCCTAGAGACAAGAAGTACAACGGTGGTTGCCCAGGGCTAGGGGAAGCCGGGAACAGGGGCTCAGTGACCAATGGGTATAGAGTTTCTGTTTTGCAGATGGATGGTGGGGCGCCTGGGTGGCTCAGTCGGTTAAGCGTCGGACTTCAGCCCAGGCCATGATCTCATGGTTCATGGGTTCAAGCCCCGCCTCAGACTCTATGCTGACTGTGCAGAGCCTGTTTGGGATTCTCTCTCTCCTCTCCATCTCTCTCTCGCTCGCTCTCTCTCTCTCCCTCTCCAAAAAAAAAAAGACCTGAGATTAAGAGTCAGACAACTGGAGCATGTGGGTGGCTCAATCGGTTAAGCGCCCGACTTCAGCTCAGGTCATGATCTCATGGATCGTGGGTTCGAGCCCCACATCGGGCTCTGTGCTGACAGCTCAGAGCCTGGAGCCTGCTTCGGACTCTGTCCCCTCTCGTCCCCTCCCCCACTTGCTCACGTGCGTGCGCTTTCTCTCAAAAATAAATAGACGTTGGGGCGCCTGGGTGGCGCAGTCGGTTAAGCGTCCGACTTCAGCCAGGTCACGATCTCGCGGTCCGTGAGTTCGAGCCCCGCGTCAGGCTCTGGGCTGATGGCTCGGAGCCTGGAGCCTGTTTCCGATTCTGTGTCTCCCTCTCTCTCTGCCCCTCCCCCGTTCATGCTCTGTCTCTCTCTGTCCCAAAAATAAATAAAAAACGTTGAAAAAAAAAATTTAAAAAAAATAAATAAATAAATAAATAGACGTTTAAAAAAAACCCACATTATCTTGAAAAAAAAGTGGTTAAGGTGGTCAGTCAGTTTTATGTTATGTGTATTTCACCACAATGAAAAGAATAAAAAAATTGAGAACTTACAAAAACGGAATTATGAATGATTTCTTTCTTTCCACTTTTCCATAGTTTCCAAACGAGCTGCAAATAAATACAATCGGGAAAAAAATAAACTTTTGTTTGAAAGGAAACGTGTCAGGCCCCTTTCACCTAAACATCTGTGCCGGCCACCCGAGTCTGAGCCCCACCGCTGCCAGGCCTGCTGGGCCGAGGGCTTTCCATCAGCTTTCTCTACCTGACACCAACATTTGGTTTCCATTCCCGGCTCTTCACATCATTCTTGGAGATCAGCTCCCGCTGGTTTCAGGTCCAGCGGAAAGAAAGCGGCTCTTGGGAGGGTCAGCTTGCATCTGGTGGGGGTGGATTTGGCTCGGCCAGTGGCAAGCTGTCTTGCCCAGACACCCCCCAGCCCCCAGAGCCCATCCATCCTGCAGACTACCCACCCGCTGTCAGCAGGGCAGGTGAATTTCCTGGCGCACTGAAACCCAAGCCCCTCTCCGCTCCCCATGGGCACGGCCAGGCTCTGCTATTAATCTCGGGGCAGATCCTATATCGAAAGCTGAGACAGCTGTCCCCACGTGCAGCTGCCCCAGGCCAGCAGGCAGACAATTTCCAGCACTGCTGCCTCCCTGCCAACGGCCAAGGCTGAAAATTGGGTTTTTCCTGCCAAACCCCTTGCTCGTGCAACTGCCTGGACCCTCACGCCGCATCGGGGTCCACCGGGTTCCCCGTTCGCTCTTTGGTTCATCCCGGGTTAGAACGCAGTCCTCTGCTCCCGAGCTCAAGTGACTTGGACTCCTTAGCCTGAGAAGTCAACACGCTGGTGTCCCCAGTGGTCCTGCTGCCGTCGGATCAATAAGGGATTGTTTCAGCTCACGTTCTATGCTGGGCCCTGGCTTACTCGCCATGGAAGACAAAGCCCTCTAGGATGGGGCTCTTGACCCTGAGCCCAGCTGCAGAACAAGTATGTGAAACAAGAAGAAAGCAAGCCAGGACGAGACCAGGGGAAAAGCTGCTCGTGGCAGACACACAGTCCAGAACGCAGCACCACCCGCTCCAGGGGCCAATCCACGCCGGATTCCAAGTGTGACACGGCTGACTCCGATGGCTCGTTTAACGCTTCCCGTGGAACTGGCTGTGATAGGTCCCATCTCACAGATGTGTAAACTGATGCAGGTTAACAGCAACTTGCCCGTGGCCAGAGGGGGAGCCAAGTTTCTGACCTAATTTGCCTGACTCCAAAGTCCTGAGAGTTAGGGCCCACCCAGCACGGTCCAACTTGGCTGAGTCTTTACGAACTGACCTGCCCGCCTACGCCCGCCCAGCATGAACCTACTTGGCTTTATCACCTACTTCCAGCTCTATGTCAGCAGATGCCAGGGACACAGTGAGAACCAAGGCACATAATCCCAGACCTCCCCTCGCCCAGGAGCGTCCCTGCTAGGGTGTCTCAAGATCCCAAGCACTCACAATTTTGACCCTCTGTATTCTCTGGGACACAGCTGTGACTCAGCCCTAGCTGTGCCTGTGATTCCCCCCACAAGCACATCAACAGGCACAGAAGGACCAGAATCAGAATCAGCCTACACAGCCAGCCCCAGGCCATCCGAGGCCAACTGGACATCTAACACCGGTCTACGGTGGATGCAGCTTGCATCTGTCTCTAAGAGAGTCATGCTTGTCTCAAACACTGCCTTCTCTCCCTCAGGGATGCTTTGGGTCACCTGAGGTTCTGAGGGAACACCATCTACCTGGGACATTTGTGTGGAAGGACACACACACACACACACACACACACACTGGGAGACCCTAGGACTCTCTACCTCAAAACCTCAGAGAACCACCTGAAAAACCATTAAAATATATATAGTTTTTTAATGCATGAAGGTAACTGGATATAAAACCAACATGCCCCAAATCAACAGCTTTCCTATTTGCCAGACTTAAACATTTATAAAGGTCAAGGAACAAAAAGAACTCATTCACGATCGCAATGAAAACTATAAGACGCCTAAGAATAAACATAAGAAGATCTAGATAAATGGAGCCGTATACCTCGTTCCTGAAAAAAACGCACAATATCATAAACGTCGAATTCTATGAATCCGTCAACACAACCTAGATCAAAATCCCAGCAGCATGTTGTACAGAACTAGAAAAAATGGTTATAAAATTCACCCCAAAGGTGGGGTGCCTGGGTGGCGCAGTCGGTTGAGCGTCCGACTTCAGCCAGGTCACGATCTCGCGGTCCGTGAGTTCGAGCCCCGCGTCAGGCTCTGGGCTGATGGCTCGGAGCCTGGAGCCTGTTTCCGATTCTGCGTCTCCCTCTCTCTCTGCCCCTCCCCCGTTCATGCTCTGTCTCTCTCTGTCCCCAAAATAAATTAAAAACGTTCAAAAAAGAAAAATTCACCCCAAAGGAAAAAAACAAAGCCCAAGAACAGTGAAGAATATTTTTGATACAGATGAACAGTGAAGGAGGAAGTGCTCTATCAGCTAACAAGACATACAATAAGGATACAGTGATTAAAATGGTGTGGTTTGGGCACCAGATCAGATTAAGAGTTCAGAAAAAGAGCTGCGTATACCGGGAAATTTAGTATATGATAAAAGTGATATTTTGAATTGTTAAGAAAGGGTGGATTATTCAACAGAAGCATAAGGGGAGGTTTGGAGGAAAAACTAAAATCAAATCCCGAACTCACAGCCTACATAAAACCTTGGGGTGGGGAAGGCCGTGCCCTTATGATGACTCTTCATGCAAGGCTGAGTCTTCACAGGCTTTTGATGCTCCAAGCCTCTTTCCGTATTAACACTGTTTGAAGTCCAGGATTAACCGAACTCTCCAAGGACCCAAATATCTGGTGTGCCTTTCCCTCTTCATTTCTGCTTGTCTAGTGGGCTAAATAATGACCCCCCAAAGATGTCCTCATCCTAAGCCTTGCGAATATGTTATCTTACACGGTTAAAGGGACTTGGCAGGTTCTTGAGGTGGGGAGATGATCCTGGATAATCCAGTGGGCCCAACCTAATCACAAGGGTCCTTATAAGATGAAAATCAGAGTCAGAGAGGCAGGAAATGTTGGAAAGAGAGGGTGGAGGGTGCCCTTTGAAGACAGAGGAAGGACCTACCCATCAGGTAACACAGGCAACCCCCAGAAGCTGGAAAAGGCAAGGAAATGGATGCTCGCCTGGAGCCTCCAGGAGGACCAGTCCTTCGAAGCTCTTTCAGCCCAGTGAGACCCACTTCGGACTTCTGACTCGAGAAATATAAGATAATAAATCTGTGTATTGTTTCAAGCCACAGTGTTTGCGGTCATTTGTTAACAGCAGCAACAGAAAGCTAATACAGCTTGCAAAGCATTAGTCCTTTTGTGGGATACTCTCTGCAAGAACCTAGAGATACGGCCCCAAACAAGACAGACGCATCCTCCGCCCTCCAAAAACTCACAGTCTCAGTGTAGACAACTATTAACTAATTACCAATCAATTAATTAGAGGATGGACTGAGAGTTATCATGAGCTCCTAGGTATGAGGGCAAGCCCCAAGGGCATTTGACAGAAAGGCCTGGCCTTTCTTCTGGGGACAGCAAAAGGTTCCCTGAAGATGTGATGTTTAAGCGCAGCTCCGAGCTTTGGGCGATTGTTAGTTAGGCCAAGAGATGCAGAGATGCTGAAAGCAGGAAGCAGTCTGAGGTCAAAGGCAGCTGGCGGGGAGCAGAGGACTCAGAGAGACAAGGAGCAGGTGAAGGGGTCTCTCCCCTAAGCTCAGCTGTGTCTCCAGGAAGGCACACGTATGTGTTCCAAGCTCCGGAATGAAGAGATTCAGGGTCCGAGCTTACTGTCATCGTCAGCCATGGGACACAAGAGAGAAAGAGCCTGGAAAACCCCGGAGAGGCCCGGGATTCCATCACTGCAGAAACGGCGGGTGCCCAGGCAGGCCGAGCCTTCTCGGAACCGGAGTCAGCCCGTGTGGCCGAGTCAATCACAGAGGCAGGCGCAGGAAGAGGAAAAGTGCTGATTCTCCAAATAAGCCCTTCCAGGGCGGCAGGAATGACAAAAATGTCAGATGCCAGAGGCAACGGGCCTGGGCGCAGACAGCTGGAGCCAAATCAGAAGGAAACTGTCACTTTCTGCACACAGGCTTCCCGACCTAGCCGGGTGCACGCAGGCTCTGGCGCCTCCGGGGCCCCGCAGGGCGGGCAAGGTCAGCGGCCAGCCTGCACGGGCCTGGCTCCAGAGCTGCTCCCCAGGGAGAGATGGAACTCTAAGCCTTTCACGGTGGCTCCAAGCAGGGCAGACCCGCTGCTGGGCCTCCTAAGTGGCAGGAACTGGGGCGGGGGGACGGGGGGGGGGGTGGTCTCGGCAAATGCCACACAGTCCCTGCTCTTCCATAACAAGGAAGGGGGCAGGGGACCAGATACGTGCAAACAGAAACATAAAATGTTTGGGCTGCAAGCTGCAGCCAGTCACGGGTACAAGTAACACGCACACGCACATACACACACGCACACAGAGCAAACACCCAACTTCCTTCCCGCAAGCGCTGGCGAACCCCCATTCTTGCTCAGAGAGGTCGAAATCGTCCGGTGGGGCCCTCGTTCCTGGGGGCAGGAACGCGCTGCATTACAACTAGTCTGCATCTTTAACAAACACACTTCCTTGTTTGATCTCACCCAATCCTATTAGTTTCATGTTACTCTGGAGGCACCGAGTCAATGAAAGGAAGGGCCGGCCCGGCTGTGTGTCCCCCAGCCAATCATGACAGGTCCAAAGAAGCCCTGTCCCCCAATCTGGGGGCCTAACACAGTCTCAATCTCCAGGACAGGAAACTCATCAGAATCTCGGGGCCCTTACAGGCATCTTAGGGCCCCCAGACCCTCCAACGTGCTCCCCCATCATGTCCTGGGGGCAACCCTGTATGCTCAGCCCCCAAGTGGCTGGTGGGTTCAGCTGCGAGTGTGGACCAGCCCCCACCCCTCACTCAAGGCCTTGAAAACCCAAGCAGCATCCTCAAGGATATGGGAAATGACAGGACCCTTGCTCCTGTACTGCCCCGGCTCCCCAGCAGCACCAGGGCAGGCCACTGCAGGGTGAGGTCAGAAATGCCCCTGGTGATATTGCTTAAGACCAGCTCCCAAAGGGCAAAAGGCACTGTAAACCGCTGAGGCATTAACCTTGACCCACTAGGCCAGCGTTTCCAGAGCATGTCGTCTGGAACACCATCCAACCAAAACTCTCCCCAGAAAAGGAGTCGGTAGCCTCGGTGTCTGTGAAACCGCATTTTCCAAGCTTTGCAAGGCGCACTGGCACCCTGCTCAGTCTGCGAAAGCCTTTATCATCGCTCGAGGTCGCAAAGAGTGTTTACTAGATATTGTCCTAAGCGCTTTGTTAACGTTAGCTCATGTAAGCCCCGCACGACAGGATGAAATAAAGCAGAAGATCAGCCCCCTTTTGCAGAGGAGGAGAGAGGTCAGGTGACTCGATCAGGGCCACCCAGGGCCCGGATTCACACCCTCCTTCTTTATTAGGGAAACTCTCCAGCTCGGTTCGCAAGCACTTCCCAAACTCTCTCTTGTGACTCCCATTAACACCCGACAGAATGAGCTCCGGAAATGTCACTACGGGGCACCGGGGAGCCGGCAAAGGTCAGCTGGCAAAGGTCAGCTTTCCACAGCCCACACAGCACTCCGGAGGCAGCCGAGGGGTGAGGCGGATGGAGAGGCCGAGGAGGTGGGGTCCTGCCTCTCTACACCCCACCCCATCCCGAGCGTTACAGAATTAACCTGGACTGGGTCCAGCTCCTTTCAAGGTGGTCTCGTACAGGCCCCCGAAGAAACATCCATCCACGCCCTGGTTTCTGGGAGGCAAGAAAAAGGAAGACCGGGCAGGAGAGGCTGGGGACCCTGGACTCCTCAGCGAGAACAGTGTGCCTTGTGTCTACTTCCCTAGGATCGGCTGCAGGATTCCCAAAAATCCTCTAACTTAGTTATTGTTCCTCTCTTCCCTGCCCCAGGCGGAGCTGGTCAGGCTCCAGCTCATACACTCTCGAAGCGGCAATGAAGTGTTGGCCGGTTCAAGCCAAGAGAAGCCTGGAGTAGTGTTCCGATTGCCATAGGAATTGTTTCTCTGGGAATGGATGTTAAAATAACAGACAAGCTGGGGGTGGGGAGAGGAGAGGAGAGCGAGACTCAGAAAACCCGGGGCCTCAGGAAAAATCTTCACCAGATATTTACATAGAGGCCATTCCGTGTGATTTTCAGAAAAAGTCCCCCTTTTGCACCCATTTCTACTTCAAAGGAAGAAGCGGGACCCCCTCAAGCTGATGGCCTCCGTGGCTCCTTTCAATGTGGCTTCCAGAGCTGACCTGCTCTGGGCACAAAGGGCAGACCTCCTTCCTGGACCCCTCAGCACGACAGACCTGCAGGAGGGCAGAGGTCACGGCCTCAGTTTCCCAGAGGAGAGAGGTCAAGGCCTTTGTTCTTTCATTCGCTCAACAGGCAGCCACTGAATCCTGACGCGTGCAAGCGTCACGAAAACCCCGTGGAGGAAAAACACGCAAGTATTTTATTAAAACGAAAGGTGCGTGAACGGCGTGCTTTGCTGCCTTTTCAAAGCTGAGAAAAGACCGTGATCCTTGCAACGTTCCAAGGAGCAAAGCAGCCGGCCCGCAACATCCCCGGGCCCCGGGCAGGGCCGGGAGCCCTGGTCATCAACCTGCCCCGGCCTATCAGCGGCCCACCAAGCGGCCGGGAGCTGCCGACACGGTCTGTTAGCTGGCTCCCCTCCCACCAGCAAAGCTAGCACAAGGGCCACCGTAACCATGTTTAGACATAAAACCCAAGCTCCTCAGGGTGGCAGGAAGGAGGCTTTGCACTCAGGCTCCAAAGGCCTGGCCTTTCCAGCCCTTCTGAACGCACCTGCACTCACCATATAAAACCACAGTCCCACCTCCCAGCCTTCACATGGCTCTTTCGTCCTCCCAAAATGCCCTCCCCTGTCATTGCCAAGAAGACTCCTATTCATCCTACAAGACCCACTTCGGGGCGCCTGGGTGGCTCAGTCAGTTAAGCATCTGACTCTTGGTTTCAGCTCAGGTCATGGTCTCGTGGTTCACGAGTTCAAGCCCCACGTCAGGCTCTGTGCTGCCAGTGGGGAGCCTGCCTGGGATTCTCCCTCTCCCTCTCTTTCTCTCTCTGCCCCTACCACATCTCTCTCTTTCTCTCTCTCTCTCTCTCTCTCTCTCTCTCTCTCTCAAAATAAATAAGCTTTAAAAAAAAGGCCCACTTTGAAAGTGACTTCCTGGGAAGCCCTCAACACGTAGCCTTGATCGACCAGGCCAGTGTTTCCCAAAGCACAGAGCCCAGATACTGCCCAGTCACCAGCCCAAACACAGCATTTACTACCACATTTTTCTAAACACATTATGAACACATTTAAGCCCTAAAATAACCTTATGAAATAAACACCATAATCATCCCCATTTTACAGAGGACAAAACTGAAGCACAAAGATGCCCACATTTACACACGCCCAAACTCCCCTAGACAAGTGATCGCTCCTACACCCCGTGCCTGCCCGTCACACTCCGCACACACCCACGAGGTAGCAAATACCACCCTCGCTCTGGGGTCTGAGCGCCACCAGTTTCTGAGCTCATCAAGGGCAGAGGCCCGGCCGATCACCGATCACCCCGCAGCCTCCAGCACCAAGCACGCAAAACAGTAACTTCCTGAAGGTAAAGCACCAGGGTCCCTGTGATCCAGTCACAGATTCAAGGCCTCCCGGATGTGATCGTTCACTCCCCAGAGTGCCAGCCCCCCCTCCCCAGCAGTGTGCCCCTGCCCCCACATTTCAGTCCCCAGCTCCAGCCCACCTACAGGGCTCAGTGATGGTCAGGTGGTTGAATGCCCGGTTAGGTAAGTTCACACTCCCAAGGAGGTGGGGGTGGGTGGGCAGGGCCGGCTTGTGCATCCAGGTCCCAGGTGGACTGGCCAGGGCCCCCCTAGGGAGGAAACAGGGAGGAGAAATGATTCCATCCACAGGGAAGGAAAGCGGGAAGTGAGTTCTCAGGGTGAAAACCACAATCACAGATCCAAGAGGCACAGAGAGCTGCCCACAGAGCGGGGAGGTCAGTCCGGGAAAGCTTCCCGAAGGAAAGGCCTTTGTGGCTGCCCCATAACAGAATGGAGTAAGGCCTGGGGGAGGCGTTTGGGTTAAAGAGGGGACACACCAAGCACTTCACCTAGGCTGAAACCAGAAAGGGACTTCAGAGTCAGAGGCGGGAGGGCCAGGCATGGGAATGGGGGGGAGCGGGGAAAGCAAAGAGACTCCCACACTCCCCCAGGGCAGGGGGTCTCCCAGGCAGGTCTTAACACAGAGGGGCTGTGGAATCAATTTTCTGAGTCTTGGCAAGCACTTTTTTTTATGAACTCGATAGAATACAATAAAAAAGAGAATACCACATATGGTAACGGTAAGCATTATTCTGTGAAACTTGTTTCAGACGTACGTTTCAGGCGAGTGCGCACACATAAGCAAGGGGACTCGGTCACCACAGGGAGGGTATTTCCTGTTATCGGTCGTGATGAAAGAATCTCAAAAAACGCTATTCTCCATGCAGGGCTTCCTAATCCTGGCTGCACGAAAAACCCCTGGGGAGGCCACTGAAATCCAGATCTCCAGGCCCCAGATTGTCCGAGTCATGGATAGGTCTGGATGGCCAATCCTTTTACCTCCTCAGTTCATCGTGATCGGCCAGTCACTGCCCTGTGCTTTAGGGGACGCGACACCTGAAACATGGGAGCAAGACCGTCTAAACAACTTTGGAGCACAGGCAAGAGGGAAGTGCGGGGCCCCTCACTCCAAAAGATGGGGAACACATGCCAGGAAAGGTACGACATTACAAAGCTTTTTCTCTTTCTTCTCGGGCCTCTCTCACAGGTGGGTGACGTACCCCTCGGCGCCTACAGTCTAACGGGGGCTGAAGAGGTCCAGCAGGGAAGATACTAGAAGGGAACGCGTGGACACAGACAGCTTAACTCTGTCATTGTGATGGAGCCTTCTGGAATGGGGACATGCGGGGAAAGGCCATCTAATTCTGAAGAACTGGGGACGTACCTGTGGAAACTCGCTCTGTATTTCACCAGAGGTAACGTTTACACGGGCCTGTCTTAAACCTAAAAAACGGGAGCCCCCACCCTGGGCACTGTGCTTTCCGGGGCCTGCATCTGGCCTGCCTCTGGCCACACCCCTCCCCACAGGGCAAGGAAGGAGGCTGTGGGCCCAAAGGGACATCGTCCCCAAAACCACAGGCACCTTCGCAGACCAAGTGCAGGTACCTGGGGCCTGGGATTCCCTCCCCCACAGCTAGACACACTCGGGCATGAAGTGTGGCCACGTGGCGGTTGGTAGGGCAGGGTGAGAGGTCCTGGGCTAGACTCAAGTGCCCACAGTGGGTGCGTGAGGCCGCACCAGGGGCAAGGTGTCGGGCGGAACAAGGAGAGAAGTGAAAGGTGGATCTCCCCGAACCGCTGAATTCCAACATAAAACTCAAGGAGGCTAAGAGTTCCAAATATGAGCCTCACCCCCATCCCCAGGTCATTGGGAGGGTAGGTCTGTCAAGGTCGATAACACAACAGATTTTATTTAACAGTTTGTAAGCTTGATTTACAACTTATAAATACTTAGACATATGGCGTGAGGGCTTTCATCAGCGCCCCGCAAACGCGAGGGGTGGGCCAGGCTTGCGGGTGGCCTAGGCCAGGGAAGTCCCCTCACATCCCCACAGGGCCACTTTGTCCCAGAATCACTAAATTGGCTCTTCAAAATGTACCCCAAAGGGGGCGCCTGGGTGGCTCAGTCAGTGAAACGTCTGACTTCAGCTCAGGTCATGATCACGCGGTTCGTGGGTTCAAGCCCCATGTTGGGCTCTGTGCTGACAGCTTGGAACCTGGAGCCCGCTTCAGATTCTGTGTCTCCCTCTCTCTCTCTGTCCCTCCCCTTCTCATGCTCGCGCTCTCTCCATCTCTCTCTGTCCCTCCCCTGCTCGTGCTCTCTCTCTCAAAAATAAATAAACATTAAAAAAATTAAAACAGGGGCTCCTGGGTGGCCCAGTCGGTTGAGCGTCTGACTTCAGCTCAGGTCCTAATCTCACAGTTCGTGAGTTCGAGCCCCACATCAGCCTCTCCACTCTCAGCGCAGAGCCTGCTTTAGATCCTCTGTCCCCCTCTCTCTCTCTGCACCTCCCCCACTGGGGCGCACACACACTCTTTCTCTCAAAAATAATGCAGCCCTTAACGAACAGTGATGAAGACAACGGTTATCAAAACCTGCTAACATCACAAGCGAAAAAGAAACTACCAAATGGTGTGTGATTCTTAATACAATTGTTGACGGAAGAATACTACACAACCAAAGAGGTAATTTTACCCAAACAATAATAATAAGGAAGAGAAGGAGACAGAACCAAAATCTACTCAAGCTTCTGTTTAATTTCCAATATTCTGGAAATACCGAGGACAGAGGAACGTGTTAACAGGCACCATGAGGATATAATCAACAAAATCCTGAACAAGGAGAGGCGCCTGGGTGGCTCAGTCTGTTGAGCATCCGACTCTGGATTTTGGCTCAGGTTATGATCCCAGGGACATAGGACCGAAACTCACACCCGGCTCTGCGCTGGGTGTTGGGAACCTTCTTGAGATTTTCTCTCTCTCTCTCTCTCTCTCTCTGTCCCTCCCCCATACACGCGCCCTTGCTCACATGTGTGTGCACGAGCGTGCGCTCTCTCACTCTCTCTCTCAACAAAATCCTGAACAAGGAAACCTCGACGAGGCCTGGTTTCCTCAAGAAATAAATTGCAGAGAGAAGAGAAGAAGAAACCTGCAGACAGTGGTTATTTTGGTGAGTGTCAAACACCCGGATTTCCAGGGAAAAAAAAGTCATGTCCTCCTGTATTAGCCTGGGGCACCATCGCAAAATACATCCTAGACTGAGTGGCTTAAATGTTTCTTTCTCACAGATATGGAGGCTGGCAAGTCCAGGATGAAAATGCCGGCAGATTCCGTTCCTGGTGAGAGCCTCTTCCAGGCTGGCAGGAAGGCTGCCTGTTCACCGTGTCTTCACGTGGCAAAGAGAAAGAGAGAGAGTGTGTGTGTGCGCGTGCTCTGCTCTCTCTCTTCCCTTTCTTTCTTTTTTAAAAAAATTTTTTAATGTTTATTTATTTCAGAGAGACAGAGAGACAGAGCGTGAGCAGTGGAGGGTCAGAGAGAGAGGGAGACACAGAATCCGAAGCAGGAGCCAGGCTCTGAGCTGTCAGCACAGAGCCCGACGCGGGGCTCGAACCCATGAACCGCGAGATCGTGACCAGAGCCCAAGTCAGACGCTCAACCGACTGAACCACCCAGGCGCCACTCCCTTCCCTTTCTTATAAGGACAGGAGTGCCATCATGGGGACCCCAACCTCATGACTTCATCTAAACCTAATTGCTTCCAGAAGGCCTACCTTCAAATGCCATCATATTGAGGACAGGGCTTCACCATAGGAATTTTGAGGGGACAAAAATACTCAGTTCGTAACACCCCCTGATTGATATGACATGACATGACATGATATGACATGACATGACATGACATGATATGATATGATATACTGGACCAACTATGAAGCACTCTTGCCTCCCCCCCGAAAAATGACATGACATGACATGACATGACATGACATGATATGATATACTGGACCAACTATGAAGCACTCTTGCCTCCCCCCCGAAAAATGACATGACATGACATGACATGACATGACATGATATGATATACTGGACCAACTATGAAGCACTCTTGCCTCCCTCCGAAAAATGACATGACATGACATGACATGACATGATATGATATGATATACTGGACCAACTATGAAGCACTCTTGCATCCCCCCGAAAAAGAGATCCTAAATATAATCACACCTTTACATCTAATCTCCAATATAGAACAAACACAGACAGTAGAAGATCAAATCAATGACACCACTTGGAAGCAATCAGCCAAATCTGGAACACGGGCACCTACAGGACAACCGGCCTTCTGACAAGTCAATGGCTTGAGGGGGGAAAAGCATTCTTGTCAAGGAGAGAGGACTTTCCTACAGTGAGAGACTAAAAAGGCACAAGAACGAAAGCAGATCATGAGTAGATCCGGATCTGAACAAACTAACAATAAGGGAACACTTTCTGGACAGTTGGAGAAAATCTGAATGTGGATTGGATTTGGGATCCAATAAGAAGTAAGAAGGAACAGTAATATGAATAAGGAATGACTGTAAGTCTGTTAAACGTTGGCAGGGTAGTGTATACAGAATATTACAAGTAAAATGGACGTGAGCCTGGGATTTGCTTTCAAATGCCCCAAGGGCATTTGATCTCAGGGTGGTGAGTTCAACTCACACATTGGGCATGGAGCCTACTTAAAACAAAAACAAAAACAAAAACAAAACTGTAAAATGCTTCACACACCCAAACAGAATGTGTGTGTGTGTGTGTGTGTGTGTGTGTGTGTGTGTGTGTGTGTGTGTGTATGCGCACGTGTTGGGCGGGAAGAAGGGAACCGGGTAAGTGTGGCAAAATGCAACAGTTAACAAAGCCCAGTGAGGGTACACGGGGACTTATTTTGCTGCCTACTTGTGTACAGGTTCGACAGCTTCCACAGAAAAAAATTTTAGATATCATATTTTTATTTTCATGTATTGTTTTCTCTTTTTTGAGAGAGAGAGAGAAAGAGTAGGGGAGGGGGCAGAGGGAGAGAGAGAGAATCCCAAGCAGGCTCCATGCTGTCAACGCAAAGCCCTATGCAGGGCTTGATCCCACAACCCTAGGATCACGGCCTGAGCCAAAATCAAGAGTCGGGCGCTCAACGGACTGAGCCACCCAGGTGCCCCTAAATACCATATTTTTAAATGTCCCCCAATTCAAAATGTTCAAGTTCAGAGAGAACAGCGGTTCCAGCTGGGTGTGATTTTGTCCCCTAGGGGACATCTGGCCGGGTCAGGAGACGTTTTTCGGTTGTTCGAGTTGGGGGCAAGGCTATGCTCCTGGTGTTCAGTGGGGAGAGGCCAGGACATCCTGCGACACACAGGACGGCTGCACGACAAGGTTACCCGGTCCACAGTGTCAAGGGTACCAAGGTTGAGAGACCTTGAGACAGACATATGCAGAATATTCTAGGTGCTCATGGGAGGGCACTGCAAGCAAATCAAACAGCAGATGCAAGGAAACAGAAACAATTAATACGATGTAGCTGGCATAGAGGACAAAAGATGGGCTTTAAAAAGTCAGACTTTAGGAGCATCTGGGTGGCGCAGTCGGTTAAGTAAGTGTCCCCCTCCGTTCCAGCTCAGATCACGATCTCAGTTCGTGGGTTCGAGCCCCACCTCGGGCTCTCTGCCGACAGCGCAGAGCCTGCTTGCGATTCTCTCTCCCTCTCTCTCTGCCCCTCCCCTGCTTGTTCTCTCTCTCTCTCAATAAATAAATAAACTTAAAAACATTGATTTGAAGGCAGCCTTTATACGTGACACCAGAGACGGTGGGTTTTATCATAAAGGCCAAGGCTGCCCAATACATCACACCTGCCTCCACTTTCCTGCCCCACAGCCACGGTGACATCACTCAGTTGTCATGGTCCTCTTCACAGAGCCCAGACTCCACCTCGGAATCCTCCTTAACCCACTGGCTGGGGCAGCTCCTACTAGTCACTAAGAGTTGACCTAAGAACTGAAACCTGTCTGTCAAGCTGAGGCAGGAGATGGTGGGCGACCAAAGGGCTTTACAGAGGAGAGCAAGAAAAAGGTCCATCGGGCAGCGGCACAGAAGAGGAAGACAGATCCTTGTAGAACTAAAACGGGCCCCACCAGACAGTGGCTAAGTTGGTCACGGACGATGCCACACAGCCTCGCCATCACAGGGCTGGCCACACACAGCCAGTTCCTGGGCAGAGAGACGGGAAGCCCCGATGCCAGACCCCATCACCACTACCGAGGCGCAATAACGTCGCTGACGCGGATGGACAGCCCTCCTGACCCTCCAGAAGAAGGCTGGAGGATCCTCTGGGCGGGCAGGGGCGCGCCTTTCTAGGCAGCTGGGAGGGAGGGTCAAGGGGACAGGAAGTTGGAGGTCGGAAGGCCACAAAGATGGGACAAGTGGTCAGGCTAAGAGAAGACGGAGTGAGCAAAGGAGGGCTCAGCCACGTGAGTGAGGGGTGGGGTGGAAGAACCTGAGTCCAGAATTTATGATACCGAGACCGAGGTGTGAGGTTCCTGCGGGAACTCGGAGGCCGGCAAGGCCAAGGATAGCGGCTAAGGTGAAGGGGAGGGGAGGGAGAGGCTCAGAGTAACACGGGGCATTGGTGAGTCACACCTGAACATCCGGGTGCCCAGAATTGTGGCAGAATGGGGGAGAGGAGGGGAGTGGGGCAGCCTCGAGGGGTGTGGGGAGAAGGACGGCCTCACGCAGGTAAAGCCACGAGGATGAAACAGGCCGTCAGCCAGTATCCGCGTCATTAAAGGTGTGACCTGGAGGGGCGCCTGGGTGGCTCCGTCGGTCAAGTGTCCGACTTCGGCTCAAGTCATGATCTCGCGGTTTGTGGGGTTTGTGGGTTCGAGCTCCACGTCGGGCTCTGTGCCGACAGCTCAGAGCCTGGAGCCTGCTTCGGATTCTGCATCTCCCTCTCTCTCTCTCTCAAAAATAAATAAAGATTTAAAAAAAAAAATTTTTATAAAAGGTGTGACCTGGAGCGACAGCGCCCTGAACGCTGGATGACCCACAGGAGCAGCCGCTCGGCAGGGCTGGAGGGTGAGGGGCGGCCCACGGCACAGGGGCCAGGGGGCCAGAGGACAAAGGCCTGCACGCGTGGCTGAGCAGCTCCGACTCTCTTCCTGACCGCGGTGGGGACGGCCGAGTGCGGTCAGGTCTGTTCTGCAAACCCAGCCTCTGAGCACCCTTCCTGCTCTTGGCGCCTCGCACACGCGGCCTCCCGGCGAGCCTCATGCCCCGAGTCCTGTCTCCATGCCGTCCTCATCGTGCAGACCGGGACACGGGCTGGGGCCGGTTCAGTAACACGCGCAAGTCCATATCGTGAATTAGGGGCAGAGCCCCTAGGGGACGGGCCGTGGCCCTTGGACCTGGACCTGCCCTGGGCCTTGCACTTGACAGGACCCCGCTCTGACCTCCTCTGGCCGTGGCCCTCCCGCTGGATGACAAGGCTGTGGGACCAAGAGGGTGTGCCCATCCGGGCCATCCTCCGGGACAGACCCCGCAGCCTGTATGCCCACTTCTAGGCCACGGGTGTGGAGTGAACTTGTAGGACACGCAGCTCAAAGGGCCCATAAGGCCCCTCACCCCATTTCCGGAACAGAATTCTATGGCATCTATGAATTCCTCATTGACCTGGCTTTCCAGGTCATTGAGAAGGTACACTCACCGAGGGTGGTGGACAGAACCCACTTACGGAACATCCGTTAGCCTGAGTCATAGCATGTAGACATGTGGCCTTACGGCGCCTGGGCTCCATTTGCTCTACACAGGGGGAAGTGGTTTCTGGAATGCGCGTTCTTCTTCAGGGGAGAAGCCAAAAACAACTTTGTCTTTTGTCCCCTGCCCCACGAACCCACTCTCTGGACGCATTCATTCCTTCCTCTGCTGAAATCTGGGCACATCCCACATCTCCTCTGGTTTCTCCTAGTCAGAAGAACACATCCACACCAAGAATCGATATTAAAGCTTTTTATCTTTAACCAAATTCAAACGTCTCCCTCCACTAGATGCACAACACAGATAGGCCGTGGGGCCCTTCTCTGGTCTCATCCTTGTGCCCTGATCACTCGCAGCTGCTCTGGCCCCTTTAGGGTCGGATATAGAAGGGAGGAGGAGACAAGGGACAAGACCCCCCAGTAAACATCTGTGGCAGAGGAGGGAGGGAGGGAAGGAGGGAAAGAGAAAGGGGAGTGAGCGAAACTTGCATGCTTTAAAGAGTTTCACAAATGTATTCTACTTACGAGGGTAGAATCAAAAACGGGGGGGGGGCATTGGGGGCTCAGTTCTTTTATTTTTAAGTTTTATTAAGTTTTTTTAAGTTTATTTATTTATTTTGAGAGGGAGAGAGAGAGAGAGCATGAGCCAGGAAGAGACAAAAGAAAGAATCCCAAGCAGGCTCTGTACTGAGAGCGGAGAGCCCAATGCGGGGCTCGAACTCATGAGCTGTGAGATCAGGACCCGACCCAGTCTGACCCTTGACGCCCTGAGCCATCCAGGCGCCCCGGGGGCTCAGTTCTCAGTGCGGCCCTGCACGTCCACGAGTGCCGCAGTTCCCTTCAGCTTTCATTTGGCAACTGAACGGCTCTCTGGCCAGCAAAAACCACTGGTGGCCCATATGCAGGGTTGCTAGATTCTTCTGGAAACAGCCCTCTGAGGAAGTGGGGTCCTCTTCATTTTTGCCAAAGTTGCTCCCACAGAGGGGTCCACCCTGGGCTTCTGACAGAGGCGACCGGAGCAGAGCACCCCGGTTTGGGCAAGATGCCCCCGGCACATGTCAGACCCAGACAGGCCCAGGCCCAGAAGGGTGGGCGCAGGGGAAACACAGACCACATCCAAAACTCGGATGCCAACAGGAGCAATGCCATGAACTGAAGGGAGACTATTTGTCAGAAACAGCTCTGTCACTTGGCCCGGAGGCTGAGACCAAGCCACTGTAAACACACATACTGAGGCAAAGCGGAGGCCAAGGCTGCGAAGGGCGCCGTGCCAAACGTCGTCTCCAAGCCCTCTGCTTCTGGGGCTCTTGAATTTCAAGGACACAGGCCACCTGTGACTGATCGCTCACGAGACCCAGGAACGTACGACACCATCCAGCTCAAGCCCGCCATGCCCACGTGGGACTTTGCATAGCGGAGCTCAGTGGCGCTCTGGACATCAATCTCCAGCATCTGGAACCTGCCCCGAGCCTCCTTAACACCTCGTAGTATCCTATTTAGGAATCCATTTTCCACAGCTTCATCCAGATCCTTCCTGAACCTAATTATACCTTCTCCCAGCTCCCATCCTGGTAGAAAGAGTTCTGGAAGATTACCACAATTGTCTGGGCCTCTTTTTATTTACGCTAAAACAGTCCCTTCCAAGTTTCTGTGGCGGTCCCCAAGTCGCACCCCACCAAACGCCAGAACATCCGTCCCCATCCACTCACTTCCTTCAAGGACCTCACCTCTTGCTCTTCTCAGCATGCATGTTTCACCGTGCGGAAGCTTTCCTTTTCTTTTTCTTTTCCTTCCCACACTTTTTAATTGCAAAAATAACACAGGAATGTATGCTCCTTGTAAAAGATGCAAACAGGACACCGGGACACCAAGGGAGAAAATGGAAGCCCACCCACCTTCCACCCCTGCCCTCCGACCTCTGGACTCTCCCGATAGGTAACTGTAGGAAATGTTTGCCTATGGATTTTTTCTGGGCGTACATCCCCATAAACCAGAACGTTTTTTCATAAATGAGATCATGTTATACAGATCACTCTACAACTTGAAAAGCTTGTTTTTTTCAGACTATCCTCATATGCGGAGGATGAGTGTGGAGCCCACACTGCTGTGGGTGTCTGGAGAAGAATACTAATAGAAGCCATGGGTAAGTATTTCCAAACAAAATGAGGGAAATAAAATTGTATGCAAAGTTTTCCAGAAGCACTTTGTGTGTGTGTGTGTGTGTGCGCGCTTTCCTGAGTCTCGCCTTGCCCAGCCATTAAGCGTACAGCCTGCCCCGCACAAAACATCCCTGCTTCCCCCGAACTATATAAGACATTCATTTCCAGGATTCATCTTGATAGTTCTCCGGGCTTTGGTAAATAAATATCACACAGGAGAAGTCGCTGGGACCTGTCTCTTGCCTTCCTCCATAACAATAAGCAGAGTGGTGCGGTAGAAAGGACAGGATTGGGAGAAAGCAGACAGAAGGTCAGTCCTGAGTTGCCACTAACTTGGGGACCTCCCCCTGGGGCTCCATTTCCTCACCCGAAGGAAAGATAACGCTGTAATAGGTACCCCTGGAGGGGGTTTAGGATCCAAAGACACGGAAGGTACGAATGCACGTTGTGTGCTCTAGAGAGCCATCACAACTCTGAGTTGTAATTATTAAATGAGGAAATGCTGAATTCGACTGAGCTGCGCAAACGGGCATTTGGCAACTTTTACTTGCGTGCTCACGCGTTTTCTGGGGGAATTCAACCTCGCGGTGAGCAGACGCTGCCCTAACCATCTCGGGGGTGGCCAGGGCGCCACCTGCCGGCAGAGGAGGAAGCCACCGGTGCGTCCCGGCGCCTCGGGTTCGGTGACCTGGCTCCTTCTCCGGCCCCGCAGCGGATCCGTCCAATCGGAGCCCGGTTCCACGTCCCCAGGTGACTGGGGGGTGCGCAGCAGAGGCTCCTTCGCGGTCCCGGCCCCCAGGACGGGACGGAATCGTCCCACACACCCCCCACCCCGCCCCGCCGTCTCCCCCCGGTATCCCTGGGCAGCAAGCAAGAGAGGCGGGAGACCGGACGCTCGGCCTTGGCAACCCGGGAACCTGCTCCCCAACACAAAGCCGCGGCCGCGCAGGTGAGCGCGGCGGAGCCACGTGATCCGGTAAACATCCAGGGACTGAGCCACGCAGCCCCAGCGGGCCACGGTCGCTGCCTCCGCGCGCCTCCCCACCCCACCCCCCACCCCCGCAGGTTTCGGCCACCTCCACTCGGAGCCGGGAGCCGAAGGGGCGAAGGTTGGGGGAGCAAAGAAAGGAAGAGAGAAGGTGGGCGCGGCCAGAGACCACCGCAGTCCCGACCCCGCGCCCCCCCCCCCCCGCCCCGGCCCAGGCCGCCCAAGCCCCCAGTCCCCGACCGCCCCGCGTCCCCAGCCCCACCGCCCAGCGCTCCATTCCCCCCCCCCCCACCGCCCGGCGCCCTCCGCCCGCCAGCCTCTCGTCTCCAGCCCCGAGCCCCCGACCGCCCCGCGTCCCCAGCGCTCGCCCCCCAGGCCCCGCCGTCGCCGCGCTACTCACCGGCGGCTCCCGTAGCCGCTGCCGGGGGAGCCGGCGCCCGGCTCGGGGTAGCCGTGCTGCTGCAGGGCTGCGGCCGGGAAGGGGTACAGGAAGCCGGTGGCCAGCGCCGACCCGCAGAGGCAGCAGCACGCCCAGGGCAGGAGGAGAGCCAGCTTCATCTTGCGCGGCCGCCCGCGGGGACCCGGAGCCCGGGCGGCAGGACAGGCGGGAGCGCACCCGCGGCCGGACCGAACCCGCGGCCCCCGCCGGGAGCAGAGCGAGCGAGCCGGCGAGCGAGCGGAGCCCGGGTGCGAGTTGGAAGTTTCTGGGGGGCGCCCACGCCTCTCCAGGGCCGCCTTTTCAAATTCGGCGAGGTGGGCTCTGCGCCGTCAAAGGGGGCGTGGGGCTTTTTCATTAACCCTCGGCGGTCCGGGGCCGAGGAGGCGGCAGTGGCTGCAGAGCTGGGGGTCCGGGGGGGCGGGAGGGGAGGGGAGCCGCGTGCCCGGAAAGCCAGACGTCGCGCCTGCGTCCTCGCGCACGCACTCTAGAACCTTCCCAACCAAGCCCTCTTCGGGTCCGCAAACGCTCGTGGGATCCCCGCTCCATGCCTGGCAATTTCGCCCGGGCGATTTTAATCCCCACAACGTTGCCCTCGGTATTAGATGCCACCATTCCCATTTTTTAGAGGCGGAAACAGAGGCCCAAAAGAGTTACGCCGGAAAAAGAGCACGCTCTTGGTCTAGGGCCCTTTGGACAAAACTACTTCACACCCAAGCTTCCTTAGAATCTTCTCCCTTTTCACCTCCACCCTCTACCTTGCCAACTCTCTCTCTCTCCAAGGTGAGCTGTAGCCAGGAATGAGGAAAGCGCTGGACTTGGGGGTGAGAAGTTGTCCTTGGAATCACCGATTCATGAGGCATCAGATCTGGAAAGTAGCTTCAGGGGAGGGGAGATCGGATTACAGTCCCACCTTTTACAGATGGGCATGCGGAGTCCCAGATCCCACACTGAGCCCATGGGCCGCCTGGCCCCAAGTTGATCTTTTCTGGGCTGCAAGATCTCCAGAGCGCTGTACCTCAAGCAGGGGACAGGTGGGGCCCAAAATCTAGGCTGTGCCCTCTCTCCCCAGATTGAGTCTTTCTAATTCTCCCTGAAGCATCCTAGGGGCTGACAGAGGCCCCAAAGCTGCCTCTTGTCCCCCCTAACTAAGAGCTCCTAGTCTGTAAAATGCCCCGAGGTCTGGAGAGAAGCCATCCAATATGGAAGTGCTTAATGGGCTGCAGTACATTTTGTAAGAGAATTCTGGAATTGTTTTTAGGGGAATACAGGAAGATGCCGTTGGGGATGTGAATAGAAAGGCCCACTCCCGAGGCCTCTGTCCTCTTGTTTACATATCCCATATGTACCCTCTTGAGTACCTATCCCCAAACATATCCAACCCGCTTCACCTTCTCCCCAAACTACCCATCTTTCTCCACTCGGCTCTCTCACATCCTGCTGAGGCCTCGTCAGTGGACTTCCCAGTCCCGAGTCTCTGACCAGGACTCAGGATGGATACAGTCCATCTCAGAGTGGGCAGTGCATGATGGGAAATGTCACTTGGACCTAGAACTACTTCCTTCAACTTGCCCTCCATCCCTCTCTCAAGACCTAAAAGATTTGGAGAGTTTGGGTTATCAGGGGATTTTCAGGGCCTCCCCTAAAGGAATCTGAACTGTGGTCCCTGGGCAGTTGGCTAACACCCAGTAAGTGGTGAGGTCATTCCCCGCCCCCCAGGAATTTGTAAGCATTCTGTCTTCTTCCTTCCTCTCCTTTACTTGCTTAATGAGACCTTAAAGACCAGAGAAATTCCATGTAGCTATAAATTAGCTTTATGCTGCAGGCGTGACATGAAGGGAACAAGATTTTTTTTTTTTTAAGGATTTCGTTTTTATCTTAAAGTCATTTGTCCAGGACTACAGGCTGCACCCAGACAAGAGAGGTGCAGAGAGAAAAGAGGGGATAACACTATTCTGTACACCTCAGGATTCTTTTAGGATGGAAAGCTTTAGGAAAAGAATTAATTCATCCCGGCAACTTCAGGACTGAGACAGTTGTCTGAGTTTGGTCCTCCGTTTCATATGTAGGACAGTAAGTTCATTCTGGCCCCACGAACGTGACCAGGAAACTTCTGTGTGTTCAGCACCATGCTGTGCACAGTGAGGGCTGGTAGAGAAGCAAATAATATGGTTGTCACCCTCACGGTGCCTGCACTACTCTTCAGGGAGGCATTAAAATGGCAAAAGGCAGGGGCACCGGGGTGGCTCAGTCGGTTAAGCGTCCAACTCTAGATTTCGGCTCAGGTCGTGATCTCGTGGTCTGTGAGTTCGAGCCTTGCGTAGAGCTCTGCACTGACAGTGCGGAGCCTGCTTGGGATTCTCTCTCTCCCTCTCTCTCTGCCCCTCCCCTTCTCTCTCTCTCTCTCTCAAAATAAATAAAGTAAAAAAAAAAAAAAATAGCAAAGGGCAGCCAGCAGTTTGGACAAAAGTTCTGCAAACAAGAGGCAGTTCCATTTAGATGGTAAGGGAAAAGGCAGATGCATAAAATCAGGAAAAGAAATATGATACCGCCCACACCACCCAGACCCAGAAGCCCCAGGTCTGTTCCGGGCTCCCCCACTCACTTGCTGATGACCTGCAGAAAACTCCCCTCTCTGGTCCTTCCCAGTGTCTTCATTTGTAAAGTGAAAAGTGTATTGGTTGTCTCTGAAGATCTTTCCAGGTCTGGCCTTCAGTAATTCACTCTTCTCTTCGTCCTCCACTCCCCTCTCCAAGGCACCTGTGGATATACCCAGCCTTACTGAGCTGTCACTCTTCTACGTAAGATTTTCAGCTGCCACCCCCCCACCCCCAAGATGGGGCCGCGGGAGCCAAGAAGAACGGAGAAGGGTTCAATAGCAATACGCTCTAAACTCCCCCCAGAGAACACCAGTGAGTAGAATCCCACTTCAACAGGTACCAGCCCTGTGACTTTGGACGTGTTACCTAACCTCTCTGAGCGCCCTCATCTGTGAAACCAGAGTAATAATCACGACACCCAGGGCGTGGGTTTGCTAAAAGAATTCAATGAATTCTTCACCTGCAGTGCTTGAATGGTGCTGGCACCTTATGACAATAAATGTTCATTACGGTAATTTGCAAGGCTTTGGTGAGGGATAAAATTGAAGAGCACCCCCCTTCTCAACCCCCACCCCCAAGTGGGGCTGACCAGGAGGCTCATATCCCAGGGTGCAGAGCTTTCTCAGACGAGACTCTGAGAGGCCCCGGGACAAACCCAGTATTCCAATGGTCAACAATTTAAAACCACACTTTATTTTATTTAAAAAAAATTTTTTTTAAATGTTTATTTCACTTTTGAGAAAGAGACAGAGCATGAGCAGGGGAAGGGCAGAGAGAAGGGAGACACAGAATCCGAAGCAGGCTCCAGGCTCCGAGCTGTCGGCACAGAGCCCGACGCGGGGCTGGAACTCACCAACCGCGAGATCATGACCTGAGCCGAAGTCGGACCCTTAACCGACTGAGCCACCCAGGTGCCCTGAAACAAAACTTTATTGTAAAACAAATATGAGACTATTATTGTGAAGGATGTACAGTTTGCGTGTTTTCTTTTTAAGATAAAACTTACTTGTGGTGAGTGGCAAACGGGATGTTTGAGGGCCCTGAAATAAAGGGTCAGGCAGTACCTCAGAGAGTCTAGGGGTCTTCAATCACTAGCACTGATTGGCTGGCCTAATCGGTGCTCCACCCACCTGCTTGTGTCTATATTCCACACCGGTGCCTTGGGCATCCCACAAATACCCGTTAGCACTTCGGGAGAGGCGGAAGCCACTGTTCCCAGGAGCCCAAGACATTGAGCCATAAGGGCTTGGAGCTGGGACCCTGACTGTAGGGCTGACTCCTTCCTCCTCTCTTCCTTGGTGACCTTGGGCAATCACAGAACCTCTTCCCTCCCAACCTCAATGTAACGAAAACCGGCCGAATGAGGCTGGGAGGCTTTCCTGAGCTCCTCCACTGTTTGCCACAAGCCTGACATGGACAGGCAGGGGTCCTCGGAATTACTTTTCAGACAAGGAGTGGAGACAAGTGATTTGTCCAGGGTCCTGTGCTCTCTCCTCCTTTTGCAAGTTCAAAAGTGCCTTGAAAACGGGTTGTTTGTACAAAGACGGATCAGATTTCTTGGTGGAAGGAGACAGCCCCCCACACACACATACACACACACACACACACACACACACACACACGAAGAGTGGGCCCCTCCCCAACTCTGTTAGCAGGCCTTTCTGATAAGAAAGTATCAGTCAGCATCCTCTATCGCAGACAAAAAGCAGATCTTCTGTTCTGCTGAAGTCAGCAGAGAGAGCCACTGAACAGAGAAGTAATACTCATCAAGCTGAAGCCAAGGTAAATATTGACCTTCTGGCATGATAAATCCTCCTGTTAATCTAAAACAGAAATCTTCCCCTCCCCCCGCCCAGTGCCCTATTGCACATGGATTCTCCGGTTCCCCCCAGAAGTTCAGGGAGGCCGCGTAGGAACGGAGAGGTTTTCACACTGATTTCTCCAGCAGCCCGTAATCCCAGCTGTTCCAGATCCCAAGACAGCACAGAAATGGGCACGGTTGACTCCAGGTCGCAGGACGGTCACAGCAGAAGGGCTTCTTCGTTCTGCTCCAAGCTTTTTGTCCTTGGGCCGGGGCAGAATGGGGCCAAACATGGACACTCTGCAAGATGCGAACCCTGAATTTTTCTTCTTTCCCCCGCACACCCCCACACGTGTCCACCGGGCCCTATAAACAGGAACGCTGCTTTGCCCAGCACGCCTGCAAGTGTAAGCCTACCTGTTTCCCCCAAACACCGGCAGTGAGATAGATGTTCAGAAGACGGCGAATTTGACGGCTGCCACAACAGCCCATGATCTTAAACAGAAGTTTGAAGGGGGGGGGGGGGGGGGGGGGAGTGTCAAAAACAAAACCTAAAAAACACTAAAAAAAAAAAGTAGGGAGTGTGCCCAATCACCCACGCTAAAAGCCCAACTTGTATGGTGATAAGTTTGCTCCCTAATGTGGCCACAGCCCAGCAAATGCTTCCCAAAGAGCTTAACGAGATGGTTCAATGATAAACAAAGGAAGGCCATGTCTTCGTGTGTTCCTTCTGCTGCTATAAAGAACACCATAGACTAGGGGGCTTATAAACCATAGAAATTTATTTCTGACAGTTCTGGGAGCTGGAAGTCCAAGATCAAGGTGAGGGCCCACTTCCTGGTTCATGGAAGGCCATCTTCTCTCTGTGTCCTCACATGTCAGAAGGGGCAAGGGAGCCCGCTGGGGTCTCTTTTATGAGGGCATCAGTCCCGTTCAGGAAGGCTCCAGCCTCCTGAGCTAAGCACCTCCCAAAGGTCCCGCCTCCAAATACCATCATACTCGGGGGTTAGGATCTCAAGGGATGGATGGGGAGTGGAGGGGACACAGACATTCAGTCCCTTGCAAGGGACTAAAATTCCAAAATAAAGAAGAGGCAATGCCCGGGAGAGTGTTGGCCTTACCAGTTTTACCCTGGCACAGGTATGAAGACAGTGGGGTGTTTAGACACAGTAACCCCACATCATGATGGCCCTCCCACCAGTGCCCGAGCTGAGGGTCTGTGATGGGTAGTTCTCCCCAGGGCTCCTCACTCCCTGCACTGTCTAGAGCTGCAGTTCAGCACTTGGGGCTCCTGCCATGAGAAGACCGTAAAACAAAGCAACGGTGAGTGACTGGGGAGGTAGGAGTGGCCACGGAGGGACGCTGGACTCAGGGAAGACCGGCCGGGAGTGATCCAGACCTCCCAAGTCATGCAGGGAAAAGGAATGAAACTTGTTCTTTGAGCCCCAAGGACAACTTGGAGGCTAATGCATGATGATGTCCGCTGAACACAAAGAGAACTTCGTGAGTCAGGTAAGTGGAAAGCAGGAGCCAAGGCCCTGAGACCGTGGTTCCAGGCCCTCGGGGCAAGAAAGGCACCTCATCAATGGAAGACTTTCCCCCAAATGGGCCTGAGTAAGTCTGGGAGAAGAAACTGGTGTTCGCCAACGTCTAGATCAGCTGCCTTCTCCAGAGAAGGCCTCCCTCCCCCAGCACCCCCCCCCCTTGCAGCTGGGCAGGGCCATGTGGCTAGCTCTGGCTGCTGGGCAGGAGCAGAAGGGACCACGCCCACTTCTGGGCAAAGAGAGGTGAGGGGGTATGACTTCTCCAAGCCCTGTCTGTCCCCCAGATGTTCCCCGGGCTGGGCCTGGGTCAGCCTGGACCCCTGTGTGCAGGAGGCTTTCCCCCACCCAGCCCGCCCTCTAACTAGCGCTGGAGAGCCTTCAGTGGTCAGCCACGGAGATGTCAGGGACATCTTACTACTGTAGCATTGCCTGGCCTTTTCTGACTAATACATTAAAGGACGTATGTGTGCTTTGGTGGCTTGGTGCAAAGGGGCCCTTTGCCCTGCAGAAGTGGTCAGAAAATGATCTCCTATGGACAAGATTGAACCTTTTGGTGCCTGTCCATCTGCGTCTATGCAAGATCTGGGTCACGTCCCTCTCTTTCACTTTCCCAGATGTGTCTGTCGCTCTCACTAAGCAAATCCTAACGTGTGGCGAACCAAAGGGCACAGGTGAGGCTCTGTGCTAGGCCCTGGAGGTGCCCAGCCGAATCAGACATCAGTTTCACCCACAGCTGGACTTACAGGAGGACCCTTAGGAAGGACGCAAATAAGGAAACGTTGTCCCTGACGCCATGTGATCCAGAAGTAACAGCTCAGAGGAGGCTGGGGATTCGGGGGGGCAGGGAAATCCGTTTGAACTCCGGAGAGGCCTTGAAGCAAGAGGAGAGATTTGAACAGAGCTGAGAGGCAGGGAGGGCACGGGGAGCAGGAGCAGGGGCGGGGGGGGGGGGGGGGGGGGAGGGCCTGGGGTGGAGCGGAAGGTGCCTGCTTAGCTCCCACCTGTGCACCCAGCAGGTACCGTGGTGTATGTGCACCCAAACCCCTTGAGATCTGGAGAGAAGCCACCCCCCAGCAAAGGCAGCTGTCCGGGTGAGTGAGGGCTCTACACTGCTCTGTGGTCTGTCCCCCGACACCCTTCTCCCCTACTCCCCAACCCCAACTCCAGGTTCCATCCTCCCCTCCAGACCACCTTGGAAACCGGTGAGGAGGGGGACAGGCTCAGACAGAAGGGGGACAGTAGGGAGCCAAGTTCTTCTTCAAGCAGGTCCAAAGTCAGAGGGCTGAGGAGGGGTGGGGGTTGCAGGTTGGGGAGCAAAACGAAGGTGTGTGCCTGGCATGACAGAAGGCAAGCCCTGGACACGGGTGACCATCGGCGGGGTGGTGCTGCCACCACTCGGTCGGCTCACTCTGCATGCCCAGTCCCCTGGCTGCCATGGACCACCCCTCCCTCCCACATCTGCATTGTCTCCCAGGGGCCCTCAGACTCAGCGGGGTAAAAGCTGAGCTCCACCCTTAGGGTCACTGCCCGTCCACACTTGTGTGAATTAGGGAAAGGCGGCCCCTGTTTTCGGGGTGGGCACACCCCCACCAGGCTCGGCCCGCAGATCCCAGGATGGGCGTCAGCCCCCCCTTGCCCCTCCGCAGCCCTGTGGGCCAACCCCCACCCCCGGGGGCTCCTCTGCGCACACACCACCCGGACCGAAATCCGGTCCCCCTGCCCCGTATCCGATGGGGCCTCTAAATCTGGTCTATTCTAGATGACTCTTGTCCTCCCCCACCTCCACACCACCTCTGCATGCTCCAGCTCCAGAGGGACACCTCTGTTCCCTCAACGGGCCAGGATCTTTTCCATTGTTGAGACTGCACAGCCGGCTCCCCTCTGTCTGTGCTGTGCTGCAGACTGAATGCTTCCGGCCCGCCCAGACTCACGTGTTGAAAGCCCACCCCCAAGGCAATGGCCTTAGAAGGTGGGGCCTTTGGGAGGTGATTAGGTCATTAAGGTGGAGCCTCCTGAATGGGGATGAGTGCCCTGCTTTTTTGTTTGTTTTAATGGTTATTAAATATTTATTTTTGAGAGAAAGAGAGACACAGAGTATGCGTGAGGGAGGGGCAGAGAGAGAGGGAGACACAAAATCTGAAGCAGGCTCCAGGCTCCGAGCTGTCAGCACAGAGCCTGACGCGGGGCTCGAACCCATGGACCATGAGATCATGACCTGAGCCAAAGTCAGACACTTAACCGGCTGAGCCGCCCAGGCGCCCCATGAGCACCCTTCTAAAAGAGACTTCAGAGAGTTCCCTTGCTCCTTTGCCGTGTCAGGAGACAGATGTCTGTGAACCGGGAAGCAGGCTGTCACCAGACACAGAATCTGCCGGCACCGTGGTCTTGGCGGCCTCCAGAAGAGTGAAAAACAAATGCCTGTTGTCCAGAAGCACCCCCTGCCTGCGGTGTTCTCTTTCAGCAGCCAGAATGGACTAAGACCCTCTTCCACCCTCCGTCTGTGTCCCCACCCCACACGTCCCCCGTGAGTCTCCTCCAGAATCACTAATCTCTAATCTCTAATTAGATCACAGATCACTAATCTCTCCAACTAGGACGATGCCCATCCGGTGCCTCCAGAGATCTTTCCACAACATCCTATGCCCACACCCATGTTCCCTTGCCATGCCTACTTCTTCACACATCTGCCGTCTCCCCTACAACACACTTCACACTCCGAAAGCAACAGTCATTTCCCACTCGTCTCTGTGTCCGTGGGCCTGAGAGGCTCGCACCCAGTCAAAGCTTAGTCAATATTAGCCGGTTATCTGAGTGAATCAGTGAATCATTTGGTTAATTCCCCCAAACCCCCAGGGAGAAGAGAGCTGGGGCCCAAGCTGCTGTCCCCGGGGGGTGGCATCTAAGGGACATTCGTGCAGGTTTTGGGCCCCGGACCACAACTGTTTACTGTGTGTTCTTTATTTCTTTGTATGTGACAAAGAAAAAGAGAGAGCCACAAATGGAAACGGCAGGTGGGTTCTACAGACGACAGGACCAAAAGAAGGAATTTGCCATTCATTGCAAGAGAGACCTAGCACCTGACCCACTCATATCTCTATCTAAAATTACTACATTTACTGGGGCACCTGGGTGGCTCAGTCGGTTGGGCGTCTGACTTCGACTCGGGTCACGATCTCGCAGTTTGTGAGTTCGGGCCCTGCGTCGGGCTCTGTGCTGACAGCTCGGAGCCTGAAGCCTGCTTTGGATTCTGTGTCTCCCTTTCTCTATCTCTATCCTTCCCCCACCCACACTTTGTGTCTCTCTCTCAAAAATAAATAAACATTAAAAAAATTTTTTTTAATAAAAAAAAATTACTATGTTTACTACTTAAGCAAGAATTGCCAGGTAAGATCATCAAACCAAAAACCTCCACATAGCCTTGGTGAAGATCAGCCCACCATCACTTTAGAAAGATTTACCCCAGGGGCGCCTGGGTGGCTCAGCTGGTTAGGCATCAGACTCTTGGTTTCCGCTCCGGTCATGATCTCATGGTTTCATGAGCTGGGCTCTGTGCTGACAGTGTGGAGCCTACTTGGGATTCTCTCTTCCTCCCCCTTTCTCTGCCTCTCCCCCACTCCTGCTGTCTCTGTCTCTCTCAAAAATGAATACAAAAAAATTTTTTAAAAAAAGGCTTTACCCTGGAGGTCTTTGTTGCGCATAATCTAAAACACCTTCCCTGGGCTTCTCTGAAGGCATGTTTTGCTGAAAACCAGACAGGAAGGAAGGCCATATTCCCTAAGGGTGGCTTTGATACTAAGACCCAGAAGAAAGAGAATGAAAAGTTGGTTCCACTTGATAAAACCCGTATTGCAATTTACTATTACCGAAGTGTCCGTTTGAAGTCAAAACAAGTTCTAGATAAGCCCTTCATTGAGAGACCAGAAAAAAAGGGGAAGGGGAGATTAAAGCAGTCAGAGTGGAATTCTGATTAGACAGTCATTAATTAAGACCATGAAAGTCCCGTGGAGTCTTCTTTGATTGGAGAAATAGTTGATTACAGAATTAAAGGCTTTGGGGAAAATCTTTGCATGTCGAAGAGAGCCAAAAATTAATTCTGGGATTTTAAAATTAAGGCATTATTAAAGCTAGGGCGTTGCTTGTAACCAGAAGACCATGTCAATTTAATCAGACTCTTATGGGGAGAGAGAGAGAGAGGGCAACTGGTGGTTGGTTGCCAGAGGGGAATGGGTAGGGGATGGGCGAAATAGGGGAAGGGGATTAAGAGCCACAGACTTCCAGTTATAAAACAAATAAGTCACGGCGGATGAAAAAGTACAGCATAGGGAATACGGTCCATAATATTGTAATCGCTTTGCATGGTGACAGAGGGTAACTATTTCGTTATACATATAATTGTCGAATCACTGTGGTACGCCTGAAATCGGTGTGATATTGTGTATTAACTTAACTCCAAGTTAAAAAAGAAAAAATTAAATCTTACAGGGGAGCAAGGGAGTCAAAGTAAGGAACCATTTTCTTTCAAAGCCCTGTGCTGCCGTCTGACTTCCATCTGGCCTGCGCGCCCTCACAGAGCCGCCCAGAGAGACCTTTGCCATGGGAAGCAGCCTCGTAGTCTGGGTGCACCTGGTGCTGCACAGCGGCTGTCCTGCCGCCTGCAGGCCTTCCAGCATCAGGCCCAACAGGACCCGGACGCAGACACTTACTGCGGGGTGCTGTGGACCACTTTCTTAGCCTTGAACTCCAGTTTCTTTGTCTGTGTGTAAGACGGAAAGAGGATTCTCACCTAGGGTCACTAGGAGATTTCATGCTCACATACATTCTTCTGTATAATAGTAGAAAGGGACTCACCTACAAAAGCTCGAACAAGCACTGTTCTCTGCCTCACTTCCTCTCTCCAACCCACCCCTAAGTGGCCTTCAGGAAAGATGGTTCCGGAATGCAGATCATGTCATTCCCCTCCAGGCCTTTGCAGAGGGTGCCAAGGATTTGGATTTGATCTCCCTTTAAGCCTGATGCCAAAAGTCCCTCTTGGACTCATCCCTTGCCCTAGCTGCTCTCCCTCAAACACTCACAGTGGCTCCCCATTACCTACAGAATAAAGTCTGAACACTCCTTGATCTGGCGTTCAAAGTCCTTCACCACCTGGCCCCAAACTACCTTTCTAGAGTCCTCTATCACCGCTTCCTTTTGCATACATAAATCCCAGAGCAAGTCACATACACAGGGTCGGGAAATTATAGCAGCTAAGGTAAGATTATAACAGGAAATGGCACCCGAGGCAGCTGAGCAGAGAAGACATGAGCAACAGCCAGAGAAGAGGCCACTGCACCAGCAGGGACACATCACAGGGGGCCAAAGTTGCCCCACTCGCAGGGGGTGGAGCATCCCTGAAGGAGTTTAAACAGAGGCCGGAAGTGATTCGGTTTGCATTTAGGAAGCTTTCTCTGGCTGCGGAAGCTAGAATAAATAGGAACAGGGAAGGTTGGAGGCCAGGAAGACCAACACAGAGGCTTTTGCAGAAAAGCATTTAGAGCACAGGTAGGGGCACTACCTGGGTGGCTTGGTTGGTTGAGTGTCCAACTCTTGATTTAGGCTCAGGGTCAAGGGATCAAGCCCAGTATTGGGCTCTGTGCTGAGCAAGGAGCCTGCTTAAGATTCATTCTCTCTCTCTCTCTCTCTCTCTCTCTCTTTCTCTCCCCCTGCCCCTCCCCTGCTCACACTCACTCTCTCTCTAAAATATCAATAAATCAATAATAAAAATAATTTTTAGGGGCGCCTGGGTGATTCAGTCAGTTGAGCATCCGACTTGGGCTCAGGTCATGATCTCATGGTTCGTGAGTTCGAGCCCCGCGTCGGGCTCTGTGCTGATAGCTCGGAACCTGGAGCCTGTTTCAGATTCTGTGTCTCCCTCTCTCTCTGACCCTCCCCCATTCATGCTCTGTCTCTCTCTGTCTCAAAAATAAATAAAAACGTTAAAAAAATTTAAAAAAAAAATAAATAGATAAATACATATAAAGAGAATGTAAAATATCTCACCACTTTTACATTATTCTATGTTGAAATGATCATTTTTTTATACACTGGGCTAAATAAAATTGTTAAAATTAATTTTCCTTTTTTCTCCTACATGTTTTGAAGGTGGCTATTAGAAAATTCAAAACCACATGCAAAACTTCTGTTATATTTCTATCGGAAGCACGAAGGGTGAAGCGGGTATCTGAAATGATGCTGGGTCCCCGCCCAGGAGACAGCCCGTGATAATGGTGAGAATGGGACACAGCTCCAGCTTCCTGGATGCAGGCACTGTCCCAAGCACCTGAAATTCTATACTCTTTGATTCGTTCCAACAAGTTAACAAGGTACCATTATTATCCCCATTTTATAGATGGCAAAACTAAGGCACAAAGAGCGGTGATTCAGACCCAGGCAGTCTGGGACTCCTAGTCACTGTGTATACTGCCCCCTTCTAGGAGGGCCATGAACTGAGCCTGGGAAGGGGAGAGCGGGCCTGCCGGGGGTGACAGACGAGAGTCCCTTTGGGGATGTATTGAATGCAGATGTGCTTCTAGGTTATTATCCAATGAGGATATTTCACTGGAGGGACAGACCTAGAACTGGAGGCTAATCCATGGAGGCAGAGGCAGTGAAGTCATGGGACAGAGCGTGAGGAGCCCAGGAGAGAAGTGAGTCAGGACTGATCTCCACTCAGCCTGCCTTACACCCGCGCTTCCACCCTCTGAGGCACCCCCAACATATATGGGATCATCGATTCATTGCTTCATTCAACAAATATTTATTGAGTGCCTATGACACGCCAGGCACTTAACTGTAAGATTTTTTTTTTCTTTGCATGAGGGGAATCGTTTCAAAGAATACCCCTAATGAAAGGAACAAAATAAAGGGAGGAAGAAAGAGTTGTCTGTGTCCTACAAAACCATTGGAAAGGAATCCATCCTTGTATCTAGTGAATAAGATAAACCAAGGCCCTGACATCAAGATGCTTAAACTCTGCTCAGCGTTACCAGCAATAAACAAGAAAACAACAAGGCATTCTATTTTTTTTTTAAGTGTATTTAATTATTGTGAGAGAGAGAGAGAACAAGCGCGTGAGAGCAGGGGAGGGGCAGAGAGAGAATCCCAAGCAGGCTCCACGCCGTGAGCACAGAGCCCGATGCGAGGCTCCGACCCACAATCTGTGAGATCAGGACCTGAGCGGAAGCCAAGAGTTGGGACGCTTAACCGACTGAGCCACCCAGGTGCCCCCAGGAGATTGCACTTTTAAATATTAGGTGTAACGAGGGGTGGAGGACACTGCTTTAGATGGAGAGGTGGGTGTGGCCTCTAGGAGGAGGTGCTATTGAAGCAGAGGCTTTTTTTCCCCTAAAGTTTACTTATTTTTGAGAGAGAGGGAGACAGAGCGCAAGCAGAGGAAGGACAGAAAGAGAGGGAGACACCGAATCCGAAGCGGGCTCCAGGTTCTGAGCTGTCAGCAGAGCCCAATGCGGGGCTGGAACTCACAAACTGTGAGATCATGACCTGAGCCGAAGTCGGACACTCAGCAGACTGAGCCACCCAGGCGCCCCTGAAGACTTTAATGATGGGAAGGAGGAGCATGAGACGCTAGAATGTAACAAGTTCTAGGAGGATCAAAGAGGCTGGTGTGGCTGGAATAGAGTAAGGTGGGGGAGGGGACGGTCCAGATCATTCCACACATACCAGGGGAAGCCAGAAGAGGGTCAAGAGGGGGAGAGTGAGAGCGGGCATACATCTTTCCGGCTCCTTCCCGGCTTCAGTGTCCAAGTTTGTGACAATAACCTGTCCTTCCAGGGCTCCAGCTGCGACCAGAGGCCCCTTCCATGCTCCAGCTCCCAGTAGGCCCCAACAGCATCCGTCACAACATGCTTCCCCATCCCATGTGTCTATAAGGGGTCCTTCATTGAAGCCTCTTCATTTGAACCATCCAGGATCCATTCTGCTTCCTGCCTTGACCCTGGTGCAGCCAGTTGGTAGAAGATAAAACTGGGACCCATAGAGCGCTGTGTAGCTTTTCAGGGTGGCCATGTACATTTGTGTATGCTGTAGACTGCACAACTGCAGGGGCCGCCATTCACTTCGCAATCCATGGGAATGATTTGCCCCAGATTTATGCAGCACACATTCTGCAGAGCTGAACCCGATGGCCCTAATTTGCCCAAGGTCAACCAGCTCCTGGCACTTGCAGCAGGGTCCTGATCTGTGTCCTATGGCTGTTAATACCACTCAAGGTGGCTCTCCACTCTGCCATACCTCCTGTGAGATGAGCTACGTGAGGCTGCAAATTCCATTCCACCGCTGGCATTCTGGGGACAGCTCACCCCCTGGCACTTCCGGATTTGCAGAGCCCCTCTGAAGAATAGGACAATAATCGTCTTGCTTCCTGTTCTGCAAACTTCTTACTGTTGATGATGATGAGAATCTTTGAGTGGGTTCATTTTAATGGTAGAATGACTAGTACGTTGGCCTGGAAAGAGTTGATTGGAAAAACCAGACCTCTCAAAAAGGACACCTGTCTAATACCCAAAAATGCTAATCATCCAAAGAGGAAAAAACTTGTCGTCGTCGTTGTTGTTGTTGTCTCAAAAGTGCACCGGTAGATAGAACAAACATGTCATGTGGGTTTAAAAAGATCCTCCAGGGCGCCTGGGTGGGTCAGCTGGTTGAGCGTCTGACTCTTGATTTCAACTCAGGTCATGATCCTAGGGCCGTGACATTTTGGGCTCCGCACTGATTGTGGAGCCTGCTTACGATTCTCTCACTCTTGGGGCACCTGGATGGCTCAGTCGGTTAAGGGTCAGACTTTGACTCAGGTCATGACCTCACGGCTCATGGGTTTGAGCCCCGCGTCGGGCTCTGTGCTGACAGAGCGGAGCCTGGAGCCTGCTTGGGATTCTGTGTCCCCCTTGCTCTCTGCTCCTCCCCTACTCTCTCTCTCTAAAATAAAAAAGAAAAGAAAAAAATAAAAGATCCTTCAGAATTCACTGAAACTGGAACCTCCAGACATTATGTGCCAGCAGGAAGTACAAAGCACCATCCACAAAGAATTCCTCCCTTTAAAAGAAATGGAGCCTCAGTCTAATCAAGGCTTTACACGTAACCATGAATTTATAGTAAATACAGGAGACAGAGGAACAAGTTAAAACACCAGAAGGAAGCAATCGGCCAAGTCCAAACGCAGGGCATTCTATGGGCCAGTTGACCTGGCTTCTCCAAACCCCAATGGCATGAAGGGAAAAGAGAAGGCAGGCCATTACAGATTACAAGAGACACTGTGGGATCCAGGACTGGATCCTGGAACAGAGAAAGAACATTGGTGGAAAACTGATGAAATCCCAATGAACTGAAGGTTAGTTCATAGTAATGTATCGATGTTGGGGCTCTTGGGTGGCTCAGTTGGTTAAGCATCCAACTTCAGCTCAAGTCATGATCTCACGGTTCATGGGTTCGAGCTCTGCGTCAGGCTCCGTGCTGACAGCTCAGAGCCTAGAGCCTACTTCAGATTCTATCTTCCTCTCTCTCTGCCCCTCACCGCTTGTGCTCTGTCTCTTTCTCTCTCTTGAAAATAAATAAAAAGCATTAAAAATTAAAAAAAAAATAGTAATGAATCGATGTTAGTTTCCTTACTTTTGAAATGTATCATGGTTGTATAAGATATTAAATTAGGGAAACTGAATGAAGGGTACAGGGGAACTGCATAGTGACTTTGTAACTTTTCTTTGAATCGGATGTTGCTCTAAAATAGAAGGGTGGTTTTATTTTGTTTTTTAAAGACAGAGACTTAAAAAAATATAGCCAAACACAATGAGTGGCCCTTGTTTGGACCTTGGTTTGAACAAACCCATTGTAAAAACATTTTTAAGCCCATCAGGGAAATTTGAATATGGGCTGGATAGTGGATGATATTAAGGAACCATTGTTCATTTTATTAGGTATGATAATGACATGGCAGTTATGTGGTTTTTTTTAAATCCCTGATCTGTTAAACATATGTATGTACCGGTGAGGTGACATGATGTCTGGCATTTGCTTTAAAATACTCCAAAAGAAGAAAATGATGGTAGATAAAATGAGATTGAAAATGGCTGATAATTGTTGAAGCAGATTATGGGTATATATTTTAAACTGTCCATATTAACAAGTTAAGAAGAGGAAAGGAGAGGAGGGAGGGAAAGAAAAAGGTGGAGGAGGAAGAAGGAGGAGGGAGGAAGAGGAAGGAGGAGGAGGAAAGAGGAGGAAGGAGGAGAAGGAAGGAGGAGGAAGAGGGAGGAGGAGGAGGGAGGAGGAGGAGGAAGGAGGAGGAGGAGGTCTGTGTGCTTCCTTCCCCGTTAAAGGGTTTAGAAACTTCCCTCTGAGAAGGAATAGTCTGGTCCCCAGCTTGCTTTGTTTCCCTGATCAAGATTCACTGGCAAGCCTCCAAGTGACATAATGTTCACCTTCAGGATGGTCCCACCAAGGCAGGGGTTCAGAGTTGAGTCCTGGCATCACACAGCCTCTGTTCAAATCCTGGAGGGCCTCAAACAGGTTAATCTCTCTGCCTTGGCTCTATCTTCCATAAAGGAGAAATGAAGGTGTTAAGGGTACCCACCAATTAGATTTATTTATATATACATATACTTGATCATATACATATGTATGTATACGTACACATATATATATTTGAGAGACAGAGTGTGCCCTCATGCGCATGCACACAGGCAGGGAAGGGGCAGAAGGAGAGAGAGAATCTCAAGCAGCCTCCACGCTTACGTGGGGCTCAATCCCACGACCCTGGGATCATGACCTGAGCCGAAATCAAGACTGGACCCTCAACTGCCTTCGCCATCCAGGCGCCCAGTTGTTGATAATTTTAAATGAGTCAGTAGGTGTGAAATGCTTTAAATTGGGTATGGCACCAAGTAAGGACTCAACTCAACAGATGTTAGCTGATCTCATCAGCATTGATACAGACGGTGTTCTCCCCCGGGCAGCCTCACCCTCCCATCCACCGCAACTTGGTGGCCAAAGTGCTCCTGTCTCTTGCTCCTCAACTTCTCCTCGGCTGCGTGACATATCCCATATGGATGCTAAGAATCCCCTCCGGTGGCTTGGCCAGTTTTCACACGTTCCTAATTTCAAATTAAATTCTCTTGTTTTCAGGGGCGCCTGGGTGGCGCAGTCGGTTAAGCGTCCGACTTCAGCCAGGTCACGATCTCGCGGTCCGTGAGTTCGAGCCCCGCGTCAGGCTCTGGGCTGATGGCTCGGAGCCTGGAGCCTGTTTCCGATTCTGTGTCTCCCTCTCTCTCTGCCCCCCCCCCCATTCATGCTCTGTCTCTCTCTGTCCCAAAAATAAAAAATAAAAAATAAATTAAAAAAAGTTGAAAAAAATAAATTCTCTTGTTTTCATGGTCTTTGCCAGAAACAATGTGATGAATCCTCGTCATCGTTTTGAGAGCCTTCAGTTGAGTCAAAAAGATCTCTCTCTCTTATTTATTTAATTTAAAAAATTTTTAATGTTTATTTATTTTTGAAAGAGAGAGAGAGCACAAGCTGGGGAGGGGCAGAGAGAGAGGGAGACACAGAATCCGAAGCAGGCTCCAGGCTCTGAGTTGTCAGCACAGAGCCCGACGCGGGGCTCGAACCCATGAACCGCGAGATCACGACCTGAGCCAAAGTCGGATGCTTAATCTACTGAGCCACCCCGGTGCCCCTAACCATGTGTTTCTGATGTTTTAACATCTAAGGCCTTGCTGACCCTGAAGAGACTGCCCCTGTCAGTGCTGGCTAATTCCCAGAAACAGGAAACCATCAGTCGTGCCTTTCATATACAAGCCAACGAATCCAGAGCCCATATCCCAGCCACCCCCTTTACTGAAGACTCACACGCTGGACCACTATACCCCCCTCCACCCCAATCACCCCAAGGTTAAGTGCCAGACCACTAGGGACAGCCCCTACACCCCCAAGCCTGCTGAAGTTATTCAAACTAGTGAGCCGAATCCCTTTTATCTTGCCATACTCATTCGTTCCTGCAGAAACCACAATAAGGATTCTTGTCCACACTTCTCCCTCACTCCCTCTGCTTCATAGCTGGTGCTTATATCCTGGTGCTTCCCTATGGCCCACCCACCATGGGGGATAGATATGCACTAAAACAAACCATCTTTGCTTTTTTTTTTTTTTTTTTTTTTTTAGATTTTTAGAGAGAGAGAGAAAAAATTTCAATCAGGCTCCACACTCAACATGGACCCTGACGTGGGGCTCGATCTCACGACCTTGGGATCATGACCGGAGCAGAAATCAAGAGTCGGATGCTCAAACCACTGAGCCACCCAGGTGCCCCACGAACCATCTTTTCAATGACAGTCCTCTCCTGATCTGTTGTAAGTATACGTAAGTAATAATAAAGCCTACTTTGTGCAGGTAGCATTTATTCAGAATCATCTTGGCTAAATTTCAGAGTAGAGCCTGGCCCAAGAAGAGAGAATGAACCCAATTTGAAACTGCGTTAGGAAAGTGAGTCTTTCCATGAGTGTATAACGTTTGCACAGGCCACAAGCAGACCTTCTAAAGGGCCATGGGTGTGGAACACCTGGGTGACTCAGTCGGTTGAGCGTCCGACTTTGGCTCAGCTCATGATCTCACTACGCGATCATCTCACTACTCGTGAGTCAGAGCCCCGCGTCAGGCTCTGTGCTGACAGCTCAGAGCCTGGAGCCTGCTTTGGATTCCGTGTCTCCGTCTCTCTGTCTGCCCCTCTCCTGTTTGCACTCTGTCTCTCAAAAATGAATAAATGTTGAAAATTTTTTTAAAAAGTGTTTTTTTAATGTTTTCAGGGGTCCACCGGTGAGTCACTGTCATCCCCAGTCATCGTCCCCTACAGTGTCACACGCCTCCATGATCTGATTTGCTCTTGAACGTAAACACAGTGTGGAAGGCATAGAAAGGAAGGCCTCGTTAAGTGGTAAAGGCCGTTGGCATTTGCAGCTGCTGTATGCACATCCAGCAGCCTTCATTTTAAGAAATTATAACATACTGTACAGGAGCAAACTAAGTCGAAAAAGCAGGAAAGGAGCTAAATTTAGCAGGAGTGAAATAGCTATCTATAAAGAAGTTAGGGCGGGAATACATGGTGTGTTAGAAGCATCCATGCATCTCTGATAGCGTAAACATCTCAGTGATCCTTCCTTACCAAAAAAAAAAAGGGAAGACCACAAAGTTTTAGTGCTCCAAAGGTACACTCGGCATAGTGGGCAAACCCCTGTGATCAGGGGCATGAAGAGGGCCAGTCCAAAGCATCAGAAAAGTGTCACGAAGGCCTGAGAGTCTACACTGGTGGCAGCCGCTGAAAGTCACCCGCCTACTGTGTGCCAAGAATTACACCGATTGTTTGTACGTCTCATCTCGTTCCATCCTGTTAACAACCGTACAGGATTGATGTGCGCCCCATTCCAGTGAGGGGGAGACTAAGGCTCTGTGTTAGTCACCTATCGCTACCCATAACAGATTCCCCCCCAAACTCAGCAACTTACAGAGACAGTAAACGATTGCTCTCCCATACAGCTTCTATGGGTCAGGAACGTGGGCAAAGCTGGGCGGTTCTGGCTCAGGATCTCTCATGAGATTGTAGTCAAGATGTTGGCCCCGGGGCTGCACATCTGAAGGCTTGCCTAGACTTGGTGGACCCGCTTCCAAGATGGCTCACTCACATGGCTGTCAGTGGATGCCAGTGTGTAGGCAGGAGGCAGTTTTTCTCCCGCATGGGACTCTACGGGACCGTCCATGTCCTCAAGACATGGCAGTGGGTTCACCCCAGAGTGATTGACCAAAGAGGGTCGAAGGCAGCAGCTACAATGTCTTTGGATGACCCAGCCTCAGAAGTCACACGTCCCTCCATAACTGGTTACACAGGTCAGCCCTATTCAGGGCAAGAGGGGACCACACAAGAGCTTATGTACCAGGAGGTGAGGAGCACAGGGGCCATTTTGGATACGGGCTTCCACCGGACCCAAGAGTATAAGTGATTTTCTTTTCCTTTCTTCTTCTTTTTTTTAAATGTGTATTTATTTTTGAGAGGGAGACACAGAGACAGGGGGAGACGGGCAGAGAGAGGGAGACCCAAATCCGAAGCAGGTTCCAGACTCTGAGCTGTCAGCACAGAGCTCGACGCGGGGCTCGAACTCACGAACGGCGAGATCATGACCTGAACCGAGGTCCGACGCTTAACCGACAGAGCCACCCAGGCACCCTCTATAAGTGATTTTCTTAAGATCACTGAGCTCATTTCAAATTCTACCTTACTCCAAAATCAGCACTTTCTCTACCACACGACCACCTCTCCAAAGCCTGCGTGCAGCACGTCACCGAATGAAGACAGAGGATCCTGGGTAAAGCCACATCCCTGTTTCGTTGTTTTCACCAAAAGTTTTATCTTTGATTCACTGGGGGAAATTTTTTTTTTTTTTTATGTTAGAGCATAGCTCAGGCTTTCTAATGGGAATCGATGAAAAATAAGTTTTACCTTATTGATTCTGCCCTAAACCAAACTTGCTGAACTTCATCCCTGGCTAGAGCTTTAAAATAACAATAATAATAAGAGAGGCCTACAATAATAGAGAACAGAAAATTTCCAGGTTACACACCGTGGTAATCCTATCTCTGATCCGTGATCGCTCCTATCTCTGAGAGTTGAACTCAGTACGTCCGGGTCTCTGTGTTGATGAGCGGGTGATTGAAGGGCATTTTTATTCCCTTGAATAACAAGAAATCTACCACTCATTCTCCAGTAATAAAAACTGCATGTGTAAGAATTGTGACCAGGGAAGGTCAACTCAAATTAAAGATTTTATGACTAGCGGCTATATTAAATCTTTTCAACAATTTATAGAAAGGATTTGAAATATGTCAAATGTGTTTCTTTACGTTTTTTCAAGGGAGAGATTTTATTGCACCAAGTCACGGAGTCGGGAGAGAAATTACTCTTAGATCATCCAGTCCTGGCCCTGCCAGTGGCATATTGCTCCCTTCAGAACCGAAGGCTGGGTATTAAGCCATCTGAGGTCAACCTCTTCTAATTAAAAGGAAAGTCGTAAAGCAAAGTATTTCAATAATCCACAGTAATAATAATCCCAAATTTATACAGTGCGTATATCCAAGAAACGTAAAGCAGTCACATTTTTTATTTCTCTCACCTGGAAACAAAAACGAAAGCCCCAAGGCAAGTGTAAGGGAACATTCATTAACTTAAATATTTATAGAGTAAGGGCGCCTGGGTGGCTCCGTTGGTTGAGCATCTGACTCTTGATTTTGGCTGGGGTCGTGATCTCACGGCCACGGGATCGAGCCCCATGTTGGGCTCCATGCTGGGCATGGAACCTGCTTAAGATTCTCTCTCTCTCTCTCTCTCTCTCTCTCTCTCTCTCTCTCTCTCTCTCCCTCTGTCCCTTTCTCCTGCATATACTCTCTCTCTCAGAAAAATAAGTTAACATAACATAACATAACATAACATAACATAACATAACATAACATAACAAACATAACATAACATAACAAACATAACATAACATAATGAGATTATAGATGAGAAAGCACTTGACAAGGCGAAAAGCACTATACAGGGTTGGTCTCCCTGTCTAGACTAGGAACTGCCTGTGGGCAGGGACTAGGCAGATTGACTTCTAGAAGGCAAGTATCTGGCACCAATCTTCCAAAGCCCCAGCCAGAGATCTAAGTATATGTTTCATGCTCAAAAAAGCAGGGGTCGGGGCACCAGGGTGGCTTAGTCAGTTGAACATCCAACTTCAGACCAGGTTGCAGCCTTGCAGTTCATGAGTTCGAGCCCCACATCAGGCTCTGTGCTGAGGCTGCCGAGGTGCCCCCCTTACCAATTTTTCCAGGTGTGAAAGGAACAATGCTTTTTCAGGTTCCTTGGACTTTTGAAACTTTTAATTTTTAAAATAAATACAAAAGAATGTGTATACTATTTGATGGTTATGAAGTGATCCTAATAAAATTACCACCTGGATGGCGCCTGGGTGACTCACTCCGTTAAGCATCTGGCTTTGGTTCAGGTCTTGATCTCATGGTTTGTGAGTTCGAGTCCAGCATCAGGCTCTCTGCTGTCAGCACGGAGCCCGCATCACATCCTCTGTCTCCCTCTCTCTCTGCCCCTCCCCTGTTTGCACTCTCTCTCAAAATAAATAAATAAACTTCAAAAAAAAAAAAACAAAACACCTGGGAACATGTAACAATGTCACAAAGTAAAGAGCTCCTAGAAAGAAAGATTTCAAAAGGACACAGAAACCAGCCTGAGGGGCCTCCCAATGGCCAAATCAAGGACTATTTAAGCATCAAATAAATAAACAATGATGGCGATAGATTATAACCAAGTGAATAAAATAGGAAATCAGGAACCAGGAGTGTGTGAGTGTGTGCTGCGTGTGTGCGATACAGAGATATAGATGCAGGGATTTGCACCGATACATACAGATGTAGATAGATAGTCACATGACCCAGCAATTCCACTCCTAGGTATTTACCCAAGAGAAATGAAAATATGTCCACACAAAGCTTTATTTCTAGCAGTTATGTTTATCATAGCCCCAAAGCTATAGACTGCCCAACCCGCGTGACCATCAACAGGTGGACAGATAAATGATCGTATATTCACATGTGGACTATGACTCAGCAATAAAAAAGGAATAAAATACTGATACACACAACATGTCTAAATACCAAAAACATTACCGAGTGAAGGAAGCCAGACACAAAAGAGTAATATTGTGTGATTCTATTTATATGAAATTCTACAACAGGCAACACTAATATCTAGTGACAGAAAATACAACAGAGGTGTCCTGGGGCCAGGGGCGGGAGGGAGTTGACCACAAAGGAACGTGAGGGAACTTCGTGGGGGATGGAAATACTCTGTGTCTTAGGTCTACACGTTTTTCAAAATTAGAAGATACTTAAAATAGGTACACTTTAATATATGTTTTGTTTAAATTTACACTTAAATTTAGTAATCAACTAAATAATACTGTTTTGTTTTGTTTTTTAAAGGACAGAATGTAGAAGGGAGTGCCTGGCTGGCTCAGACCTTAGAGCATGCAACTCTTGATCTCAGGGTTGTGAGTTCAAACCCCACATTGGTGCGGAGGCTATTTAAAAAAAAAAAAAAAAAAAGGACAGATTTTAAGGTAAAGTATTTGTTGTTCCTTAGTCCTTCCTTAATTGCAGGCGTGATGCCTGGAGGCACAGCAGCTACCTTGTGACTATGAGGTAAATTAAATTTACAGACAGCAGAGAAAAAAGGGGGAAAGAAGCTAGTGCCTGAGGCCATTTTTGGGCTGCCAAGCCCCCCCTAGACTGTCAACCTCCAGACCTTCTTGTCACTGTAAGAGTTTTGTTATTTCAGTCAAATTAATTCCCAACCAAAATACAAAGTCCCTCCATCCAAATTCTTTCCACTCCGCCTTCATTTTTTAGCAACTGAGAATGCATCCCTCCTCCTCCTCCTTCAGAACGCCAAACCAAGAATTCAAGCACGTAATCTGTACATTTTGAAAATGGCGGATACACAAAGTTAATTATGGCCAGAGGCATCCTGGGGCATTCAAAGGGGCCAAAAGGAGTTGGACAACAGGCCGAGAAACAGCACAGAAGTCTTAAGAGACAGGAGAAGAGGGAGGGAAGATGCCACAAGAGAGGCGGATGGGAATGAGACTGGATGGGCAGGCGGAAACCGATTGATGCGAGGCTTTCAAGCAAGGCTTGTCCAGTGTCACAGGCTAAGGAGCCCTGCACCTGGCATTTTAGGCAGCATCACTGATCAGTGGACATTAACATTTCAAGAAGCCATGTCATATTGGGGTTAACAACTATTTTTGGATATGCTATGTTTTCACTTCTCTTAGCTTGTAAACTATACACTCTTTCATAATCCTTTGAATAGTTACCCTGTATATGAAAGCATGCATTCTTGACTTACCAAAGTCTAAAGTTAGCTGGGATCCTTACTCTTTTCCTAAATATTGCAAGGCATTTAGAACACTTCGACCCCGGGGCTCCTGGGTGAGTTCAAGACCTGCATTGGGCTCCTCCCCCTGCTTGAGATTCTCTCTGCCCTCCCCTGCTCTCTTGCTCTCTCTCAATATAAATAATATATATCATGTATATACTTATACATGATATAACACATTTGTTTATATAGCATATAAATCTGAATATGAAATATAATATGTATTTTTAGACCCAATAAGACATTTTTTTCCAATAAGACATTATTATTTTTATATTATACAGTCAGTATTTATTTATTTACTTACTTACTTATTTTAAATGACAGGACTTTTTTTTAAATGTTTTATTTCTTTTTTGAGAGAGAGAGGGCATGAGCAGGAGAGAGGCAGAGAGAGAGGAGGGCAGAGGATCCAAAGCAGGCTCCGTGCTGATGGGCTGACAGCACAGAGCCCCATGTGGGGCTTGAACCCATGAACTGTGAGATCACAACCGGAGCCAAGGTCGGATGCTCAACTGACTGAGCCACCCAGGCACCCCTGTTTATCTAGCTATTATCTATTATGTCCAAACTTCTACCTGGGTCATTTTCTTCCTGCCTAAAAGACATTCTTTATTATTTCCCTTAGAGCAGGGATAATGACCAACGCTCTTATTTTGTTTATTTGAAACTGTATTTATTTCACTTCATTCTTTTTGTTTGTTTTTTGCTTATTTATTTTTGAGAGAGAGAGAGTGCAAGTGAGGGAGGGGCAGAGAGAGAGGGAGACACAGAATCCGAAACAGGCTCCAGGCTCTGAGCTGTCAGCACAGAGCCCGACGTGGGGCTCAAACTCATGGGCCCCGAGATCATGACCTGAGCCGAAGTCAGACGCTCAACCGACTGAGCCACCCAGGCGCCCCTATTTCACTTCATTCTTAAAGGATATTTTTGCTACATGTAGATCTCTAATCTGGCTGTTGTTTCCCTTCAGTGCTTTAAAGATTAATCATTCTTTCGTCGTCTGGCTTCCAATGTTTCTGCTGAGAAAGCTAAGAGTCTGAGGACTGCATTTTTGAAGACAATGTGTCTCTTTTCTCCAGCTACTTTTATTTATTTATTTATTTATTTATTTATTTATTTATTTATTATTATTTTTTTAAACATGTATTTATTTTTGAAAGACAGAGAGACACAGAGCATGAGTGGGGGAGGGGCCAAGAGAGAGACAGGGAGACACAGAACGCAAAGCAGGCTCCAGACTCCAAGCTGTCAGCACGGAGTCCGATGCGGGGCTTGAACACATGAACCATGAGATCATGACCTGAGCCGAAGCTGGTCGCTTAACCGACTGAGCCATCCAGGTGCCCGTCTCTGGCTACTTGTGAAATCTTCTCCTTGAATTTGGTTTTCAGAGGTTGTACTTGGTTCATGCCAACCTACAGTTTTCTTTTTGATTTATCCTGCTTGGATGTTAGGCAGGCTTCTTTAATCTGTGGCTTCATGTCTTCCATCAGTTTTAGAAAAATCTCAGCCATGAGCTCTTCAAATATACCTCTGCCCATTCTTTCTCTCCTCTCCTTCTGAGGCTCCAACTAAAAGGATGTCACAGCCTTTCACTGAATCCTCCGTATTTTTATCCTCTTTTCCGGTTTCTCCATAGTTTTTTTCTCTCTGTGCTTCAGTCTGGATACTTTTCTCTGACCCATCTCCTTTGTCACTAATTCTCTCGTTAGCCTTTCCAATTTACTGTTAAACTCATTTTTAACCTTTGTTTTTCTATTTGTTTCAGTTCTAGAATGTCTACGTGTTTTCTTTATCCATGAGTATACATAAATACAAAGATATAATTATATAGTTTCGGGTTTTCTCCTAAACTGTTCACTCTTACTTTGATCTCATTTAATCTTCCGATCTTTTAAAATATTTATTTATTTATTTTTGAAAGACAGAGAGAGAGACAGAGTGCGAGTGGGCAAGAGGCAGAGAGAGAGGGAGACACAGAATCCGAAGCAGGCTCCAGGCTCCGAGCCGTCAGCACAGAGCCCAATGAGGGGCTTGAATCCATGAACACCAAGATCACAACCTGAGCCGAAGCTGGACGCTTAACGAATTGAGCCACCCAGGCATCCCAATTTTACTTAAATCTTATTTTTTACTTAAAAACTCTAATGTTTTATTTCCTAGTCTAAACATAGAAAATCTGTATCTGATAATTCAATAATCTGAGCTCCTTCTTGGTATGTTTCTATTATTTGTTGCTTATGGTTTTGCTTTCCGTGTCACTTTGTCTTTCATGTGTCTGAGTATCTTTATTACATGCTGGACATGGTAAGCCCAAAACTGTATAAATAATTCATGGCCCAGGATGATGTATCTTCCTCCAGAAAGGATCTCTGTTTCCTTCTCCCAGGTACCTGGGACACTAGCACTTCTGGGTCACCTTCACATAAACACAAGTATTATGACGATCTGAAGCCAAGCCAACATCCCTGTCTGGACTCACCTACTCCCACTTTGTCTTGATCCTGGGGTTGACCCCCAAATGGGGGGAGGTTCATCAGTGCCCCGTTTCACCTGGCAGAACTTAGCCTTCATTCCATGGCCGCAAGTCCCAGGAAGTTCTATTGTTCAGCCTTTCAGCTGCTTAGCTGTCCCCTCTGAAAACGTAAACACAGTGAGGGGAAGTCCAGCCCCAAACATGGGGCTCATCTCCATGGGCCTTCATCCTCCTCTGATCCTGGGAATTCTTCACTAGTCTGTTCTTCCCCTGGTATCTTCAGGCAAATGATTTTCTATTTTTTGAGCTTTTTAATTTATTCCACAGTGAAAGAAACAGTATCCAAAGCATCTAGACTGCCTTTACAGGAAGGCACAAAGTACCTTGTAATCAATCAATACATTTAAGATGGCAGGGATTTCTTTCGGAAAGCTATCATTAAGTGGATGGTGTTTTAGAATCAGCATCTCATAGTCACCTCTTGCCACAGGCAGCCTCTAAGATGGCCCCAGATGATACACACATCTTGGTATTCATGCCCTTACATAATTCCTTCCATTCGAGTGTGGGCTGGACCTAGTGATTTGCTTCTAAAGAACAGAATACAGCAAAGGTGATGGGCTATCAATTATAGGCTTAGGTTACAAAGAGACTGTGGCTTCCCCCTTGCTCACCCTCTCTTGTTCTCTCACTTGCTCACTCTCAGAGAAGCCAGCTGCCATATTATAAGCCACCTTGTGGAGAGGCCCACATAACAGGTAAGGGAGGGAGGTCTCTGGCCAATAGCCAACAAGGAATCGAGGCTCTCAGACCAACAGTCCACAGGAACTGGATCCTGCCAATAGCCAAATAGCTGATCTTGGAAGTAAATCTCTACCCACACCCCCATCAAGCCTTGAGGAGGCTACGGCCCTGGCCACCATCTTGAATGAAGCCCAGTGAGAAATCCCAAGACTACTGGGTCGGGCCCAGATTTGGACCCACAGAAATTGTGAGATATAAATGTTTATTATTTTAAGCCACTACGTTTTGTTACATCATGATGATAACCATTGGACATCCAATTCTCTTTCTAACCTACTCCAGTCCTATTTTCTTCCTCATCACTCCACTGGGGCCATTTGTCAAGATTACCAACTCTCATGACAATACATATTATTGACAAAAATGATAGCTGTTGGAACATCAAGCACTAAACCAACCAAGTGGCCAGGTAATCTGCCAAGAGCTATTACTATTTAAAATACACATATCCTGGGGAGCCTAGGTGGCTCAGTCAGTTAAGCATCCGACCCTTGATTTCAGCTCAGGCCATGATCTCATGGTTCATAGGTTTGAGTCCCATGTCTGGCTTCTCCAATCCAACCAGTGGAGTCTGCTTGGGATTCTCACTCTCTGCCCCTCCCCCACAATATAAGTAAATAAACGTTTAAAAGAAATAAATTAAATTAAATTAAAAAATAAAATAAAGTACACATATCTGGGGTGCCTGGGTGGCTCAGTTGGCGGAGCATCCAACTTTGATTTCAGCTCAGCTCATGATCCCAGGGTCGTCTCTCTGTCTCACTCTTTCTCTCTCTCTCCCTCTCTCCCTCTCTCTCTCAATAAATAAATAAATAAACAAATACACATATCCTTTAACCCTGCAATCCTTTCTGTTCCATAGATTCCATAGAAGTGAGAGTACCAGTCTGTAAGGCCATACATTCAAAATCATTATTGCAGCAATGTTTTTAGTGTCCTTAAACTGGAACCACGTTGAATGTCCATCATTAAGAAAACATCGGAATAACTGATAAATTCAGGCCATGAAACAGCCTACAACCTTTAAAAATAGAACTACAACAAATGACTTTGAGCAATTTCTGTATGGTATTGTTGAATGAAGAAAATAAAATACGGAATACTACTGAAGATGTGATCCCATTTTTGTAAAACAATGCCCTCCCAAATACTGTGTGTGTGTGTGTGTGTGTGTGCGCGCGTGTGTGTGTGTTCATCAAATGAACTGAACTTGATATGCTTATTTATTCAAACAACTTTATTCTTTTTCACAGTTGTTTCCTTCAAACCCTCTCCTTAGACTAGTTAATTCTTCCCATCCCCTTAGATGAAATCTCAGGCACTTCCCAGAACTTTTCGGTCAATCCCAGGTAACAACAGTAAGATATAATCCAGCGTGGGTGCCCTCTGGAAGTAGCAGGTGCCTCATGCTAATGTGTGTCCCACTGGAGAGTTTTGGGGGGGTTCCTGGGACATGACCAGTCTGACTGTGTCTTCCCTCCAGGCATCCAGTAGTCCACCTCCCAGGGGGTTCTCACAGGCAAGATCCAAAATGACTCAAGGTCAACTCTTTCCCACCTCAGGTCCCTAGGAAAGTCTCCTGTCTCCTTTGCAAGTCCCGATGCATCCTCTTTCTTTCCCTACCCTCTTGCCTTGGACCAGATCTTTCCATGGCTCCTCACACCCTGATTCCAGGGGACACAGGTTCTGTGAAGTCCCATCTGTCACTTGACCAAGGTGAACAAACGGCATGCTCTCCTAAGAAATTTTCCCTCCCTCCATCTCTCTCTCTCTCTCTCTCTCTCTCTCTCTCTCTCTCTTTCTTAGCTCTTCGATAATCTCCAGGTGATGTGCTAGGTTCTATAGAAATGGACGAAAATCCGGAGCACACTTAAGACCTATTGTCAGCCTTTACAGCCTCAGCCAAAATTGGGATAGTCATGTTTTAGCAACCCGTTATAGACCAATCTGCAGATAGAGCTATGCTGAATGGGATTTTAAAAATGCGTGAAGAAAAATATCGAAGGATGCACTCCAGGTTGTTATCAAGGAGTAAACTCCTTGCTGGGAGTTTACTCATTATCTCTTCACTGGAACAAAGACTACAAGTGATAAAGAGGGAAGAGGAGAGGTCAGGGTGAGGTGAGGGCGCCAAGCCAAAGGAAAAAGAGAGAGAGAGAGAGAGATTGCACCAAAAGAGAGCAAGTGCATGATCATATTTAGCCATTTTTACAAAAGTACATATACGTGTGGACATATGTTTAAAGATTTTAAGTGAAGGGGTGCCTGGCTGGCTCAGCTGACTAATCGTCCGACTCTTGATCTCGGCTCAGGTCATGATCTCGCAGTTTATGAGACCCAGCCCCACGATGGGCTCCGTGCCGACAGTGCAGAGCCTGCTGGGGATTCTGTGTCTCCCTCTCTCTCTGCTCCTCCCCTGCTTGCACTCTCTCTCTCAAAATAAAGAAACATTAAAAAATAAATAAATCAGGGGCACCTGGGTGGCTCAGTCAGTTACGTGTCCGACTCTTGATTTCAGCTCAGGTCACGATCTCATGCTTCATGAGTTCCAGCCCTACGACGGGCTCTGTGCTGACAGCGTGGAGCTTGCCTTGGATTCTCTCCCTCTCTCTGCCCCTCCTCTCCTCTCTCTCTCAAAATAAATAACTTAAAAAAATCATATTCAAAGATAGTAAGTTGTAAGTATTTTTTTTGAAAGTGATCAATGACCTCCACTTTACCTGAAATATCTGATGGTCGATCCTGTCTTCTCCTTACTTGACCTCACTGGATCTCGTAGAAGCGTGTGACCCAAACGGTCACCTGCTCTCTTGCAACACTGTCCTCGGTTGGCTTGCATGATGCCATACTCTGCTAGTTTTCCTCATACTTCTCTGGCTGTTGGCAGCCTTCTTTGCCAGAGTCTCCTCTAAATAGCAGTGTCCCGAGACACTCTCTGTCTGCCCTTATCTACTCTGCCTATAGTTATCCTTACTCGTTCCCGTCTAGTCGTGCCTGCAATGCCACCTCATACAGCTGACTGATATCTTCTCCAGTTTATAGTCCTGACCTCCCCCATCAGGTACAGAATCTTATCCCATTTCACCCTTAACGTCAGACAGGCATCTCATCGCTAACATAAGCAAAACAGGATTCTTTATCTTCCACCCCTAACCCTGTTCCTCCCCCAGCCTTCTCAAGTCTGGAAATGGCAAAACGTTCACAAAACCATATAAGTCAACGTCCTGGGAGTCGTCCTTACCTCCTCTTTCCCTCACACTGGGCACATGATTCATCAGCAACTCCTACGGGCTCCACCTTCACAATGAGTCTCTGATCTAGCTTCAACTGCTGCCACCAGCATCCCTCTCTCAAGCTGCACGATACCCTCCAAGCTGGCATCTGTAGGTCCACTTTTGTCCCCTTTGTTCCAGCCGCTCAGCAGCGGCTGATCACTTTTAAAATCATAAATCAGATCAGGCCAATCCCCTGCTCAAAACCCTCCATACTGACTTTTCAACTAGCCCATTTCCTAGCCAATGTCAACCTTCCCTGCCTCTACCCCTGCTTCTTGGAGAAAGTAATGGGCAAGGCTAGAAATCTACATTCCCCAGATTCCCTTGCAGTTGGGGAGGCCATGTGATTCAGTTCTAACCAATGAGACTTGATAGGGATTCTAAGAAAGCCATGTTTTCCTGAGAAAAAGGGAGAGTGGAATGCCATACATCTTTTGACCCTGTTTTCCTTTGTTTCTGCCTGGAAAGCGAGTACCCAAAGATAGAGCAGCCATGTCAAAGATGTCAGGACAGGAAGGGAAAAGGGATCTTGCTCCTTGAACCGCTGCATCAGCCTTTGAATGGCCATCCCTAGACTTCTTGTTACATGAGAAAAAATACATAAATTCATGACTTGATCAAATTGCTGTGATAGAGTTTCTATTGCATGTAGCCAGATACAATTTCTGGCACAAGCTTCTCATCACCTGTTTTTAAAAGAAATTCCCAAGGCCTTACATGATCTCTCCAACGCATACCCTACCATTCTCTATTATTCTTCCTGCACCAGCCTCATAGACCCTCTGGGCTGTTCTTGGTACATGCCAAGTTCATTTCTGCCTCAGGGTCTTTGCCCTTGCTGTTGTGCTGGCATGCTCTTCCCTGAGACCTTTCGCATGGTTGGCTTGAGTCCCCCCTTCACTCAGCTTTGTGCTTTAATGTAGGCTCTGGAGCAAGATCTTGCCTCGACTACTCCATCCAAAATTGGTTCCTTGACAGTCTTTAACTCTTTAGTGATTTATTTTTATTCAGTTATCACTAACTAAACTTGTCTCTGCCTGAGAGTATGTAATTTATTTTCTCACTTCTTTAATGTCCGTCTATTCCACTGGAATGAAAGCTTCAAGGGGTACAGGCACATCCCCAGTACCTGGGAGAGTGCCTGGTATGAAGCAGGCATTCAAAAGTTATTTGTTTAGGGGCGCCTAGGTGGCTCAGTCGGTTAAGCGTCCAACTTCGGCTCAGGTCATGATCTCACGGTCCGTGGGTTCGAGCCCCGCGTCGGGCTCTGTGCTGACAGCTCAGAGCCTGGAGCCTGTTCCAGATTCTGTGTCTCCCTCTCTCTGTGACCCTCCCCCGTTCATGCTCTGTCTCTCTCTGTCTCAAAAATAATAAACGTTAAAAAAAATTAAAAAAAAAAAGTTATTTGTTTAATCAATGAAACAATCAATTCACGGCATCCTGCAACTGAGATGCAGTCGACCTTACACCACTCAGCAGTTCTTTGTAATAAAAACACTGTGTACTATCCTACTATAAGTTAAAGAGGTGGTGTTGGGTTTATTTTTGGTATGTTTGTCATGCCAGCCCTTTTTCGGGCTACCAAATTTGGAATCGGCACTCTGGACACATAGACACTTAATTTCATGGCCTCACCTGAACTTCTGGACCGGCTCCGCAATTTAAGGCTCATCTAATGACTGAACTTTGCAGCAGGGCGTCCAGACATCTGCACTGACACTGAACAACGCCCGCCATGGTCCTGCTTTCTCCCAGATCACCCAAAGGACGGTGAGTTGGTGAATCCATTCAGAGACCAGAGACTCGTTTTTTCTCGGACCTTCTCTAGATTGGCCCAGGGCCGTGATCACAATGTGGGCAGTATCATGCCAGAGTGATAAAGGCGTCGGAAGGCCTGGTCCCAACCCCAGCTCACCAGCTACATGGCCAGCCTGAGTTCGCGGGGTCCCAGGGAGGAACACACATCAGGACGTGCAATCAGTTCCCTCCCTATAAAGAGAGAGGCGGGACGTGCGAGCTCTGCAGTCCTCCCGGCTTCCTGGATCCGAGTCTTTCGCTTCCCTTCCACCCTCCTGGTAGCCTTGCACGCCCACCTGTGGCCCGAAGCCGCAGCCGCCAGGCCCGAGGCGGGAGCCCACCAACTAGCCCTTCGCGCGGTCAGCCCCGCCCACTCCCGTCGGCCCCCGCGGGCCGCTCCCGTCGCCGTGGAAACGAAGGCAGCCCAGCGGCGCGGCGGCTTCCGCTCCTCCGCGCCGGGGAGGGCTCCGGCCGACCGCGATGCTGAAGGCCAAGATCCTGTTCGTGGGGCCCTGCGAGGTGAGGCCCGGCCGGCGGGGGCGGCGGGCGGGGCCCGGGCGGGGGCGACCCGGGGCTGTGCCTGGCGCCAGGAGCCCCCCAGGAGGCGGGAACCTCGTCCCCCCGCGCCCACCCGGTGTGCGCCGCTGGCCTCAGGGGGAACTTGGCGCCCCCAGACCTTGACCCGGTTTTCGTGAGGCCTGAAAGTCGTGAGTGGCGTTTTGGAAGCCGGGTCTAGGTTCCACGACTCTCCTTTGCCGGTGAGGTTGGCCCTAATGAACATGCCTGTGGGACAAGAAAAGCAGACTGTGTTCGCTCTCAGTATGTGTATGGTGGTGGTAGTGGGAATTAAATCTACGTGTGGACGTCATACACAGGAATAGAGTCCCTTGGACTAAAGCTAAGTGTGGAAAACAACAACAACAACGTGGAAATGGCCAGTGAATAGTCTCCATCTCCTGCACGCATCGCGATTGGCCTGGAGGACTTGTGAAAAACACAACGTGCCAGTCCTGCCTTAGGGTTTTGATTCAGTGGGTGTGGGAGGGGTCTCAGAATCTGCCTTTTACTGACGCTGTTCGTCCGGGGACCCCGCGTTGAGAATCACTGTAGTATGTGCATATACGGAGAGATGTGTTATGCATCTTGAGACAGGGAAAGTCGCCTCAAGCACAACACAAAACTGAGGAAGCCTTAAAAGAAATGACAGCGAAGTTGAGCCTGGGGAAAACATCTGCAAAATACATTACAAAGAAAGAATAGGTAGCAAGCACAGGGGAAGTCTCCAAATCAGTAAAGAGAACTCAACAGAAAACCGAGCAAAGTCTGTGCACATGAGTACAACTGGCCAGTAAGTATAAGAAGCTATTCAGCCTACAGTTAACAACACAAATTAAAACAAGAAGGTGACCCTAATTTGCCCATCAGAGTGGATGCAAAAAGGTTAGAACACTGGGAACATGAAGCATGAGGATGCTCGTAAGGAAATGAGGACTTTAGGATTCGTCGATGGGGCATTGATAACAGCTTCTTTGGCAGTCCAATGATTAACTTTAAAATGTGCAATAGCTTGCAGGGCACCTGGGTGGATCAGTCGGGTAAGCATTGGACTTCTGCTCAGGTCATGATCTCCTGGTCTCGTCAGGCTCTGAGCTGTCAGCTGGAGCCTGGAGCCTGCTTCAGATTCTGTCTCCTTCTCTCTCTGCCTCTCCCCTGCTCGCACTCTCTCTCCCTCTCAAAAATAAACCAAAAAAAAAATTTGTTTTAATGTGCATAGCTTGAGGCACCTGGGTGGCTCAGTTGGTTAAGCGTCCAACTTAAGCTCAGGTCATGATCTCACGGTCCATGAGTTCGAGCCCCGCGTCGGGCTCTGTGCTGACAGCTCAGAGGCTGGAGCCTGCTTCAGATTCTGTGTCTCCCTCTCATTCTGCTCCTGCCCTGCTCACACTCTGTCTGTCTGTCTGTCTCTCTCTCTCTCTCTCTCTCTCTCTCAAAAAATACCCATTCAGCCTTCCCTGACCACCCAAAGTCCCTATGACGTTATCCTGTTTGATTTTTTAAAATTTTTTTTTAGTGTTTATTTATTTTTGAGAGAGAGAGAGACAACCTGAGCAGAGGAGGGGCAAAGAGAGAGAGAGAGAGAGAGAGAGAGAGAGAATCCGAAACCGGCTCCAGGCTCTGAGCTGTCATCACAGAGTCCAATGCGGGGCTTAAACTTGGGAACAGTGAGATCATGACCTGAGCTGAAGTCGGGCGCTCAACTGACTGAGCCACCCAGACACCCCGATTTTTTAATTTTTTTTCAAATTGAGAGAGCGAGCAGGGAGGGGCAGAGAGAGAGAGGGAGTGAGAGAGAATCCTAGGCAGGCTCCATGCTGCCGGCATGGAGCCTGTTGCCGGGCTCAAACCCACGAACCTCAAGATCATGCCCTGAACTGAAACCAAGAGTCGGACACCTAATTGAGCCACTCAGGTGCACCATCCTGTTTGATTTTTATTCTAGTACTTAGGACTATTTTATCGTATGTGTTACAACAGCACCTGGCAGGATAGACACTTAAAAATACCTTACATACCAAACAGGCAGCTTCTTCATTTTCCCAGAAGAATCCTTCCCCTCAATCAGTTGGTTTTGGCTAACGTGTATATACACTTTAAGGACATAGACGAAATATATCAATACACCTTTATAATGTTTTATGTATACATTTAAAGGAACATTAAGATATATATTAATTTGGAAATGCTGTTTTATTCCATACTTGCCTTTCATGATAGCTTTTTTTTTTTTTTAAGTTTTATTTATTCATTTTGAGAGAGAGAGAGAGAGCATTCACATGAGCAGGAAAGGGGCAGAGAGAGAGAGAGAATCCCAAGCACAGACCCCCACTTGGGGCTCGAACTCATGAACCATGAGATAGAGCTGAGCCGAAACCAAGAGTTGGATGCTTAACCAACTGAGCCACCCAGGTGCCCCTCGTGCCTCACGACACAGTTTTAAAATTCAAGCCCTTCTCCTGCACCTTGGACACCCAAGTTAATTTTATGACCAGAGCCACTTTTAAAACACATCCCAAAGCCCATCATCTGAGTAGTTTTGGATATAAGGACTTTTTGAATCTGTGTATGACCCTGTTCCTGGAAATGTACTCCAGCCTGAAGAGCCATTCCTACAACATCGGGCCATTTGCTTTATGTGTTCATCCTATAGATAAACATTCGTGATCTCCCCAAACATAACCACTCAACTGTGTTATTTTTAAGTGACATTTAATTTGTGAGGCCACATGGTCGGGAAAAATTACTAACACCGTATTAAGCCCTCATCTTTTTCTGATTCTTTCAAGTGACTTCTACAAGCCCCCCAAACTGGCATTGATTGAAATTGTTCTAACCAAGCAATTGTTCAAAATAAAACAACCGAGAGAGCAGGGCCTAATTTCAGAGATTTTTACAAGGACTCAAGTGTAAGAGATTCCCTTCTGAGGAATAATTTGGGGGGAAGAAAAACCCCTTGTCTTATATCCGAGCATATACAATATTTGTTAAACGAATGGCACAAATGTATAGAAAATACCTGAAGACGGATCATAGTCATTACCTCTGGGGAGGGAATGGAGCGGACAGACGGATGGGTGTTTGGGGCGGAGGGCCCCTGAGGGCTGTTTTGTTGCTAGCAACGTGTGGGACTTGTATTATCTAGAACGAGGAACGGAGGAACGGCCCTGTGTGACGGTGTGGCACGGCCAGCCACTGAGGGACCCAGCTCTGCCTTTGAACTTCTCTGTGACCTTGAGGAACTCCCTTCCCCTTTCCGGGCCTCAGGGGAGGTTTCTTGATGCGGAGAGGAACGTGGCAGCAGACAGACTCACGCTAACAATTCCCTTCTGTTCTCAGACAAGTTAACGGAGAGCCAGCCAGGGACGTCAGTGTGGGTAAGGTCACCCAGTGGCAGAGATGGCATTAGAACCCCATGCACCCCGGGTCCCAGGGCAGGCCGTGCCCACCACGTACAGTAAGGCAGCGAGCTCCTCCCAAGCGGAGAGAGCCCTCTGCCGTGGCAATCCCGTGGTGGCCACCACGCCCGGCAATCCAAGCCGGCTACTGGAGGCTCGCTTGTGGTTACTTTCCTGCCCTTCAGCACAGCCCTTTTATCATTTTCACTTCCACAGAGTGGAAAAACCGTTTTGGCCAACTTCCTGACAGAATCTTCTGACATCACCGAATACAATCCGACCCAGGGAGTAAGGTGAGCCCCGACAAATCTGTCTCCCCAAGGGCCCCCCGCTTCTCTGGGTGACGGTGGCATCCCACAAGTATACCATGCCCGAAGTAGAGATGCTGCCTCTGTTTTTATTTCTTAGGATCCTGGAATTTGAGAACCCGCACGTCACCAGCGACGACAAAGGCACGGCGTGTGAATTTGAGCTGTGGGATTGTGGCGGTGACCCCAAGTACGTACTTTCCTTTGAAGAGGGTTTGCTTCATCAAATGGCTCAAAACCCAGCTGCCCGCCAAGCACCCTGGACCTGGGCCCAGCACACTCCCTAGCATGTATTAGGGGCTTGATCGATTATTTGGTGATGGGCACCGCTCTTGAGAACTTTAAGGATCGGGTTATGACACAATGAGAAGTCATCTGTCAATTAACACGAAGACGTTATTTTTATAAATTTTTTTGATGTTTACTTATCTTTGAGAGAGAGAGAGAGAGCGTGAGCAGAGGAGGGGCAGAGAGAGAGGGAGACACGGAATCCAAAGCGGGCTCCAGGCTGTGAGCTGTCAGCACAGAGCCCCACGTGGGGCTCAGACTCACGAACCACGAGATCGTGACATGATCCAAAGTGGGGCGCTTAACCGACTGAGCCACCCAGGCGCCCCAAGACATTATTTTTAAAGTCCCACAGGTAGAAACCAGAAGCACCTAACATCCGCTCTGAATCCAGTGCTGCCTTGCAGGTTCGAGTCTTGCTGGCCAGCCCTGATGAAGGATTCCCACGGGGTGGTGATCGTCTTCAATGCCGACACCCCAAGCCACCTGAAGGAAATCGACATGTGGTATTCCTGCTTCGTCCAGCAGCAGCTCCTACAGGACACTCAGTGTCTGTTGATCGCACACCACAAACCAGGCTCCGGAAGTGATAAAGGAAACCTGTCTTTGTGTAAGGAGGCTGGAATTCTCTTTCCCGCTCTTGTCTTGAATGTTCTGGTCCCTTGTATATTGTTCTGGGTCTTTGAAACCAGCTGCTACGTGCAATTATTGAGCACCTGATGTGCCCTAGGCATTTGTTTTTCCTACCATGTAAATTGGCATCCCCAGCTTAGACGATCTGTCCGTCATAGCATCCAGGCCAGGAAAGAGACACTTTAAAAGCAGGCAGACACCAAGAGGGGGGAAACCTGGTTTTAGCCACTCATCAGTACTACGAGGGACATTCTTTCCTGACTGGTCTTTTCTCCAGAAAAACTCCCGTTAGCACGTAACACACACCATTACAGAGGTGACAAAGTGCTCATGGAAAATGACTCGCAATATTCAGAAATCTCTTCCTTTCTGGTGTAAGAACAAAGGGGACCTGGAAGTGGACGCCAGGTGGCAGTGTGGTGGCATTATTTATTGAGCACCTGTTATATGCCAAGCACTATGGTGAGTGCATCGGTAGAACCTTCATCTGTTAAATCATGGCAGGCAAAACCCACCTTTACTTTTGGACCCTAGAAAGTTAAACAAATTGGCTTCTGTTAAGACTCGGGTCAGCGGGAGCTAGAAATGGCCCCTGGTTCAAAGCTCATGCCTAATTACATTGTTTCCTCCTTAAGCACCCCCCTTGAACAAGCTGAAGCTGGTGCACTCGAACCTGGAGGATGACCCTGAAGAGATCAGGGTGGAGTTCATAAAGTATTTAAAGAGCATAGTCAATTCAGTGTCTGAAAGCAGAGACCGGGAGGAGATGTCGATTATCACGTGACCAGCCTTCATCCGCACTCTTCCGCGTTGCAGATGGGGTCAGCTCATTTCCCAGTGCACATCTAGAATCTCGTCCAGCTATTGATGTGTCCTCCCCGTGGCCGTAGAAGAGCTTTTCCTTGTCTGCTCTAAGGTACCAGTCTACCAGGGAGTTGACTCCTACCGTTCGTTCTCTATCCTTCGTTCAGTTGAGAAAATCCTATTGCCGAATGCTGATTCCTTTGCCCCAGATCTCTCCAAGAGCTGGAAAGCTGAGGTGTTTTTCTTTCCTCTTCCTAGACGTCAAGAGGAATTATAACTGTCCGAGCCAAACGATACAATAGTAGTTTCGTTCGTGTGTGTTGGTTTGAATGGGATTTTCGTTCCTTAATTCACTCAACAAATACCAACTTGTCATGTTACACTGTTCTAGCCGCCGACCACGTACAGCTTGAACAAAACATAAAAATCTCCACCCTCGTGGAACTGCCATTCTGTTCCTCTAGATAGTGGCGAGGTTGAGTTCAGAAATTAAGTACTGCACCTTAGATATGGGGAAAAGTTACGGATTCTGGATTTTCTGTAATTGGTCTAAAGCCCACGCTCCCATCCTCCTAGATAATGGGGAGACCTGGACCACACGTGAGGCCAGAGAAAGGTACAGTTGATCCTCATTCATGGGTTCTGCATTTGCAGATTGCCTACTGGCTGAAACGTATTTGTAACCCCCGGACCAACACTCAAAGTGCTTTCACCATTATTCAGAGTGGCAAAAAATCTGACCCCCAGGCACGCGCGTTTCCAGCGGAGGCTGATCAAGGCCACGCTCTGCCTTCTTGTTTCAGCTGTCATGCTGTAAACGGGTGTCCCTGTCACAGCCTGTTTAGCGCCACATTTTCACATTTGTGTGCTTTTTGTGAGTGGTTTCGCTGTTTAAAATGACCCCCGGACGTGGTGCTGAAGCACTGGCTGGTGTTCCTAAGCGTAGAAAGGCTGCGATGTGCCTTACAGACGAAACAAGTACTTTAGATGAGCCTCATTCCAGCATGAGTTATAGCGCTGTCGGCTGTAAGTTCAGTGAATCAACAATACATATTAAATAAGGTGTCTTTAAACAGAAGCGTCCAGGGGTGCCTGGGCGGAGCAGTCAGTTGAGCGCCCGACTCTTGATTTCCGTTCAGGTCACGATTGCGGCGTGGTGGGATCAAGCCCCACATCGGGCTCCACGCTGAGCACGGAGCCTGGTTGAGATTCTCTGTGTCCCTCCGCCCCCTCCCCTGCTCACATGCTCTCACACTCTCTTTCTCTCTGAAATAAAAAATGATAGGGGCGCCTGGGTGGCTCAGTCAGCTAAGCGGCTGACCTCAGCTGAGGTCGTGATCTCATCGCTCGTGAGTTCGAGCCCCGCATCGGGCTGTCTGCTGTCAGCGGGGAGCCCGCCTCGGTTCCTGTCTCCCTCTCTACCCCTCCACAGCTTGTGCTTTCTGTTTCAAAAAATAACATCAAAAAATTTTTTGAATAAAAAAGTAAAAAGAAATGTAAACAGAAGCGTCCATAAAACAAGGTTACGTGTTGATGGCTGATGAAAGTGTGGTCAGAGGTGCACAGGAACACAAGCCTGTATTTACCCAGAAGCGATGGTTCGGTATTCCCTAACCCAGTGTGCATGGTGACTTTACAGAATGTAAGGGCCGTGGAGAATGAGAATCCACTGTTTTTTTTAGATCACAAGACATAGAAAAACAGTTGATTCTAAGTTTCCAGGTTAGTTCAGTCTCTGGGATAAATATTTAATCAATTCAAGGTTCTAGTCCATTTCCTTGCAGTGTCAGGGTGTCCGGACAGTGTTTGTGCTACTATTGGGGCGCGTCCTCTGGTTGCCTTCCTGACCTCTGTCAGCATGTCACTGGCCACCCTACCGGCCGTCTCCTGTCAAGTGCACGACTGGCATGGCCCACGGAACATACCTCTCTGTATCTGACTCAAGCCTCCCTCTGCCGCTTCGTTATAAGGACACTTATAATTGCATGAAGTGCCCACCTAAAGATCCCTCACTTAATCACATCTGCGAAGATGTCATGAAACAGCATGTGTCCCAGGGACTGGGACCCGAGATCTTCGGGGGCCATAATTCAGCCCGCCCCAGATGCCGCTCGCTGCGGCATTAACAGAAGAGGAGCAGGCTTGTGGGGAGTAAGGGGAGATGACAAATGACCAGTCCGAGGTGACCCAGCAAGTTAGGGACAGGGACAGAGCTGGACCCCACCCACGCCCCTGCTCTCTCCCCTGTCCCATGGTAACGGGACAGATGAGTCCACCAGTGAACAAGGGAGAGAATGTCACCCCCGAGACAACCTAGTGAAGCCACAAGCACAGCACTCCAGGGCAAATAACCTTTCTTGAAGCCCAGGCACCCAGAAAGTGGCTTGCAAGTATGTTGCAGAGAGAACTTAGCCTTAGATTTCCTGACACCAGTCAACGATGGGATAGTACTGAAGCTGTAGCTTGCAAAGAAGGCTATGCGTGAGTCGCTCCTATCACACCCTGAGTGTCCACATCTGGAAATTGCCCAGGGAAGCTGCTGGAGATCAGTATACTTTTTGTGGAACGGCAGAAGACCCTTGTATCCAAAGGGTAGGCGAAATTGTCAGAACAAAGAGTAGAGATTTGCTGGCAACCGAAGACGTACAAGAGTTTAAAAAAAAAAAAAAAAAAAGATACCCATTAAAAAAGTATCTGTTTGTACCACTTAAGAAAATTATGCTGAACTATGTCTTCTAGGTCTTGACTTTAGCCTTCCCCACCTGATGGTTGGGACTATCTTGGCCTTGGCTGATACTTTCTCAACAGATGTATTCTTTCCTCAAGCAACAAATGAAGGATCCCGTTTTAAAAACCAAATCCAAAGGAATTAAATTAGCGAGGAGGGAGGAAACTCCTCTGCTTTTGAAACGGTAACAGATTACATGTTTTTGATGTGACTTCGAAACTGCTTTATCAGTTAAATAATTCTCTACAGTTATGATACTGGCCATTCTTCCTACCAAAGTTAAAAGCCAATGGAAATGTTGTGTCTGCCAAGTATTCCCACTTCAAAAGGAAAGTTCTCCGTGCTTTGATGTGAGCAACACCTCATCTGTCTTCCTGCACTCTACGGTTCATTCGTATCTAGGCCTCCTGATAGCTTTAAAAAGTATGCCTCCTTCCTCTAAAGCCTCAGTGCAGATTTACCTCACACTTAAGCAGGTCTTTGGATGGGAGCATAATTTTAGTTTTCGGACGTTCAAAGTGCTATGTAAAATAAAAATAACTCACCTGTGTTGCATTTTGTCTAACTGGAGTTTTGTGGAGTTTATACAGAACTATCCTTTTTTCCCTCTTTTGTGTGACTTTACGAGGCCTGGAAAACACCCACGTGTGTGTTACCCATATCATGTAATGAAATATTTTGTCCAGAGGAATAAAATTCTGATTTTATCAAAGTATTTAGTGACTTGGTTTCTACTTATAGAAACCTATTTCAAGTACATTTCAAGAATATTTTGCAAATCCAACTACACTTGGAATTTAGCGCCCTTTTTGGGGGTGCAATGGTTAAAAGCAGGAAGTTGTGCTTTGCATTAAAAAAAAAAAAAAAGTGACAGGGCGCCTGGGTGGCTCAGTCTGTTAAACCTCCAACTCTCGGTTTCGGCTCAGGTAATGACCTAAGGGTTCGTGGGTTAGAACCCTGCATCCAGCTCCAGGCTAACAGCTCGGAGCCTGCTTGGGATTCCTCTCTCCCTCTCTCTCTCTCAAAATAAATATACAAACTTAAAAAAAAAGCAGTGACAATGGTTTTAAGGTATCAATCACAAATGAGATGAACAATCTAAATAGAATGGTCCTTTTTTTGAGAGGGAGAGAGAGCGCGAGCAGGGGAGAGGGGCAGAAGGAGAGAAAGAATGTTAAGCAGGCCCCCACACGGGACTCGATCCTATGATCCTGGGATCATGACCTGAACTGAAATCAAGAATTGGAGGCTCAACAGACTGAGCCACCCAGGCGCCCCCTAAAAAGAATGATTCTTACGTATGAGGAAGCTAGTGTAAGACAGTAAGTTAGGTCAAATATATATGTCGGTCAAGGAGCATGGACCCGGACTTGATTCTATTAGCTGCTGAAGAGCCCTAAGCAGAACAGGGACAATTATTTTGGTGGCCGTAGAGACTAGACTTAGGGGAACATGACTGGGGGCAGGTCGACTAGGAAATGCGGAATGTCTGAAATACGGCATTGAAAACGGGACAGGTTCTGTAACTGTGTAGGAGGTAAATTTTGTGTTTGGTGGACAAGAAGGAAGAAGGCGACTCAAGCCTCCCTCTGCCACTACGTTCAGCTTGCCGGGTTTTTCGCAGGTGCTCAACATAGTGACCGTTAATCAGTGACTACGGTTCCCATAGGCCTAAGTGCAGAGTCGCCTGCATTTCCCGGAGGGCTGTGCGAGGCTCGCTCCGGCCCTGAGCGTCCGTGGAAAAAGTAAACAGGCGGGGAGCTGCTCCCTGCCGTTGCTTCATAACCAAGTTTCCCGTTCTCCTTTCCTCCTCTATCCCTCTTCTCTGTCTCTCGCTCCTCTGTTCACGGGCTTCAGGAGCTCAAATACTCGGGATTTGTCTCCTTTAGCAACAGTTCGGTGCTACCGGTTCGGTGCCGCGCGACCGGAAGCGGAGTGCACCCGGGGCCCTCTGGGAACTGTAGTTCTGTCTTTCCATGGCCTCTCTCCGGCGTAAGGAAGGGCTCCGTCTCCTCGGACCCAAGACCAAGGCCTGGGTGGCAGGGACACGTGACCTGTCTGTTTGGAAGCTGTGGGGACTGTTCCTCAGGCCCAGACCGCCGACGGTTGTAGAGCCCACGAGCCCGGCCCGTCTCCGCGGCGAACGGCTCGCCGAAGAGGCCTCTGGGAATTGTAGTTGGGGGGGAGCCGGGCCAGTGCGCGAGGCCCGAGTTGCGACCGTTACTCGCCCCCGCGGTCGGAGAGAGCTCGGGGGTCGCAGCCACACCCGCCCTTCCGACAGAGAAGGCTTTGCCTCGGCTTTCGGGAGCCCAGGCAGGAGGGCGGCCGCAAGGCGAGGTGTCGGCCCTGGCTCAGGGGAAGGTAGCTGTCAGACGTGGTGCGGAGGGTCGCGCAGTGGGTCGTAGCGATGAGAGCGGCATGAGAGCGTGGCCTCGGGGGAGCAGTTAGTCCAGTCTCTTCTGCTAGAGAAGGAGGGACCGAAGCCCAGAGAGAGTCCACGATTTGCCCCAGAGCGAGGGTCAGGCCCTTGTCTGTGTGCTCACGCTTCCCTTTCGAGCACGGAGCGCCGTACCTGGCACAGAACTGGCGCCCAAACGTCTGTTAAGTGGCATTTCGTTGTAAGAACAGGCAGCTGAAACTCTTTTAACAAATTACAAGATTAAAAAATATTTTTTTTTTTAAAAAAAGAGGGAAGTGGACCTATAGATGAGACTCATCAGCCAAATGCAACCTCTAAACTTTATTCGGATCATGGGTCTAACAACCAATTGTGCAATTTTTAAAAATCCGGGAAATGTGAACATTGATGGGCGATATGAGTCACTGTTTAAAAAGTTCAGCTGTTAGGGTTATGCTTTAAAAAGGAAAAGTGTCTTAGAGACACATACTGCAGATTTTACGAGTTAAATGATGTCTGAGATTTGCTTGGAAGATACCCAGTGTGGCCAGCGAGGGGAGACAAGAATAGCAGAAAATAAAGAGCTATGAAAACTGGGTGAAGGATACTAGAGAGGGTGTCGTACTGTTTTATTCTCTGTAGTGATATTGAAAAGGACCATAATCAAGGGGTTTTATTTAATTCTACTGTGTTTCAGAAAGTTTCTTAAATAAGACGCTCAGGGAGAGTTTGTCTGAAACGAACCCTCCCACGGCACAAGTGAGCCTCCTTGGGGACTTCTCCAGTCAAGAATGACCACAGCAGTGACTGGGGGCTGCGTCCCAGTGCCTCGGGATCCTTCAGAAGCAGGACAGAATTCTGACCATGAAGGTGGAAGCAGAGGACCACTCGTAGGGGAAAGACTATGCTGCCAGGTAATCAGCCTCCCAGCCAGGAGCTGGCCTGTCCGCACTTCAGAGAGTTCTAGACCCGGGGGGCTCGGGACCCCACCCGATTCTGCGATAGCTCTAGGAGCCCCTGCCGGTGACTGAGGACGCAGGGACAGTCTGCAAGTTGCCCATCCTGGAGCTGCTGGTGCTTGAGCAGCTCTTGGCCATTCTGCCCAGAGGCAGTAGGGCTGGGGCGGGGAGGGCACCCCTGGGCGACCAAGAGGAGGTGGGAGTCGTGTGGAGGGTTCCAGTGAGAAAATGACCCAGGCCAGCAGGTAGAAGAGAGAACTAACTTCTGAAGATAGGGAGGGGTAGGTCTTCCAAAAGAAAATGAAGGCCACGTCTGTTTTGACCCTACACCGTGTCTCTGTGTTCCTCTTCTCTCTTCCTGGTACCTTTGAGGATCAAGTTCAATCACTTGATGGAATGAAACATAGGATCATTTCCTAGGTTTGTTTGTTTGTTTTTCCTGACATTCTGATTCTCATTCTTACCAAGATGTGCATCGTTTAAGTCATTATTTAAACCACTGAAATTCGAATCATTCTCTATGGAAACTAAAAGACATATTCTTCTATCACAACACACAGTCACGTGCATGTTTCACATTTCTGGCTGAACCGCCCAATCCCAGAGCTCCTTAGCTGCTGTGTTCTTGAAACTTCAAAGGAAGGACTTCACCGTATCCCTTCTGTATACCTTCTTGCTGAAAGGCCAGCAAAGACTGTTTTTAGAAAACTTGTTATCTCTGGAGACAACTAAATGCAAAGTTTGGAAAATTCTCCAGCTCAGCAGACGCCTTGGCTTCACCCTCGTAAGAAACCCTGAGTGAGAACTGCTCAGCTCAACTAGAAGCCACTGGGGAGAAGTTAGGTTGGATTCAGAAAAACTGGAACTTCTGGGGGGCGCCTGGGTGGCTCAGTCAGTTAAGTATCCGACTTTGGCTCAGGTCATGATCTTGCAGTAAATGAGTTTGAGCCCCATGTCGGGCTCCGTGCTGCCAGCTTGGAGCCTGGAGCCTGCTTCAGATTCTGTGTCTCCCTCTCTCTCCCCCTACCCCACTCATGCTCTGTATGTGTGTGTCTCTCTCTCTCAAAAATAAACATTAAAAAAATTAAAAAGAGGGGTGCCTGGCTGGCTCAGTTGGAAGACGTGTGACTCTTGATCTCAGCGTTGTAAGTTCAAGCCCCGTGTTGGACGTGGAGATTACTTAAATAAAATCTTTTTTAAAAAATACACTGGAGGAAAAGGTCTAACAAAACATTATCTTAAAAAAAAAAAAGAAAAGCAAGTAACTACCTTTATTTCCTTTAGAGCTCCCACTGTTCTTACTGGTCTCCAGGACAGGAGGTTTGCCAGGGGGAGACGGCTCCCCACGCCCAGCAGGGGAATCAGCACACTTGAGCCCCAGTTCGAACGTGGATCTTGGGAGCTCTGCACCAGTGGTAGGAGGCGGCATCCCCTGGGGAGCAGGTCAGAGTCTTTGATGTTTTTCCTGGGCACTCCTGTGTTGAAAAGCAGGACAAAACACACAGCGTCCAGACCTGTGCTGGGAGTTGAGTGTGATCATCCACCTGGCATGAGACCTCAAGTCCAGGACTCAGCGAGGTCCTGAGGTCATTGGAGCACAGCAGAGAATGTCAGGTCATCCCCCAGTGGCCCAACCACAGCGGCGTGGCCTTCCATTTCCTGAAGATGGACACGCTATCGGGCTGTTTTGAATTCTGGTGTGGTAGCATTTTAGCTACATGGCACTCCATGGTATGGCTCATGGAGACCTTTATTGACGGTAATAGCACCTTTCTTCTTTCCATCATGTAGCCTCTACTCAACATTTGAAGGGAACCCAGCAGATCCAGCCACCCTGGGTGTATAGAAGGGAGGCCTGCTCTGGGGAAAGGCAGGCAGTTGGGAATCAAAGAGAACGACCCAACAAAGCATCCATCCCAGCCAGAAGGAGAAGCAGGCAGGGTGGAGGGGCTGGACGCACTCCTGTCCCTTACTTCAGAGAAGAGGCATGACATCACCGTTCATTTGCCCCCAATTCTCAGAACTCAGCACGTTGCTTTGTACCGGGACTCTTAAGTGCTCATTGCAAAGCCAAATACCACCGCTAGGGGGCTGCTGCTTTCGATCGGCCGCGCGTCCTGACCTTTGCCTGAGCAGGAGGGACGGAGAGGGGACTTAACAGATTTGGACGCAGTGGACGCCCACGTCAGGAGAACATCACGCCCCGTCCTGTGGAAGTGTGGTTTGATTGAAAAGCTCCCACACTGAAATAAGTGACACACTGGACAGCTTCTAGAGTCTCCTGTCACCATTGGGATCCGTGGGACACGGTATTAGAGGAGGCCAGACTCCTGCATGACATTCCTCTGGTGCCCACCAGAATGGATGGATGGGGGGTGTTCAGGTACTGAAATGCTTGTGGACTGGCTGGTAAGCAGCTGCTGGTCTGTGTCCCCAAGTGACCTCCCGGCCTCCTTGGCACCCCAGCGACTCCTCCCTGACCCTCGGGACCTTTCTAGGGTCAGGCATCTAATGGTCATCACTCGCTCGTACAAGAGGCCCCTGGGTCTCCAGATGAGATCATGACCTGAGCCGAAGTCAAGACGCTTAACTGACTGAGCCCCCCAGGGTCCCCTCATAACCTTTTTAAAAAATACACGATTGGGGCCCCAGGGTGGCTCCATCGGTTGAGCATCCAACTTTGGCTCAAGTCATGATCTCACGGTTTATGGGTTCGAGCCCCGCATCGGGCTCTGTGCTGACAGCTAGGAGCCTGGAGCCTGCTTTGGATTCTGTGTCTCCCTCTCTCTTTCTCTGCCCCTCCCCCACTCATGCTCTGTCTCTCTCACTGTCAAAAATAAATAAACGTTAAAAAAATTTTTTTAATTAAAATATAAAAAATATATGATCATTAACTAACTGGAATTTAAATAAAAATTTGGAAGAAAAAAATGGATGATCAGTAATTTTCTATAACTTTATTTATCATTGCTGTATCATATGTCATCGTTTATTCAATCCATCCCCCATGGCAGGTGTGTTTTACTTCCACGGCCTTTCTCTGCAGAGCAAACAGGTAATATTTGGATTTTCCACAGATAATTACAGACGGTGGCCCGAGGAGTAAGGACGAGGCGTTCAGCTCATGTCGGGAACTTGCTGAAAGCAGAACCCACAGGTGACTTCACAGGTACCAGAGCTGGGAGACACCTCGGAATGTTCCAGTACCTTAGACCAGCATTAGGGAAGCTTCAGATGGGAGGCCAAGCAGCTGCCCCACCCAAAAAAAGAATTTCAAGCAGGAGAGAGAAGCAGCAGCCATGACAGTGACAAAAGTGACCCACACTGCAGGCCAGGTGAGTGCCTTGTTCCGAGTCAGAAATGTTGTGCAGAGACCCCATACGTGGAACATGCGTGGCCACAGTTTCTGGGCAGACCCAGCCCTCAGTCGGCATCAGCCCGCATGGGAGAGGACCCTGGACCACTCCAAGTCGGCCACTCCTTCAGGAGGCCCCGTCCCCAAACACGGGCTTCGGTGTGGCCCTGCAGCCAGCGGGGTTAGTGCTCCCCCGGCGTGGAAGGGCACAGGGAGCTGGCCTGGGCAGCGGCTTGTCCCCCAGCCGCTCCACTGTCACCTCGGCCACCCAGTCTCCACTTCAGCCCCCTCTTGGGCCACTTTTCTCTGTCCTTCTGCCTTTTCAAAAAAGTGATAATACACTTACTCTCTTCTCAACAAAAGTAATACATGTCTGTAACAGAACTGTTTATTTTTATTTTTTTAATCTTTATTTATTTTTGAGAGAGAGAGAGCAAGCGTAGGGGAGGGGCAGAGAGAGAGGGAGACACAGAATCTGAAACAGGCTTCAGGCTCTGAGCTGTCAGCACAGAGCCCGACGCGGCGCTTGAGCCGTGAGATCATGACCTGAGCTGAAGTTGGACACTTAACCGACAGCCACCCAGGCGCCCCTGTGACAGAAAATGTTAAATACATCTGAACAAAATGAAGAAAAGAAAATTAGTCATCTGTAACATTGACTGTCCTTGCAGCATCTGTTTCTAAGCCTCCATACACATTTTGTCCAGTATTCAGATTTCTCTAAAAAAAGGGCAAAAAACAGGCGGGGAACCTCCTGGGGGCCACAGCTACCTGCCTCCGGGACTTCATCTTACCTGCCTTTCAGGGTGGGAACCAAGACAGGACGATGGCAATACCTCTCTCGGCCACAGGAGGGGGGTGTTTGCTCACGCACGTCCTGTGCTTTCTGCTCGGGTCCAGAGCTGGCAGCTGCCGGCTCCCGTCGAAGGCACCGCAGTCAGTCCTCGATTTATGGCTCCTACTGCTCACTGCATCTCTTGGAAACCTTCTTGGTCCACGAGGGGCAGAAGGACAGAAGTCACTGTTTCGCCACATCTGCCTGAATCCTCGGACAGCTCTCTCCTCGCTGTCGCAGCCTGGGGCTGCCCAGGAAAGGGGTGAACCACCAGCCTCCTGGGGTCATCTCCACGCTTACCCCCCTTCACGGTTTCCCATCGTCCTCGGTCCTCCGGCGCTGTTGGCTCGCACACACTACGCTGGCGGCCTTCGCGCCCCTCTGCCTCTGCTCCATCGCACGGCACACCTTCCCGCGTGTTCCTCTCTGCACCCCGGGCTGATGCTTCCTCTTTCGCGTTTGGCCGGCCCGTTGCTTCTTCCCAGAAGTCACTCTCGGCCCTGCGAGCCTGGGCTACGCGATTCTCCTCTGTGCTTCCGCGTGCTTCCCTTCCAAAACCCATAGCGTGCTGGATCGTCCACCGCCCCCTAGAACGAACGGAAGCAACGTGAGGGCCGGGGCCATGTCCGTCTTGCTCACTGGCATCCCCGGCGCCTGGGGCTCCGTGGGGCTCCATCCGAGCTCGCTGGATGGATGAAGGAGTGAGCGAGTGTGCCTTTCCCTGTTCCCTGAAGTAGAGTCTGCAGACGCCAGTCCTCGTCCCTCCTTCCGTCCCCCTCCCCCCAGGTCACCAGGTACCGCTCCGGTCCCCTGTGTCTGTGGAAACGCACCCCGAGGAAGATGCAGTGCTGAAGGGCAGCTGACTGCCTGTGGCGGCGGGGAGACAGAGGCGCGAGGAGCGGGACACCCCTGGTGTCAGACCCCGGCTCTGCCACTTCCCGGCTGTGCCCGTGCCTCATTTTCCTTATTTACAAGGTGGTGCTGACGGTACCGGGCTTGCAGGGCTGCTCCGAGAAGTCGAATGCTAGCCTGGCCGGCGGCCGGCAGTCACGAAGTCAGACCTGTGCCTCCGTCTCCCCTGCGCACTCTCCCGAGGCACCCCCCCCCCGCCCCCCGCTATCTCCGAGGCACTACCCTTTTCCCGATTCCCTTCTCCTTTCCCCACGGTCACCCACACCACTTGTCACTGACACCTCCCCGTCCCGTGTCCTTTATCCCCAGCACGGGTAATAGCACCAGGCACAGCACAGACGGGATGCAGAAAGGGTGCCCGTGGCGTGGCTGGATGGATGGAGGGACGAGTGAACCAGTCACAGCAGCGCCTCTGGGATGCGTTCACCGGTGGTGGTACGTGTGATGATAGTCACCAGTGGACAAGTGGCCTCCTGCCTGCCGGATGACACCAGGGACAGGTGGGGCTTATGTGAAGGCAGGCTGCCAGCCACACCCTCATGAGGCCACGGCAAGAACAGAAAAGGTGACACCACCCTTGACTGAATGGCCAGGAAGGAGGAGGGGCGATGAGGAAACATCGCAGCCATGTGGAAAGGCCCAGAAACACGGAGCCCCAGAGCCCTGGTTCTTCTCTTCTGCTCAGCGTTGTGGACCCCAAGGACAACACATGCGCGACTGACCCTGAGCAAACAGTCCTACAGGTGTCTGCATTCCTTACAGATAGGTGGTCTGTGGTCCCACCACTGGGGCTAAAAGTTCAAGTTCCAGCCAAATCCTTCTCTAGGTTTCTTTCTTTCTTTCTTTCTTTCTTTCTTTCTTTCTTTCTTTCTTTCTTTTTAATGTTTATTTATTTATTTTGGAGAAAGCACAAGCAGGGAAGAGGCAGAGAGAGAGGGAGGGAGACACAGAATCTGACGCAGGCTCCAGGCTCTGAGCTGCCAGCACAGAGCCCGACTCGGGGCTCGAACTCAACGGACCTCGAGATCATGACATGAGCCGAAGTTGGATGCTTAACCGACTCAACCCCCCCAGGCGCCCCTCTAGATTCCTTTCATGGTGCTTTTCTCTGATATGAACATTTTCCATGCGGCAGCCCCCTGCGGGCCCCCGTGAGCTCCCTCATTCTGAGGAGCGCCAGCCAGGATCTTAGGGGGATGAGGAAAGGCTGACTTCTCAGATGATCATGGCCCTCGATTCACCACATTTGAAAGATTTAGCTCCTGAAGGGCTCATCTGCTGTAGGGCGAGGTCTGTGCTTTCTCAGAGCATCGCTCCTCTGCTCGCAGAGGCCAGTTTCTCCCGCGTGACACTCGGGAGGTTGAGCTGACGTGGCTTGGGCTCAATGTGTCCCGCGCGCCGCTCCCCTGTGACTTTCTCATCTCTGAGAGCTGCTCGCCTCCTCCTGAGGGTTTTCCTCCGTGGCTGCCATTCACAGAGACTCTCTGTGGGATGGATTAGGAAATGAATGGAAATTTTCTCTTATTCATAATAATAGTCAGAGATTTCCTCTGTACGAATTCTTTGACATCCTGCCGGAATCCTGCCCAGATGCGCGGCCACGCGTATCCTCCCAGCGGAGCGAGGTTTGGGCTTCGTGGTTTCCCAAAGCAATGCCTTTATCAGCGTAAAGCCTCTCGGGAGCGGCAGCACCCCCTTCGAGGGTGGCCCCGTGGTTCTGCTGTGGCAGGAAGGCTGAGTGTTGGAGTCGACAGGATGTCCTCAGTCCTGGCCTCATACCGTGATGACACCATAGGAAATGAAACTGTCACAAGTCCCCATTTCCATGGGGCGGGCACCCGGGTGGCTCAGTCGGTTAAGCGTCTGACTCTTGGTTTCAGCTCAGGTCATGAGCTCACGGTTGTGTGAGAGCCCCGTGTTGAGTCCGTGCTGACAGCAGGGAGCTGCTTGGGCTTCTCTCCCCCTCGCTCTCTGCCCCTCCCCCGCTTGTGCTCGCACTCTCTCTCTCTCTCTCTCAAAATAAATAAACTTAAAAAAACCCAACAAAACAAACACCAAGGTCCCCATTTCCAAGAAACAAAGCTCTGTGACTGCACCAACCTCTGGCTGTCTCCTCTGGTGATGGCTGAGCGAGAGAAGGCGCTGCGGCTTGAAGCCTTTCTTTCGCGAGGGGGTGATGGGCCAGCTGCATTCTGAGCGCCCGTGGTCACGGCCCATGTCACGGGTCCCCCCGGAGTGCAGGCCTCCCCAGTGCTCTGAATTTGCCCACCCTCCTGTCCTGGCCCAAAGCCCGCCTCTTCCCTGAAGCCCTCCTGGGACTCTGCAGGACTGCAGTTAGACTCCCCGCTCCGTGCTTCCATAAGAATTCACGGCCCACAAAACGCCCTAGCCAGCACTCACGCAGTGTTCTAGGCCTTCATGACCTTTCTAGGCCTTCTCCTTCTCAAACAGACTTAAAGGAAGCTCTGTGAGGAAGAACCACGTCTCGTCCTTGGTATTCTCCGTGGCTCCTCTGAGCACCTCGGGACTTGGGGTGGAGACTGGCTGTGGCTGTGGACGCTACGGTCCAAGAGGACGGGCTCGCCGCTCAGCGAGGTCGTAGGTGGAGGCACACCTGTGACTGAAGACGTGGCCTGCCTTCCCTGGGACGGTGGCCGGCTCATGCAGGAGGAAGGTGACCTCATCCTTGCCGCCACCCCTTCCCCCCGCCCCCCCAACCGCAGGCAGCCTTGCCACATTCGCCCCGATACCCGGAAGCTGGCCGTTGCTTCATCCCCGTTGCCTCTGCCGCTGCCTGGGAGTGCCGTTGGGAGGGGGAGGCAGGGAACAAGCAAGAAACGGGTATGGTCGTGAAGCCGTCCGCGCAGTGTCCTGGTTAAGTACGGCAGGCGTAGGGACCAACTCTCAAATATGAACTTGTAGCTCTTTGAGGGCAAGGCCTATGTCTGAAGCAGCTCTGTGTTCACAGTGCCTGGCTTAGCACCTGGCACGTAGTAAGGATTCACCCGGCGTGGAGCGGGCAGGTGCTCCCGTAGTTACCGGCAGCCAGGGAGTTCGTGAAGGTAACAGAACGGATGTTAGTGACTGTCCTGAAGTACCCCCTCCTCCAAGCCCCCCTACCCCCAATGAGTGCCTCCTCCCCTTGGCATATGGCAAAGGCCTGGGTCCCAAGCACAGGACGCACACCGCGCCCCTTTTCTTTCGTTAGCTGCAGAGTCCCTGCCTCCCCCGTGGACAAGGGACAAACCCTGTGTGCACATGCAGGGTTTCGTACAGCCGGAGCTCTCTTCTGCTTTCGTTTAAAGCTAGTAAGTTAGAAATGTTGTTGGCCAGATCGTAAGAGCTAGTCCCAGATGCTGGCCGTGCTCATGGAACCCGCATCTCCTGGGAGCCCGGGCTGCTGCTAAACTGCTGGACCCCGAAGCCAGTGGAGATGTGAGCACGCCACTGAGGGCTAAGGAGAGAAAGAAAAAGAAAGGGAGGGCCCTTGCCGGCCACCCCTCTATCTGTTGCCAGGGGCCTTTGCGCTCACGCGATTGTCCCGGGGCGGGAGCGCAGCCGCCGCCAGGGGTCTCCAGGCTTGGAAGCTTGGAGCTGGAATGTCATTTCCAGATTTCCAGTGGGTCTCTGGAGTACTCTCTGAAATTACTCCCCTGATGACCATCCCAGCGCTCGACCAGATAGAAATTCATACAGGCAGGTAGAAGGGATGGAAATAGCTAATCAAGTGAAGGCATTGGGGGTGCAGGGCGCTGGAGGGGCAGGTGACTCTAAGCTCGCCGCTCCCGGGGAACTGGCGAAGCTGCTCCAGAGGCTTCTAGAAAACGCTCGAGAAACCAGGTCTAGAAAGAAAGCCATAAAGGGCTTCATGATACGTAAAGGCCCCCCGTTTACCTGCTGCCCCCCACCCCGTGGAGGACACCAGTGGAGCCCCGCTTCCAGAAAGGCCAAGCCAGGCTCTTGGTCGCTTGCTCAGCAGCCGGTTCTCCTCACTGGGCCTCGGAGACACTGGGCACGAGCGTGAGGCTCTCAGGGTAACAGCGGCCACCCTGCATCCAGTGCCCACACTGCCAAGGGCTTCAGGCACAATGTCTCTCGTGACCCCCCAACAGCCCTGGGAAATAGGATGTTCCTGTCCTGGTGCTAGAATGAAGAAAGGAACTTAGAGAGGTTAAATAATTCACCCAACAGCACACAGCTGCTAAGTGGAGGGGCAGAGGCTCAAATCTGGGTCTGCCCCTCTGTGCCTGAAGGTTCTATGTGGCCTGTTGTGGGATTGTTCCTTGCGTCACTGGAATCGCCAGCACGCTTTCTGCCCCTGTTGTGTGGCCGCATCGAAGTGGCCCTCCGTCCACAATCCCTTCTGCAGCCTGTCAGAGCCAGAAAATGGCCTCTAAGAGACCAAGTCTAGTAGGTACTGAACCTCCCGATGCCGGTGACAGCCACGTTCGCAAGAGACCTCCCACTTCCTGCCGGCAGTCACTGGAATTTCTGCTTTGGGGATTTGGGGAGACACTCAAGTCACACAGACACAAGAATCTATGATTCTGCTCTCGATGCGGCGAGTCAGGGAAGCAGGCCGAGCCTCTAGAGCAGGAACGAGTTAGGTCTGCGCAGCCGTGTCTGGGCCTCAGCTGGAGCGGCCCAGGTGGCTGCATTTGGCTAAGGTGGCCGGACTGTGGCCCGAGTTCAGGGGCCTTGGTTCTGTCTGCCAGCTGGATTCCTCCTCTTCGTGTGGCATCCGCCGGAGTGGGGCCAAAATGTCCAAAATGGCCTCTTCACTCGTGTGTCTGGGGCTTCCGTGTTCTCCCTTGTGGCCTCTCTCTTCACAGAGTGACGGAATCTTCGCACAGCGTTGCTCCGGGCTCCGCAAACCCACGATCCACGCTCTTCGGTGCCACCGAACCGGCCTTGCCCCGCGTCCCTTCTGCAGGGGCACTGCCGCCCGGGGGCTGTGTTGTATCACATGACCCTGCCTCCTCGCCCCTCCCCCCGACAGGTCATCGGACCAGGACCCAGTAGAGGCTGGCCAATGACATTCGAAGTCCCCTGGCTGGCTCAAAAATTCAAGGAATGCCAGTTAGACCAATCAGATTCCCCTTTGGGGACATTGGCACCAAAAAATCAGACAGTATCATCACAGTGCGTGACAGGTTGTCGGGAGGGCCAGTAGGGCCTGGATGGACCCATGTGCTGGCCAGGATTAAACTGAAGAAGAAACTTGGGACATAGAAGAGAAACAGGCTGTGACACGAGAGAACGTACTGAGCGTGGAGGGAACCACGAGCGTGTTACTGGTGAGGGGAGAAAGGAGGGACTCACCAGAGCAGAGCCAAGACCTGTGAGAGGCCGAGGAGGAAGTCAGCCCCAGGGCACCCCAGTGCCTTCTGGTCCCCAGGCCCAGCCTGGCCATGTGTGTTATGGCAGCAAGCCCATTACTTACTCCCTTGGCTGTCAGGTGGCTTTGAGGTGGGCATGTGACTTAGTTCTGCGAATAAACATTTATGAGGAAATGGTTTGAGGACCTTCTGGGAAGAAATTTGCTTTTTGATTAAAGGGAGGATGGTGAAGAGGCCTGTCCCTCCTTCCTGCCTTGAACGTGGATGTCGGAGGACATGATACTTAGGACTGTAGCTGCCATCTTGAGACCCCGAGGCAACCAGACCAAAGGAAAAAGCCAACATACCAAGGTTGGCCTAGCAGACAGACAAAAAGAGCCTGGGTCCTTGATGATATCGTTGAGCCACTATACCTATCCTGGAACCACCGACTTCCAGTCTTATTGATATATTAATTAAGTGTCCTTATTTTCTAAGCAGATTTCTGCTATTTGGAACTAAGGCATTCTTAACCAGTATAGCAGTCTTCTGAACCCGCCCGTCACCAACTCCTTTGAGCACCATGGTTCTTGGTTTAGATCCAAATGGAAACCCACCCCAAACTTAGCCAGTGGAAAACGTACTTACGTGGTAGGAAATACAGGTCAAGATTTCTCACAGCCTACAGAGCAATTCTAGCGCTTAGTCCCAAATCCCAGGGCCTGTTGGACACAAATGAGGAAAGATAGACTCAGGAAAGATCTAGATACATGGCGATGAGTCTTCTTCTAAAATGAGGCTCAGTGATGAATTTGGGGATGAACAAGTTCAGTGGAGGGAGAGAGGGAGAGCCTAAGCATGGGCCAGAAAGCCATGGAAAGCACTTGGAGGGAGCAGCGAGCTTGAACGGGCAAATGGCAGTGGGTCAGATCACTTCTTCAGGAGGCCAGGGTACACAGCAGGATTTTCTAAGTGCCAAGTACTAGCTGGGAGGGGCTTATGGCAACTGGAACTAAACTGGGGGGAAACTAGGCATTTTAGCGAACCCTCCTGCCAGCCCTACTGGCATTTTAGATCCTCTGAGGAACAAAGTGGCCTGAATTGTGGCCCTTCCCTGTGTGCGGGTGCTGCCCCCCTGCCCCCCACGCTCTTCACTCTGTCTCTTCACCTGTCCCTTTTTCTCCACCATTTCTTCCTGTCTTCTCGGCAAAGCTAGGAGCCAGAAATGCACAAGGTCTGAATCTCTTCTGCTCAGTTGCAGAGTAAAGATAGTGAGAGGCAAGGATGTCTTTAGGAAACATTGGAGCTTCATCTGGGGATCATGTGAGTTAGCTTGAGAGGAGGGAAGCAGTGGGCTGCTAAGAACTAGATGAAACTTTCTTCTGCCCCAACTCTGATCGAGCCGTGGGGCTGGGGCCGGGGGGTGCTTCTTCAACACACCGCAAGAAAATGTATGGTCCTTCCTTCCCTTATGAAAGGGAAGCTGAATTCAAGAAGAAGTTGAACTCAAGAACTCTAGGCCTTCCTCTTTCGATTTCCAGTTTCAGATACACAAGAAAGATAAAGGGGCGTCCTCCTCAGATGTTCAGAACTTGAAGAAGTCATCCGTTTGGCATCTCCAGATCATCAGTAGTAGAGGTGTGGCCCATGGAAGGTCATCGAATGAATGGGGCCCAAACACGGATGTGTCGCGATGACATTCGAATTTGTGACCGGCAGATTGTGCCACTAAGCCTGTGTACCGCAGGGATCCTCCCCACCGGGGGCCAAAACCAGGCCAACCCTGGTGTTTGTCTGCTGTGTTACTTCATTTAGCAGAAGTGTACTGAATGCCTAGTAGAATTATAAGCCAAGCATATAAAAGCAATGGTACTATTAGGAAAATACATTACTAAAGACAAAAACAATTCCTGACATAATCAGAGAAAAGAACGAAAGCTCAGGGGTGGATGAAACAAAAAGTTTAACCCCCTCCTTTGATGTGATTGATGCTTCAATGTGATATACTTAGTAAAATGCTGACTTCCCCGCCCCACCCCCAGTTGCCCCATACATTGCAAGGGTTTCTCTGAAATCCAGTAAGGAAAAGAACTGAAGGCTTTTCTTCCCTCTTGGTAATCAAGGTTTTTTCTCCAGTATGAATTAGCCTGATTACGGATTAAACACCCTCCCACGGTCTGTACAGCACAAGAGTGTCTTTCCCGTGAATTCTCCAGTGACAAGAAAAGGCTGCATGACCCCTAAATGACTTTCCACATTGATTATACTCACAGGCTTTTCTCCCAAGGATGAATGATCTCGTGTTCAATATGCTCTGCGCTTCCCCTAGATAGTTCTCCATATTCATCACACGTGACCAACTCATGTCCCCACTAAGCTAGCTGACGTCGTCTAAGGACGAGCTCGGGTTGAAGGCTCTCCCTCACCCATTATGCTCGCAGAGCACCTCCCTGCTCTGAGATCCCAGATGTCTAATTAGCTCTGAGCTTCTCAAAGCATTTTCACAGCCATTACGCACATGTGGTTTTTCTCCAGTGTGAATTCTCTGACGTTGAATGAGCTCTGCTTCCCTGAAAGCCCTCACATTTATTGCGTCTGTAGAGTTCCTGTTGTTTGTGAACGAGCTGATTCCGTGTGGTACTAGAATACTGGCAGACGCCTCCCCAGATCAGGATTCTCTGCAAGAGAAATGTTCCAGCATTCAGTAGGATGGGAGCCCCCCCCCCCGCCCCCCGTCGTGAAAGTTGTCTGTATTCATAATGAGGTGTTCTCTCCAATACGGATACTGGAATACTGAATAAATTCTGACCTCTGATCTAAGATCTGGTCACATTTATTTTGGGGTTTTCTCACTTCTAAAATATACAGGTGGGGGGCACCTGGGTGGCTCAGGCGGTTAAGTGTGCGACTTCAGCTCAGGTCATGATCTCACAGTCCGTGAGTTCGAGCCCTGCATTGGGCTCTGTGCTGACAGCTCAGAGCCTGGAGGCTGCTTCGGATTCTGTGTCTCCCTCTCTCAAAAATAAATAAACATTTAAAAAAATTCTTTTTAAAGATACAGGTGGAAGTGCAAATTATCCCCATATTCATCTCACTCGTGGGATGGGGTCCCTGATGGTTTTCTGGAAAGTCTCCATATTCACAGACGTCTCCACGCTCAGGGACCAGGCCGTCCTCCCACGGGCACCTTCTCGCTGCATTCACCTGCGAGTCTACTGCTGCAGAAAGTTCCTGCTTCAGGGCCAAGCTTGCTCGTGGTCACAGCAAATGTAAATACCAACCTTTCTCTCTTAAAGAACCAGAACATGTCTTAGACCGAGAATGAAAGATTTGGGGAGAAAATCGAAGGGCAAAAGTGGCCTTTGGGTGAATTTATAAAATGATGCGTGTGACAGGTGGCTGGTTACTTATATTCTCCTTCTCTTTTTTAGTGAACCCTATTTTGGTCACACTTGAGAATGTACCCATTAAAAATACCTGCTAGGGGTGCTTGGGTGACTCAGTCGGTTAAGCATCCAACTCTTGGTTTTGGCTCAAGTCATGATCTCACGGTTTGTCAGTTTGAGCCTGAGTTGGGCTCTGTTGCTGACAGCTGGAGCCTACTTGGAATTCTCTCTCCCTCTCTCTCTCTCTCTCTCAGCCCCTCCCCACACCCACGTGTGCGTGCTCTCTCTCTCTCTCTCTCTCAGATTAAACTTAAGGAAAAAAAACCTCTAGTGACTCAGAGGGAGCACATGGGGACATGTAAGGAGGCTGTTTGTACCCTGTTCCGGATGCTGTTCAAATGGATGTGTTCACTGCGTAAAGATCCACAAGGAGTAAGCTTAGGATTCACGCATTTTCCATGAGGAAAGTTGAAAGTAACTTTACCGTACCCCTGTGCAGCCAGCAAATGAGCTGTAGGCGGAACCAGGCTTCCATGAAAACTCATTAAAGGATTGGGGCAGGTGGGCTGGAGCAGAAACCTTTTGCCTTTTCCCTGCCTGCCTCGCCCCCCTTTCTTCTCGAGGGTCCTGGAGGTGCCACCTTCAGGCGCGGGAGCCATCCTGGGAGTGGGGAGGAGGGTCACGTACTGAAGATGACGCACCAGCCTCAGGAAGGTGCCCGGTCCCTGCGGCCTTGAACTTCTCACCCCTGGAATTCTCACTTATTTCAGTCTAGTGGGTGGGAAGTGACTGACATTTAGGCGTCTTTCCCTGTGTTCACTGCCTCTTGCATTTGATTCTGTTCATCTTTGTCTTTGGCCCTTTGCAGAAGTTCTGCGTTCATTGAAGGCATTCTCCCTTTGCGTGTCAGTCGTGTTGTAGCATCCTTCCAGACTGGTCATTTGTGTCTTGAGTTTGTGTTAATACCCAGTGAAGATTACTACATTTTTACTTTATAGCTTCTGAATTTTTCACATTAAAACACCCACCCCACTCCAGAGTTGTTAAAACGTTAATCCCCCTTGCCACTGCTTTCAGAGTTTTATTGTTTTATGATAAAATCTTGGTTCCATGTGAAATTTCCTGTGAAGTAAGGACCTATCAAGATAAAGGTCTGGCTCTCCCCTCCCCCATCACCTCTCAGCACAAAACTACCTTGTCTCGGCTATTTTGAAATGCTACTTTTGTTAAGTGTTCAATTCCCGTTTGAATGTGGGTCTTTTTCTTGAATCTCTATTTCATGTGTGCACCTTCTCCGGTACGTAATTATTTTAGCTATTTTTCTTTTTTCTTTTTAATTAAAAAAAATTTTAATGTTTATTTTTGAGAGAGAGAGACGGCGCATCATGAGTAGAGGAAGAGCGGAAAGAGTCCGAGGAAGCTTCCAGGCTCCGGGCTGCAGAGCCTGCCTGACTCGGAGCTCAAACTCACGAACTGTTCAGACGTTTAACCAACTGAGCCACTCAGGCGCCCCAGCAATTTTTCTTTATAAGTTGTCTTCCTATCTGCTAAAGCTACTGCCTCATCACTCTTTTTCAAAACTCTCATATAACCACTAAGGTGGATAAGTGGGAGTCGGTGACAGTCACTCAGATTACCATGATGCCAGGGACTGTACAGGGCCTCCTGAATACAGATCATATTCTAACAATAACCTCATTTTAGACAGCCCCCCTTTTCCTCTGCGATGTATTCCTGGAACCATTTGGTAGCAAAAGTCGAATTTCCTCTTAATAATTACTCATGTCCAGAAACTCAATATCAAGTTACAGTTCTGATAAATATGTCATAAAAGCAGAACCAAAACTTAGGGTGGCCTTTAGGAATATAAAAGGGCAACATTATGCTTCAGGTCCTATGGCGTGGACATATGGGGACTCAAGATGATAATGTCACAGGTCTCCGCATGCTGTGAAGTCAACACAAAGCCCAGACCGTTCTGCCATCCTGTGCCATCCGAAAATAGCCCTCTCCGTGTCAAGAGGACAAATACAACATGAACAGGTGTGCTTCCCTTTTTGGAATTTAGGAGATTCGTGAGGAAGTCATGTGTAAGATCCAAGTTTCTTTTAAAATAAACTTTCCAGGGGCACCTGGGTGGCTCAGTCCATTGAGTTGAGCATCCAGCTTTGGCTCAGGTCATGGTCTCGCGGTTCAGGAGTTGAACCCCCACGTTAGGCGCGGAGCCTGCTTAGATCCTCTGTGCCCCTCTCTCTCTGCCCCTCTCCTGCTCACACACTCTCTCTCAAAAAATAAACATTAAAAAAAAAAAAAAACTTTCCAGAGAAAATGAAAATGATTCCATTTCTTCTGGTAACTTTCCCAGAAACAAACAGAAGCATTCAGAAGAATTCCATTGTTCTTACAGCTGCATAGGATTTTTTGGCTTTTCCTAAAAATGGCTAGTCTAATATTTAAAGGCTGAGGTAGGACAGTGGTTTTGAGTCCATGGAATTATTAAGAGAAATAGTCTCTCGAATCATGCCTTTCATCTTTGCTGCATAAATGCTTTCTATTGGGGTAATGAACAAAATGAAATGTTTGGAAAAATATGGGCCCAGAAAAGATTAATTCCTCTAATAAGCCAGAATTTGGAAGAGGAAAACGTGATATGATGTAAGTGTAAAAAAAAAAAAAAAAAGGAAACAAAAAACAAAACAAAACAAAGACAAAGGAAACAAATTATATTAGCTGTACACAGTGACTTCCTTCCGAAGAGTACAGTTTGCGATGAGGGGTGAAGTGCAGATGGCTTTGCACAGGAGGAGCCCGACAGACCCCGCCCCAGCCAGGCAACGAAGGTCAACATCAAGTGATCAGGCTTGCTGATAGTATGTACCCTCCGGACATGATGACAATGGCCCTTTACCTCCATCACGGTCTTTGTCCCCCAAACCCATAACTCCAATCTAATCAAGAGAAAACACCAGAAAAATCCCAGTGAGGACACTGTACCAAATACCTGATTCCTCAAAACTGCCAAGGTCATCAACACCAAGGAAAGTCAGAAAAGCTGTCACATCCAAGAGGAACCTGAGAAATAACAATGAAATGTAATGTTGTATCCTGGGTGGGATCTTAGCAAAGAAGTTAAAGATATTAAGAGGAATCGAATGGATGTTTTAGAACTGAAAAATACAATAACCAAAATTAGAAACTCACTAAACAGTCTCAATAACAGGACTGAGGGACACAAGAATCAGTAAATGAAGATTGATTGATAGAAAGTACCCAACTGAACAATAGAGAAAATGGACTGAAAAAAAAACAAACAAAAAACCACAGACTCTTTGGGACCTGTGGGACAATAACAAAAGATCTACCATTCATGTCATTGGAGTCCCAGAAGAAGAGAGAGGGGGGCAGAAAAAATATTAAAAGAAATAATGGTTGATATTTCCCCAAATTTGGCAAAAGAGAGAAACCTACAAATTCAAGAAATGAAAAGAGGACACAAACTTTTGAAAACTCAAGACAAAAAATCTTGAAAGCAGCTATGATGTTTCTTGAAAGAAACAGTCTCTTACCTAACGGTATGACTCAAATGACAGCAGATTCCCCCCAAAAGCCGTGGAAGCCAGAAAGAAGTAACACAACATTTTCAAGTCCAAACAAAAAAGACCTGTCAACCCAGGATTCAATATCCAGCAAAAATATCCTTTAGGAATGAAGAGAAAAGACACTTACACTTGCAGGTGAAGGAGAACTAAGAAACCTACCCTAAAAGAATGAGTAGAAGAAGTTCTTCAAACTGAAAGGACATGATAGAAGAAGAAATGTGGAACATCAGGAATTAAGAAAGAACAATGATAATGGTAAAATGATGGCCAAACATAATAGATTATCCTTCTCTTGACTTTTTGAAATTCCGCTTAATAGATAAGGCAACAAGCATAATAACATCATCACCTGATGCGGTTCTCATTGTATGCGAAAGAAATATGTAAGGCAATTATAAATGGGGGTGGGGGGTAAAGAGACCTAAACGGAGATAATATGGTTAAGTGTTTTCACACCAGTAGGCTGTTGTAGTAAGTTATGTATGTATAACACCCAGGGCAACCACTGCAAAAACTACCATAGAAAGAGATTGTTGCTTCAGTCCCAGCCTGTTGATAGTAATGTTCTTGGTTAGGAATGCCAGAGCCCCGTAGACATCCCCCTTCCACCACCACCAGAGCCGGTGTTGTGGCTGGACCAGCCCTGTTGTTCTTACTGTGATTTGGGGATGTACTTCAGCAAAACCATTAGGGAACTCTGAAGAACAAGGTTTAATACAAGTCCTGGAGGGAACCTGGCACAGCCAAGGGCCACACATGAGGTCATGGGTTGAGAGGGAGGGAGAGAGAGGACCTGGGGCTCTGCCTTCATTAGGGTCTGAGGGTGGGGTACCTAGGGTTTCACAGGTAGGCTCTTTATTGGCAAATTTATGGCATAAGAGCAGGAATTGGGGCACAGGAAAGGAGAAATGAGATCACTCAAGTGGCCGGTTATCTATGTTACTCAGCGCTTTCTAAAAGGGAAACTTCATGGGTGGGGGTGGCCTCGTCCCTTCCTGGTTGTTTTGCTGGTAACTGTGCAATCCACCTGGCAGTATGTTAATTTGAGCTGGATGTCTTTGCAATGGGTGCCCCGGCAATCAAAAGTTTAATGTCAAGCACTTACACTACAGAAATATACTCCAAATCAGTATAGATAAATCAGAAAGGAATTCTAAGAAATGTTCAGGAAACCCAGAGAAAAGCATGAAAAGGGAAACAGAGGAATGAAAACCAGAAAAGAAATAATAAAATGGCAAACTTAAACCCTAACATACCAAAATTACATTAAATGTAAATGGTATGGATGCACTAGTTAAAAACAAAGAGTGATGGGCACCTGGGTGGCTCAGTCAGTTAAGGGTCTGACTCTTGGCTTCTGCTTAGGTCATGATCTCATGGTTAATGGGTTTGAGCCCCACATCGGGCTCTGAGCTGAGGGCTGGGAGCCTGCTTGGGATTCTGTTTCTCCTTCTCTCTGCCCTTCACCTGCATGTGATCTCTCTCTCTCTCTCTCTCTCTGTCTCTCTCTCTCTCTCTCTCTCTCTCAAAATAAATAAATAAACTTAAAAAAAATTAAAATAAAAACGAGTGGGGCCAAGGCCAATGAGAGGCCTCCTTGGGAAGGCTGCTGGAGCTACCAGGAGAGAGGCACGTTCTGTGCTCTGGAATTGCTAAACCAGGAGAATCAAAGGGTCGAGCTCCAGGGCACCTGGGTGGCTCAGTCAGTTAAGCGTCTGACTTCTGCTCAGGTCAAGATCTCACCGTCTGTGAGTTTGAGCCCCGCATCAGGCTCTGTGCTGAGAGCTCGGAGCCTGGAGCCTGTTTCAGATTCTGTGTCTCCATCTCTCTCTGTCTCTCCCCCACTCACGCTCTGTGTCTCTCTCTCCCTCAAAAATAAATAAACAAATAAATTTTTTTTAAAGGGGTGGAGCTCCAGGTGGCCTTTTGGTCACTTAAAAACAACACAATCCAACTATGTACTGTAGATAAGAAACTCACTTCAAATATAAAGATATATGTAGATTGAAAGTAAAAGGATAAAGATACACTATGCAAACATCAATCAGTAGAAAGCAGTAGTGGCTATGTTGATAACAGATGAAGTAAACTTCAGAGCAATGAAAATTGCGAAGGATAGAGAAGGACGTCACATACTGGTAAAAGGATCTATTCACCAAGAAGGCATAGCGGTCCTAAATGAGTGTGGACCAAACAACAGAATTCCAATATACATGAAACAAAGTTGATAGAACTGAAAAGAGAAATAGGCCAATCCGGAATTATAGTTGAGGATTTTTAACACCACTGTCTCAACAGTAGACAGAATTACTAGTGAGAAAACCGGCAAGGATATAGAACAACACTGTCATTCAGAAGGACCTAATTGATATTTATAGAACCACTCCACCCAAGAACAGCAGAATACTCATTCTTTTCAAGTGCACCTGGGGCATTCACCAAGATAGACTATGTCCTGGGTCATAAAACAAATTTCAGCAAATTCAAAAGAATTGAAATCATACAGAGTGTGACCTTTGATCGCAATAGAATCAAACTAGAAATCAGTAACAGAAAGATAGCAGGAAATCCTCCAACACATGGACACACACAATAATCCACGTGTCAAAGAGGAACTCTCAAAGGAATAAATCACATTGCACTGAAAATGGAACGTATCAAGATTTATGGGACATGGCCAAGGCAGTCGGAGAGGGACTTCTCTTCCAGAGAAGAGACCAGTGGTGAGGGTGACGTCCCACACCCAACATTCAACCCCAGTCTGCCAGTAGAAGTGGCTAGACACATAGCCAGAGATACAGCAGGTCAGGACATACAACAAGATGGCACCGAGTCAATGGCCTCATGACGATACACACTGAGGAGGCCCAGCAGCACCATGATAACAGTGCTGGTAGGGGAGTAGCAAAAAGCCTGTGTAGGTCTCGCCTGTCCCTCTTCCGGTACATCGTAGAGGAATCAGTCCCCTTTCTTCCAGACCCAACGCCTGCAGCAAAGCAATCTACCCCCAATTCTGTTGTCCAGAAACCCTAACATAGAATATACTCATCCTCTCTAGAGCCACCCCACCCCTTAGGTCTGCCCCTCATCTTCAAAAGAAGAGAAGATCTGCAAACCTTCTACTAAGTAGATGACCTACTTAGTTCTACCCCGTGAGAAACCCCTAATTAATTTTTATCATCTCACCAATGCCCAGAGGTGAGGAACTGGGCACCCGTGACCAGCATAGCACAGAGCAGACCACGGTATGGATGGGAGAGGAGGGCATCCGTGTGGACGATTTTCCAGCCATTGTCACCCTGGTCAAAACCATCACCAGAAGCTCCAGAGGTTACCTCCTCATCTAAGTTGTACCCAGTGAGGTCATTCCAAAGCACACGTGAGAATGACAGCCACAAGTGCCACCTGTGAGAACATGGGCACCCTGGAGTTGATGACGGACAGGCAGTAGATTTCCAGTGCTTGGGGGAAGAAGCCACCACCATCAGCACCACAACCCTGCCACCCCCAACCTTCCACTGAAGTCTCAGACCAGCACACTCTGTAAGTGCGGATGAGGCCATCACCCAGCCAGGGTGTGGGACCTGAAACCCAACCCTGAGACATTGGCAAAATAACTCCATCTCCATGGATTCAATGTGAAAATCCAAAGGGATCTAGAGTCCTATCTTAGGGCCACGTGGCAGGAAGCCGCTGTCCTCCTTGTAGCCCACAAAGCCACCGATTGACAAGTCGTCCACCACAAATTCAAAGCATTGCAGCCTTGGTGGCCTGGCGTAACTGCGTCACGTACAAAGAGCCAGCTAGGAGTCAGACAAGGCCTCCCTGGGCATAGGATGAGAGCAGAGTGTCTCAACCTTGGCACTACTGACATTTGGACCAGATCATTCTTTGTTCTGGACAGGGCTGTCTTGACATCGGTGGGATATTTAGCAGCGTCCCTGGCCTCTTCCCACTAGATGCGAGTAGCACTCTTCCAGTTGTGACCATCAAAAAAAGTCTCTAGGGACACCTGGGTGGCTCAGTCGGTTAAGCATCCAACTTCGGCTCAGGTCATGATCTCTCCATTCATGAGTTCAAGCCCCGCGTCGGATTCTGTGCTGACGGCTCAGAGCCCAGAGCCTGTTTCAGATTCTGTGTCTCCCTCTCTCTCTGCCCCTCCCCTGCTCACACTCTGTTTTTCTCTCTCTCTCTCTCAAAAATAAATCAACATTAAAAAAAATTCTTTTAAGAGATAGGATTCAATCAAGAAAAAGCATGACAAGGGAAGGTTAGGCAGAGAGTAAAGAGCCAGTTAAGAAAGAGCCGAGAGGTAGGGATGGAAGGCAACAGAATTACGTGGGTGTGATGGTTGGGACCTTATTGCCAGAAGAGAAGCTTGGAGCCAGGAGCCCTGGGCTCTAATATCAGCTTTGCAATTTTCTGTCCACGTGGTCCTGAAACAGGCACTTCCGAGCAGCTATGTTTCTTTGTCAACGCCAACAGTAACGCCTGCCCTGCCTGCCACACCGGGTCGTAGTTAGAAATCACGTCAAATAATTTCCATGAAGATGCTCTGAAAACAAAACCAAAAAGAATAAAATATTGGCCATTCCCACAGACTCCATTGGATGAAATGGACCAATTCCTTGAAAGCTACAAACTACCAAAATTGCTCAGTTATGAAATAGATGATTTTAGAAGTCTTATAACAATTTAAAAAACTGAATTCTTGGGGTGCCTGCATGGCTCAGTTGGCTAAGTGTCCAACTCCTGATTTCAGCTCAGATCATGATTTCACTGTTGTGGGATCGAGCCCCGAATCGGGCTCCATGCTGACAGCATGGATCCTGCTTGGGATTCTCTCTCTCCCTGGCTCTCTGCCCCTCTCCCACTTACATGTGTGCACATACTCTCTCTCTCTCTCTCTCTCTCTCTCTCTCTCTCTCTCTCTCTCTCTCTCTCTCTTTCTCTCTCTCTCTCTCTCAAAATAAATAACATTTAAAAAATGGGGTGGCTGGGTGTTCCAATAGGTTAAGGATCTGACTTCTGCTCAGGTCATGATCTCAGCTTCATGAGTTCGAGCCCCACATCGGGCTGTGTGCTGACAGCTCGGAGCCTGGAGCCTGCTTCGGATTCTGTGTCTCCCTCTCTCTCTGTCCCTCTCCCACTCCCACTCAGTCTCTCTCTCTCTCTCTCTCTCAAAAAATAAACATTAAAAAATGCTTTTTTAATTTAAAAAGCAAACAAACTTAATTCTTAGTTTTAAGAAAAACAACCCCCTGTCTCAGTGGTCTCACAGCTAGTCCATCATGCACTGGCAGAGCCCACGGGACCCCACATAAAGTTATACTTCAGGTTAAGATTTATTACAGCAAAGCATACAATGCAGGAACAGCAGGAAAAAGATATTTATAAGCAAAGCCTAGAGAGGTCAAATGCGTGCTTTCTTATCTCTTTGTGGGGACAGTAGCACAGGCACACCTTCTCCATGTGCAAACAGCAGGAACATATGTGAGATGTCCTGGCCCAGGGAATACAACCCGAGTCTTGGGGTCCAAAGTTCTTTTTAATAAACTTTTTTTTTAACGTTTATTTATTTTTGAGAGAGAGACAGAGACAGAGGACAAGTGGGGGAGGGGCAGAGAGAGAGGGAGACACAGAATCCGAAGCAGGCTCCAGGCTCCGAGCCGTCAGCACAGAACCCGACGCGGGGCTCGAACTCACGAACTGTGAGATCATGACTTGGGCCGAAGTCAGACGCTTAACCGACTGAGCCACCCAGGCGCCCCAATCCTTACATTTATTTTAAACATGCTGACAGCCTTTCTCTTCACCCTCTGCTTTGGGCATATGGAATAACATCTCACCGGCAGCTGTGCGAATGTTCCAGGAGTTTTGTTCTGAGTCTGCCCAAGGGTCATCACCATGGTTACACAGATAAGTGAGAAATGAGTGACACAGAGCTGCTGTGTTCACTTTTACCTCACATTCTCAAAATTGAGAAAATTGAGTTTTGAGGAACCTTGGTCTAGACAAAAAGTTCTTAGACCTGACGCCGAAAGCAGGATCCACCAAAGAGAATAATTGATAGCTTTAAATTGTATCAAAATTAAAATTTTTGCTCCACAAAAGACCCTCTTAAGATGTTGAAAAGACTAGTTGCAGACTGGGACAAAACATTTGTAAAGCGCATATCTGGCCAAGGACTTGAATCTAGAAAATACTAAGAATTCAGCAATAAACAAACAAGCAAACAAAGCGCCCCAGATAATCCCCTTCAGAAATGGGCAAAATACATGAACAGGTGTTGCACCAGAGGTTATAAAATGTTCAACATCCTTAGCCATTAGGGAAATGCAAACAATACGCTTAACCATTTATGGCCCGGCTAACACGAAAAATACTGGTAATACCAAGTACCGGCGAGAATGCAGAGAAATCAGATCTCTTCTGTGTTTCCAAAGGGATATTCGCTCTTGCCAGATGCCTGGGGCGCCAACACCACTTGCAGCCAAATTCCTACCTGCGCACCACCCCTGAAGTGTGAATTCAGTGTTCTATTCCTCAGGAAGCCTGGGCTTGGTTTACTGCCTTCCAGGAACCTTTCCCCTGTGCCAAAAGAACGTGGGTTTAAATCTGGTGTCACCTTACCCTGAGCATGCGTGTTGGGTCCCTTGGACTTACGCTTTTCTGATCTTCTCAAGCTCGAGGCCTGTGAGCAGAACTATGGCTCCATTTTGCGGCAGCTCCCTGTGGAGTTGGCCAGTGCCTTCAGGGCAAAAGCAGTTCTGAGAGTTTATTCATACGCCAAAAACAAAGGCAGCTTCAACTAAACAGCTTCCGCACAACCGAGGAAACCATCAACCAGATGAAAAGGCAATGTATGGAGGGAGAGAGATTGGAAATCATATTTCTGGTAAGGGGTTAACCTCCAAAATATGTAGGGAACTCCTAAAAGTCAACAGCAAAGAAACAACCCAGTGAAAAGTGGCAAAACGATCATTTGCAGCCACGTGGATGGAACTGGCAGGCATTATGTGAAATGAGCCAGTCAGACACAATTACCATATGACTTCACTCATATATGTGGAATTTAAGAGACAAAACAGATGAAGGGAAGCAAAGGGAAAGGAAACCAAAAGAATATAAAAACAGGGAGGGGACAAAACGTAAGAGACTCAAAAATTTGGAGAACACACCGAGGGTTGCTGGATGGGGTGTGGGAGGAGGAATGGGCTAACTGGGGAAGGGGCACTAACGGAGATGCTTGTTGGGAGGAGCACTGGGTGGTACACACAGGGGATGAACCACTTGGAAGCTACTCCTGAAATCATTGTTGCACTATATGCTAACTTACTCAGATGGAAATTAAAAAATTAATTAATTAGTTAATTGATTAGCTAATTAAATTTTTAAAGGGACCCGAACGGCCCTTTTTCCAACAGGACAGACATTGAAAAGGCACTCGGGGCACCTCAGTCACTTAAGCGTCCGACCTCGGCTCAGGTCATGACCTCACGGTTCTCAAGTTCAAGCACCACATCGGGCTCTGTGCTGACAGCTCGGAGCCTGGAGCCTGCTTCGGATTCTGTGTCTCCCGCTCTCTGCCCCTCCCCCGCTCACGCTCTGTCTCTCAAAAATAAGCGTTAAAAAATTAAACAAATTTTAAAACGGTGCTCAACATTACTAATCATTAGGGAAATGCAAACCCCAACCATGTGAGACATGGCCTCACACCTGTTTGGATGGTTATTATCAAACAAGACAAGAGATAACAAGCATCAGCGAGGGTGGGGAGAAAGGAACCCTAGGCTCGCCTCCTTCTCCCCCTGCAGTCCAAAGGGGCAATGCTTTCTTGCCCCTCTTGACGCTGATGCCTCTCAGATGCTCACGTCCGCACAGGGCAGGCTCCCGACTCTGAAGCCCGTCTGCCTCCCAACTGTCCCTAAGTCAACCCTTCCCAGGACCGAAGCAAGTCTCTCTGTTCCCTGCCGCCATCCTCCCTGGTGCGGCCAGAGTGATGTTGCTAAGATGTCAATCTGGTCGTGCTCTTCTCCTGCCCACAGCTTTCAGTGGCTCCCCACGGCCTACGGGGTGAAGTCCTAGCTTCTTTAACTTACCACACAAGCCCCGCATCATCCGGACCCTGCTGCCTCTTTAGCCTCATCCCTGCCATTCCCCTATTTATGTAACGAGTCCTTGGTTTCATGTCTTTAGAAACCCTTTATGATTTCTTGAGCACCTATGTTTTTTCGCAGGCAATATGCATTATTTCATTTGATTCTCAAAATAATATGAGGTGGTTATTATTTCCCATTTTATAGATGATAAAACTGAGGCTAAGAGATGTCGAGAAACTTGCTCGAGGTCATTTAGTTCTTAAGTACTGGATCTGGATCCAGGAGTACGGCTCCCAGGTCCCATTCTTTATTTTTTTTTTTAAGTTTTATTTATTTATTTTGAGAGAGAGAGAGAGAGAGAGGGAGAGAGGATCCCAAGCAGGCTCTTCACTATCAGTGCAGAGCCTGATGCAGGGCTCGAACTCACAAACTGTGAGATCATGACCTGAGCCGAAATCGTTCAGAGCCTGGAGGCTGCCTTGGATTCTGTGTTTCTCTCTCTCTCTCTCTCTCTCTCTCTCTCTGCCCCTCCCCTGCTTGTATGTGTGCTCTCTCTCGCTCTCTCTCGCTCTCTCTCAAAAATAAGTAAATAAACTTAAAAAAAAAAAAAAGACTAGGACGCTTAACCGACTGAGCCATCCAGGCTCCCCTTTCTTAGCCTTTGCAGTAACCTGTGCTTTGTTCCTTCTCCACGCCTGGCCAGCTATGTTCAGCTTTCAAAGCTCAGCTCTGCGATCACCCCTTCAAAACTTTTCCTTAACTTCAGTCTCGCGTTCAAGACCCCTCCCCTCTGTGCCCCCGTCACGGGCATCACTGAATGGGAACACTCTGCCCATGATATTGTCATAATTGCTTTTCCGAACCATTTTCTCTCACCCGGCGGGTTTTCGTCGAGATGGGTCTGGGCTTTTCTTTACTGCTCTAGTTTCCGCACCTAACGTAGTGTGGAAACTGCACTATGGGAGACAGTCTCCCCACGGGAGTTGGCAGGGCTGGTACAGCCAGCTGGGGAGGCTTCTCTGGATGTCGAAAGCCGAGGGGAAGTGAGGTGACCCCCGGCTGGGCGGAGCAGGGAGGAAAGTGTGTCAGGGGCTCACAGGTCTCGAGTCCTGCTCCTCCCTGAGCCCGAGAACTACCATCGCACACGCTTCTGAAGCCCAGGTCTGTGCCCCTCTCTCCGGCCCCTCCAGCCTCACCAAGAGAGGGAGGCCCCACAGATCCCTGCAGCAGAACCTGAGTAGGGTTTGGGGATGGTAAGGGGCCAGCAGAGCGCTGTTCGGAGCCTCGGCGATCACAGGAGACAGACAGAGACCTTTGCCTCAGTGCCTCTTGGAGTTCAGCGCCAGTATCTGAAAAACTGTCGGCATTGCACACTCAGAGTGAATGGCAGAAGCAGAGAGGCCAGGAACACACTGGCTTGTGTGGGAATCAGATCCAGAAAACTCCGGAATGGAGGAACCGAACCAAGGGAGAAGTGTCTTGTGCCTCACCAATACCTTGCAAAGAAGGTTTCCGTAGAATTATACAAAGAAGTTCGCCTTCTCGTGCAAAATGAGGCTTGCATGTTGTCTGCCGTAACAAAATACCACAGGCTGGGTAGCTCAAAAACCAGAAATTTATTTTTTCACAGTTCTGGAGGCTGGAAGTCCAAGGTCAAGTCAACACGGTTCGCTCCTGGACATCTTCTCCCTGTGTCCTCACCAGCGCTTTCCTCTGTGAATCTGTGTCCCAATTTCTTCTTATAAGGGCACCGGTCATACTGGATCATGGGCTACCTTAATGACCTCATTTTAACTCAGTTATCTCTTTAAAGACCCTATCTCCAAACACAGCCATTGTGACAAACTGGAGATTAGGATTTCAACACACAAAGTGGGGCAGGGGCAGCATTCAGCCCCATGACACATGTAAGTTTCAGACACTATAGCACTGAACAAAAACCCTCTGGGTACATAAAACATTTATCTAAGTTACAAATTTCTTCAGGCTTTTTCTACCCCTTTCATCCCCTCTCGGCTGTTAAGCCAATAAAAGTCCGAACGTTTTAAAAATAGCTGAACAATTTTGACATTCAGGAAGGTTCGGTGCCTGCTCTGGCTCTTAGATTTGCCCAGCTTGATACGACCTCGTGTTTCAGAGGAAGCAGCCTCTATTCAGCGCTGGGTCACAGCTGGCCTTCTGGAACATCCTTCCTCGCATCTGAACGCGTCCAAGTGGTGGGAGGGGATGTTTTTTAGACTGGAACATTTTAAGGAACCCAAGTCACGCAAATGTTCTTCCTCTTGAATGACTGAGCTACCTGCCTTTTTACCAGAAACAGATGATTTTGCCCCAGAATTCCTTTCTTTAAAAAGTTGCCCTCCCCCCTCCCCCATGTATATCAGAAGAGAGAGTAGTTAGTGCATTGAAAAACTGCTGCAGACTGAGAGCCAGGAGACACAGGGATTTTGAGAAAATCACTTCACCTCCTTAATCCTGTTTTTTTTTTTCCACATGAAACATGAGGGAGTGACTTAGACACCCTCTCATCCTTCCTGCTATAAAATTCTAAAAGTTCGACATGAAACAAACATGCAACTTTCATCACACTGCTGTCCCCCTAATTTATGCTTAAAACAACAGTTTATTCCATTAAACCTAGACCTGACGCATAATTAGCCCCTTGTTATCCATCTCAGATATTCCATAGCAGCGCAAATGTGGAGCCGCGGGGGGGTGAGCAGTCTGGAGGGCTCAGCCGTGAACGTGGCTGTAGTGATATTAACCGGCCGCCACAGTTCTGCTACCTGAACCCCTATCTCATTCAAACAGATTCTTCTGATTGGCCCTCATGTTCCCTCCATGTCTCATGGCGTCCCACCCCATGACTTAGAAAGGTCCTTGCTTTCCTGTATTTATAATTTCAAGGATCTAATGGAAGCCGTGAACCCCTTCTTCCCCCAAACGTAAAAGTGTATGTGTGTATATTTTACAGTGTTATGGGGGTCAAGAACTTTTTCAAGCCCATCCGTAGACACTGTCACCCTACCACCTCCACCCGCAGGTCTAGGACCCTGACGTCTGCTAGACTGACAGGGAGTGAAGTGGATGGTGTGTTCAGTGACTAACTTTGTTCTACTCTTAGGAAAATAGAGCTCAGTTAAAAACCTATTTTAACCGGTAGAAGCATGGCTATTTTCTGTCAAGCAATTTATGGGATTTTGAAAATTTTTTCGTTTTTAAACAATAATACTTGTGTTTTTAAAGATGCCTTGTACTTTCGGGGCACCTGGATGGCTCAGTTGGTTGAGTGTCTGATGTGACTTCAGCTCAGGTCATGATCTCACGATTTGTGAGGTCGAGACCCACATCGGGCTCTGTGCTGACAGCTCAGAGCCTGGAGCCTGCTTCGGATTCTGTATCTCTTTCTCTCTCTGCCCCTCTCCTGCTCACACTCTGTGTGTGTGTGTCTCTCTCTCAAAAAATAAATAAACATTAAAAAAAAAAAGCCCTAGGGGCGCCTGGGTGGCGCAGTCGGTTAAGCGTCCGACTTCAGCCAGGTCACGATCTCGCGGTCCGTGAGTTCGAGCCCCGCGTCAGGCTCTGGGCTGATGGCTCGGAGCCTGGAGCCTGTTTCCGATTCTGTGTCTCCCTCTCTCTCTGCCCCTCCCCCGTTCATGCTCTGTCTCTCTCTGTCCCAAAAATAAATAAAAAACGTTGAAAAAAAAAATTTAAAAAAAAAAAAAAAAAAAAAAGCCCTAGGAACATCTTTTGTTCTAATGTTAGGTATTATTGACCCTGGTTCCTGAGGCAGAGCTCGAGATCCCTGGGAACATTCTGGGTGTTGGGAGTATCTTTTGTTCTAATGAGACAATGCCTGGTGGGCTCCTGGTTGGGGGCTGGTCACCAGAAAGACCAAGCCATGAGTAGAAGCTTAGAATTCTCAGTCCCACCCCCCATTCTCCAGACGGGAGAAAACTACGGGGGTAGTTTTTACCTTCTGGTAACTTCTCCTGGCAATAGTAGGCTAGGTGATTTAGCCCATCTCTCCTGCTGAGGAGACCAAAAGCCAGTTGGAATATAAAAAACATCCACTTGAAGGCATCAGAGAGCTAACAAAAGAGTGAAGAATTACTAACCCAAATCCAGGAAAGGACAAAGACTCTGTGATGTGAGCCTGGCCTGGAGGGCTGCCTGTCCCCTGGGGACGTCCCCCAATTCCAGAGCTGTTGTTGGCCGGGAAGTCAATCAGCTTTTTTTTTTTTCTTTTTTTAACATTATATCGAAGTGAATCGTACACCCTGAAATGTGCACAAACCATAACTTTACAGCTCAATGAATTTTTGTAATTGAAGTATAATTAACATACAAGGTTACATTAGTTTCAGGTGTACAATATAGGGATTCAACAATTCTATACATTATTCAGTGATCACGGTAAGAGTGGTCGCCATCTGTCACCAAACAATGTTATTACCGTCTTAATTTTTTATTTTTTTAATGTTTATTTATTTTTGAGAGAGAGACAGAGTGTGAGCGGGGGAGGGACAGAGAGAGAGAGAGGGAAACACAGAATCTGAAACAGGCTCCAGGCTCTGAGCTGTCAGCACAGAGCCCGACGCGGGGCTCGAACTTACAAACTGCAAGATCATGATCTGAACCTGAAGTCGGACGCCTAACCGACTGAGCCACCCAGGCGCCCCCAACATTATTATCATCTTATTGGCCACATTCCCTAGGCTGTACTTTTCATCTCGTGACTTATTTCTTTTGTAACTAGAGACTTGTGCTTCTTAATCTCCTTTATTTCATCCCATCCTCCCGCCCACCTTCCCTCTGGCAGCTGCCAGATTGTTCTTAGTATTTAAGAGTCTTTTTGTTTGCTTATTTGTTTGCCTCTTTTTTGGTTTGTTTTGTTTCTTAAATTCCACATAGGAGTGAAATCATACAGTATTTGTCTTTTTCTGTCTGACTTATTTCACTTAGCATAATACCCTCTAGGTCCATCCATGTTGTTGCAAATGGCAAGATCTCGTTCTTTTTTTATTAATTTTCCATTGTATATAAATACCACTTCTTTTTTACAAAATATTTTTTTTAACGTTTATTTATTTTTGAGACAGAGAGAGACAGAGCATGAACGGGGAAGGGTCAGAGAGAGGGAGACCCAGAATCCGAAACAGGCTCCAGGCCCTGAGCTGTCAGCACAGAGCCCGACGCGGGGCTCGAACTCACGGACCGTGAGACCATGACCTGAGCCGAAGTCGGACGCTTAACCGACTGAGCCACCCAGGCGCCCCAAATACCACTTCTTCTTTATCCATTCATCTATCGATGGACACTTGGGCTGCTTCCATATCTTGGCTCTTGTAAATAACGCTGCAATAAATATAGGGATACAGCTGTCTTTGTGAACTAGCGTTTTCATTGTCTTTGGGTAAATACTCGGTAGTGGAGTTATTGGATCATATGGTGTTTCTATTTTTCATTTTTTTAGGAACCCCCGTACTGTTTTCCACAGTGGCTGTGCCAATTTACATCGCCACCAACAGTGCACGAAGGTTCCTTTTTCCCACATCGTCACCAACACTTGGGATTCTTGTATTTTCCTATTCCAGCCATTCTGACAGGCGTAAAGCGTTATTTCGTGGTTTTGATTTGCTTTTCCCTGACAATTAGTAATGTTGAGCATCTTTTCATGTGTCTATTGACCATCTGTACGTCGTCTTTAGAGAAATGTCTATTCAGGTCCTCTGCCCATTTTCATTGGATTACTTTATTGATGTTGAGTTGTAGGAGTTCTTTGCACATTTGGGATATTAACCCCTTATCGGACACATCATTTGCAAATATCTTTTCCCACTCAGCGGGTTACCTTGCCCTTCTGTTGATGATTTCCTTCGCCGTGTAACAGATCTTTGTTTTGGCGTGGCCTCAATAGTTTACTTTTGCTTTTGTTTCCCTTGCCTGAGGAGACATTTCTAGAAAAATGTTTCTACACTGATGTCAAGGAAATTACTGCGTATGTTTTCTTCTGGGAATTTTATGGTTTCAGGTCTCACACTTAGGTCTTTAATCCATTTTGAATTTATTTTTTGCATACAGTGTAAGAAAGTGGCCTAGTTTCACCTTTTGGATGTAGCTGTCCAGTTTTCCCAACACTATTTGTTGAAGAGGCTTTTTCCCACTGGATTTTCTTGCTTCCTGTACCAAAAATTAATTGGCCACGTAAGTGTGGGTTTTATTTCCAGGCTCTTTATTCTGTTCCATTGATCTATGTGTCTATTTATGTGCCAGTACCGTACTGTTTTGGTTACACAGTTTGTATTACGTCTTGAAATCTGGGATTGTGATACCTCCAGCTTTGTTCTTTCTCAAGACTGTCTTGACTATTCGGGGTCTTTCGTGGTTCCATCCAAATGCCAGTATTATTGGTTCTAGTTCTGTAGGAAAATGCTGTTTGTATTAAAAAAATTTTTTTTTAATGTTTATTTTTGAGAGAGAGAGAGAGAGACACAGAGCGTGAGTGAGGGAGAGAGAGAGGGAGAGAGATACAGGGAGACACAGACTCTGAAGCAGGCTCCAGGCTCTGAGCTGTCAGCACAGAGTCCGACACTGGGCTCCAACTCACGAACGAGCTGTCAGCACAGAGTCCGACACTGGGCTCCAACCCACGAACCGTGAGATCATGACCTGAGCCGAAGTCGGACGTTTAACCGACTGAGCCACCCAGGCGTCCCAATGCTGTTTGTATTTTGATAGGGATTGCATTACATCAGTAGATTGCTTTGGATAATACGGACATTTTAACAATGTTGGTTCTTCCAATCCATGCCCGTGGAATACCTTTCCATTTGTTTGTGTCTCTTCAATTTCTTTCATCCATGTTTGATGGGTTTTTTTAAAAATGTTTATTTATTTTTGAGAAAGAGAGAGACAGAGCGTGAGTCAGGGAGAGGCAGAGAGAGAGAGGGAGACACAAACCCAAGCAGGCTCCAGGCTCCGGGCTGTCAGCACAGAGCCCGACGTGGGGCTCGAACTCACGGACTGTGAGATCACGACCTGAGCTAAAGTCGGACGTTTAACCCACTGAGCCACCCAGGTGCCCCTGGATGAGCAATTATTACAATGTAATTAAAGAAGACAAACTTTATTTAACACTTGAAGAAGTGGACAGCAGGCAGGAAGCTTTGATAAGATAAAGACTAAAGAACAAGGAAGAGAAAGATAGAAAATATCTGATTGGCTGGGCCCATGTAGTCAGCCTGGTTTGGGTTGAGAAGGCCCAGAGTTGGCCTGGCCTTAGGGGATTGGCTGATGGCCTAGACTGTTTTGGGCAAGCAGAACATTCATGGGGACATCAAAGCTATGTAAATTTCGGTTTGCTGATGCAGCACCTTGGGCAGGAAGGGCTCCATCTTGGGCCTAGAAAGTTGTTCCAACACAATCTTACTACCAATAGACTCTACAGAGAGTTGGTGTTTGTGACTTCTGATCAATTTACAGAATTAAATGGTCAATGATTTAATCTATCTTAATCTACCAACTTTTGGGGCGCCTGGGTGCCTCAGTCGGTTAAGCGTCCGAGTTTGGCTCAGGTCATGATCTCACAGTTTGTGAGTTCAAGCCCCGCGTCGGGCTCTGTGCTGACAGCTCAGAGCCTGGAGCCTGCTTCCGATTCTGTGTCTCCCTCTCTCTCTCTGCCCCTCCCCCACTCATGTTCTGTCTGTGTCTTAAAAATAAATAAAACATTTTTAAAAATCTACCGACATTTTTTTTTAAGTTTATTTATTTATTTTGAGAGAGAGAAAGAGAGAGTTAGCAGGGGAGGGGCAGAGAGAGAGGCAGAGAGAAAGAAGCAGGCTCTGCACCAGCAGCACAGAGCTTGACTCCAACTCGGGGCTTGAACTCACCAACTGTGAGATCATGGCCTGGGCCAAAAACAAGTGTCCGATGCTTAACTGATGAGCCACCGGATGCCTCAGCAGTGAATGTGAATTACAACAAAAATGCAAAACCTTCCTCCCTATATGGCAGAATCTTTACCCAGTAAACCCATGACATTCTGGGAAAAGGGCCCCTGGCCCCGGTCCAAGCAACTCCACTCATCGTTGGTGACATATATAGCCACATTCTGGAAGGTCAGTGGGGTCCTGAAAGAATTCCTAGAGTCTGTAGCCCAGTCGCTCAGGGTCGGACAAGGACGGCGTACGAGGTTGGGGTAAAAGATGCTCTCGATCCTTTTTCGGCAGCTTGAATTCATTGCTGAACAAAATGAATGAAAATTCACTGACCCAGAAAATTCTCTTGCCTCCTTCTGAATTTTCCTTCTTCTTCTCTTTCCCAAATCCTAAAACCAAAGGGGTAAATGGCAAAGGTGATGTCATTTCCAGAATAGACAGGCAGGAACATCACACCTAAATAGTGTAATTTAAGGTACATCTGTTGTCTGAAAAAAATGCCTCTTGGGGTGCCTAGGTGGCTCAGTCGGTTGAGTGTCTGATTTCGGCTCAGGTCATGGTCTCGCAGTTCGTGAGTTCCAGTCAGGTCTGTGTGGACAGCTCAGAGCCTGAGCCTGCTTTGGATTCTGTGTCTCCCTCGCTCTCTGCTCCTCCCCCACTCCCATTCTGTCTCTCCCTCTCAGAAATAAACATTTAAAAAAGGTTATTTTTCCATATGCTTACTCTGCCTCTCCCTGCCCATGCCTCCTTCTTCAAAAAATCTTTTCCTGTCCTTATCACACTAGTGAAATTACTCCCCATCAGTTCACCACAAATGACCAACTATTGTCAAATCTAAGGGCCTAGTTTTGGTCCTCATCCTACTTAATGTCTGTGCACTTAAAAAAAATGTTTTTAATGTTTATTTTTTTGAGAGAGAGAGAGAGAGTGTGCACAAGCAGGGAGGGAGAGAGAGAGGGAGATACAGAATCGGAAGCAGGCTCCAGGCTCTGAGCTGTCAGCACAGGGCCCGACACAGGGCTTGAACCCATGAACTGCGAGCTCATGACTTGAGTCAATGTCGGACGCTTAACCGACTGAGCCACCCAGGCGCCCCGTGTCTCTGCAACCTTTAAAATAATTGTCCACTGGCATCTACTGAAATCTCTCTTGGCTCTCAAGACACCAACTTTCCTGGCCTTTTTTTTTGGCAGCTCCTATGTCTACTTCTTATCTCCTTGCCTCTCTTCTCTTCTGACTACTTGGGAAGGTTCTCCAGCCCCTGGAGTTCTGGCTTCTATTTGTACAATCTCTATTTACATGTTTTTCCTTCTACATATTTAAAGAATGGTTCAGTCTTACACCAAGCTAGAAATCTAGAAGCACTCCCTCGTCTTCCACATCCATTTGGTCACCAAGTTCTGTTCATTTTCTCAGAGAAACATTTCCTCCTACTATTTTCCTGTTACTTTCATTGCCAGGGCCTTAGCCTGTCTTCACTGATTCTAGCCTGACCTAACACTATCTCTTTCAAACCGGTCTCCCTGCCCCTCAGGACAGCCTCCCCACTACAGTTGTAAGATTTGCCATTTCTCATAAATATGGCAGATCCTGTCCTTCTTGGAAAGCCATTTTCTCTGCCTAAAAAAAATGAAGTGTAACTATCACCGCACGGCACACAAGTTCTCTGTGATTTATTCTGCAGCCGCCTCTCCGGTAGTCCTCCCACAACACTTTCCCTCCCACACCTGGCCTTCTCCTCGAGACTACCTAGAGTGCTCCCTGTTCCTAGAATACCTTTTCTCACCTTCTCCACCTGGCATTCCTATCCTTCAAGACCCTGGTTCAAGTGTCAACTCACATTTCTTCCCTGAAGACTTTCCTACCACCACAGGCCAGGTGGGTTATCATCCATTTGAATGGTAATGATAGCTTAACCTTTATAAATTGCTTGTTCTGTGTGCCAAGGTCTTTGTTCTCATCATCTCACATTTCCTTCTCATTACAGATTCCCTAGGAAGGCATTAGGATTTTTATCCTGATTTTTCAGCTGAAGAAACTGAAGCTTAGCTAGATTACAGCAAATTGACTACGGTCCCAAGTCTATAGACAGTTGAGGCTCAGTTGGCCTCTTCCACTGCCCACTGGTTCTCAAAGTCCAGTGTGCGTCAAAATTACCCATAGGATGGGCACCTGGGTGGCTCAGTCGGTTGAACGGTTGAACATCCAGCTCTTGATTTTGGCTCAGGTCATGATCCCAGGGTCGTGGGATGGAGGGCTGCTTTGGGCTTGCGCTGAGCATGGGGCCTGCTTGAGATTCTCTCTCCCTCTGCCCCTCTCCTTGGCTTGCCCACACTCTCTCTAAAAGAAAAAACTTTTTTTTTTACCCATAGGGCTCGTAGAAACACCAACTGTTGCCCACCCCCCAGCAGACTTTGTGATTCAGTGCGTGTGAAATCCAATAGCCTGCATTTTTTAAAATTTTTTTTTAAAGTTTATTTATTATTGAGAGATAGACACAGAGCGTGAGCAGGGGAGGGGGTAGAGAGAGGGGGAGACACAGAATCTGAAATAGGCTCCAGGCTCTGAGCTGTCAGCACAGAGCCCGAAGCGGGGCTCGAACTCACAAACTGTGAGATCATGACCTGAGCAGAAGTCGGTCGCCTAACCAACTGAGCCACCCAGGCACCCCTATCTGAATTTTTTTTTTTTTTTTTTTTTTTTTTTTTTTAGCGTTTATTTTTGAGAGAGAAAGCAAACAAATGGAAGCGGGCAGAGAGAGAGGATCTAAAGCGGGCTCTGTGCTGAGAGCAGAAAGCCGGAAGCAGAGCTTGAAACCACTAACTGTGAGAGCACGACCTCACTGCTGAAGCAGGAGGTTTAAGCCATTGAGCCCCCAGGCGCCCCAATTATCTGCATTTCTAAAGAATTCCCAGGTGATGCCCATGCTGATGGTCCAGAGACTGCACTTTGACAAAGTTTCACACTTTGGCTCCTGAAAGCGTCTTAGAAAATCTACAGCATCAGCCTCCTGTGGGAGCTTCTTAGAAATGCGACACCTTGGGCTTCATCCTAGCCCTACTGAATCAGACTGCATTTTTAACAAGATTCCAGGCGATTCGTGTCCACGTCGGGTTTGTGTGCACGTTGTGTGTATCCATCACACACTTTTGAACCGAGACAGACTCTAAAGGAGACAACACGTAAATTTTAGTTTACAGAGAAAAATCTCTGGGGCAACAGTTAGCAGGGAGCACTTCGGTCACCCCGGGGTCACAGAGCCAGGGGAAGAGCTCCCAAAGTCCCAGGCCTTGGCGCCCACCACCCCGCCTGCAAATCGCGCCACGCTCCGCCTCTCTCTCGGAGCCGAGCCCGTTAATTGGCCATCGGCGTCCCGCCCCGCCCCCCCCCCCCCCCCCGCCGGGCTCGGCTCGGCCCCGCCTCCCCGAGGAGGCGGCTACTGCGCAGACGTTCTCCCTGCGGCTCGGCGGGTCCTCCGGGACCACCGAGCCCTCTTCCTAGAGTAGCCCCGGAGAAGGCATCCGCTCCTCCCTTCCTCGGGAGCCAATTTAACCGCCACCCGGAAGTGCAAATGTCTCCGTAGTTGTCAGCGCCAGTGGTTACTCTTTCATTCACCCCACGAACGACGCTTGGGTCCCTGGCCTTTGACAGAGAAATGAACGAGACCCAGTCCCTGTCCACATCAAGGACTGAAGGGCTGGGTGATAAACGCTATACCTCCGAGGAGCTGGAGGCGCGGGGACCGGATAGAAGAAAGCTGTCCGGGAGGCGTGACGGCCCTGGGGCTGGCAGTCGCCTGCCCTGTTGGCACTCCGGTGTTTGGTGAACGGAGAGCATTCCGGGTGGAAGAAAGGTGGCTGCCAGGAAAACGTCTCGGCGTGCAGGACGGGTGGGTGCCAGGAGATAAAGCTGGAAAGGTAAGCAGGGGCGACCCTGACGGGCTTCACGTGCGTGATAAGACATTTGCACAATGTTCTGCGTAGCCCAGACGGCGTTTTACTCAGCCCTGATTTACACTTTAAAGTACAACTGGCAGCCAGGCTGGGTTGGAGGAGGAAAAAAATCTGAAGTATGTATGAAGTATGGTGACAGAATGGAGGCGGAGGTGGGCTGATAATTCATTTATTCGTTAGCAGTCTTGTCTCTTCCATGGAGATGGAACTTGTGTGAGAGAAGGACTGTGTCTGTTTGGTTCATTTCTCTTGCCCAGCACTCAGAAGAGTGCCTGGCACACGTAGGCCTCAAACTACTGTTTGTTGATTGGATGGATGGATGAGCGAGCTTGCGGTGGATAGGACTTTCTGATTGGATAGCAGAGGAAAGTGGGAAGTGTAGGTGAGCGATCACCGGAGACGCGAGGAACACAAATAGTGGAATCCTGTTTAGTGGGTGTTTGCTGAGCTCTTTTCGTGGGCTGCCCACTAACAAGAAGCTGTAGGGCAAAAGACCAGAGCAGGCTTGCAACTAACACTGTAGTCAAGGGAGGGGCCCAGGGCCCCGAGTGTGCTAACAAGTACCAACTCTAGGTTTCAGTCCCACTAACAACCACCAAAAAAAATGTCAGCTTCCTTTCTGACCACTTACAGGACGAAATTTGAGAAGTGCATGCTTTTTCGTTTTGTTTTGAATATCACCATCCACATCCAGAGAGTCCAGATGACTCTGACTTCCAAGCTGTGTGTTATTTTGTTATATCGATGTGTCATCATTTAATAAAACAATTCCCTGGAGCTTTTGTTGTCTGTTTACCTCCAAAGACAATGCAGGAATGAATATCTTCATGGCTTCCTTTTCCTTTTTTTTTTGTTTTTGTTTTTGTTTTTTGCTTTTGTTGACCATTTCACAGATTACCAGTTAAGTAATATTACATCTTGTAGCTTTCACTACATACTCCCTCGTTGCTTTTCCAAAAAGTTAATGATGGCGACTGCAGTATTTGTTTGCACAACAATTACAAATCGAGTATCTACTAGGGGCAGGCACTGAGCTGAGCTCTAGGGGTATAATATGGGCAATATAGACACAGACCCTGCTGGCATGTGGCTTCCAGCCTCTAATGGGAGGGTGGCATTCATCAGGTTATCACACAAGTGTGTAATTGCAAACAGACAAGGAGTGTGAATTAAAAATACTGGCCGCCAGCCAAGCCAGTGAAACCAGTATTATGATTTCAGCAGCACTGGTGGTAGTTTGCGGGGGTTTCTTTTTAATTTTCCTACTGTGCTATCTAACAAATGGTTTCTCAGGGTTGCCTTGCCTTTTAGATTTTAAGTTAAAGCCAATTGTTTCTCTCTAGTTCACCCTGCTGCTTAAGGGGGGTCCTCTATTGTAAACCAGCAAAAAATGACAAATTTAGGCCTGAGGTTTTTAAAGATGAGTAGCTAGAGTGTACTTCTGAACTTGTTCTACCCTCTCCTTTATCTTCTAATGGGACTCCTCATATGAGTCATCTCAACTTTCGAGCTCAATAGAGAAGAATAACTCGTGCTTACCTAACTCACAAGGCTACTATGAGAATTAAACAAACAAACAAAAAATTAAAAGAGCTTTGCAAACACGAAAGATGTTTGGATGATAATCTCCTGCATCTGCACTGCCCTATTTACTTTTGTTCGCTTTATTTCATGTATATTTAACACATATTCGTTGGACATGGATCTTGTGTCAGGTGCCGGAGACGCACAAATGAACAAGAGCCTATCTGTGCCCTCATGGAACTTACATTGTAATGTGCACTGGAGCACTGTGGGTCGAGGTGAAAAGAATTCGAAAGTCACTACCTACCCAGTCCCATCACTGCACAGCACGGGAACCAGAGGAGTGCACATTGACCTTTCCCATGTTTTGATTGTTCCTCGCTGCCCGCGTGACCCACGGCCGATGCTCCCTCTCAGGCACACCCGGAGGATGCTTTATCTAAGTATTAAAAGATTGGGCCCTGTCTGCAAGTAATGGGGTAACAACTTTAAATTCCCATTTAAAGATTTCCGTATTATCCCCTATGCGTAGGCACTGCGGTTTCTGGGTGTATGTTAACAGGTCCAGTTGTCAGTCCTCTTGTACGAGTCAGCAGAGGCCCTAAAAACCTTGGGACCAGTTATGATTTTGTCACCGAAATGTCACGTGGCCTCCGGGTTCCTAGGCCTAGAGGGGGTGGGGCCGGAGGGGAGGAAGGTTTAGATCAAGCCGGGTCCTCCAACTTCCTCTTTCTGCTGTTTCTGAGCCCAAGGGCCAGCTAGAAGACACAGTTCCCAACTTTATTAAGGCAGCCTCGGTGAAGGAGGGCCCCTACAGGGAACTCGGGAGGACGAACGGGGGACTCTGAGCTGCAGCGTGAGCCGTCCGCAGGCGGAGAGGGAAGGGGGTCGGGCGGAGCTTGCGCATTAGTGCCCCAACCCGTGCGCCGAGGGCGCCGGAAGGAAGGGGCGGGGCGTCCCCCGGCGGCGGGGCGGGCTCGGCATCAGCAACATGAGGTGATTGGCTCTGCGTGGGGAGGGGGCTCGCTTCCGCCGGACGACGGAAGCGGCTCTCCGGCCCTACCAGTGGGCCATGGAGACGGTGGCACAGTAGCGACCTAGGTGTAAGGATTGCAGGGGCGGCGGCCATGGAGGCCGTGCTGAACGAGCTGGTGTCTGTGGACGACCTGCTGGTGAGGCCTGGCCCCGAGGGAGGGAGAGGGAACATTCGGACGGGCGGGTCCTGAGGAGAGTCCGAGTGGGGCCAGACCCTCTACCCAGCACCAGGCTCTCCTAGGGAGGCCGAACTACGGCTCCCGGCACCCTCTGCAGCGTCCGGCTCCTGCCCAGAGGCTCTTCTTTGTCCCGGAGGCCGATGGGACTTGTAGTTTCCTGCACCACCACGCCCCAGACTCGGGGCCTGGAGTCTGGCGTGGAAAGACTGACCAGTTCTGAGTGCGTGCAGGAGTTAGGAGGTCAGGGTGCCGACACCTGTGTTTGAGTGTTCCTTCGGTGACAGGGGAATATAGCGACTAGCATGAAGTTTCATATGTTACTCACCGAAACCGGCACGGTGCTGAGTGCATTGCCGGCGATATCTCAATCCTTGTAGCTCTAGGAAGTGGGCACTCCTCTTATTCCCACTTAGCAGATAAGAAAAGGCCCGGACCCAGCCGGGTGGGGCTGGCTGGGGGAAGCGCCACCGACGAGGGACGGCGTGGGCTGTTGTTGAGCTGTTCGGACAGCGTGTTTACTGTTCAGCCAGCCGCTCGGGGTCAGCTGCTTCGCCGGCGGTGCCTGGAGCCGCCACCAGGTGGCATCTCCGCTCGGTACCACTAGGGGGAGGGAAGTGGACAGGGGTAGTGTCGGGGGAGACACCCTGCTGCCAAGAAGCAGAGTCCCTGGATCCCAGGGATGGAGATGGCGGAAGCCGGGATGCCAGATGCCAAGGCCCGCGAGGGAAACGTGACAGAGACTGGGGAAGATGGAGTGTAGCTGGGAAACGGACACCCAGGTCCTGGTAGAGAATGGTTCGTCCCTTCCTTTCTAAATGACTCCTCTCCTCTCTTATGGCAGAAGTTTGAAAAGAAATTTCAGTCTGAGAAGGCAGGAGGCTCCGTGTCCAAGAGCACGCAGTTTGAGTACGCCTGGTGCCTGGTGCGAAGCAAGTACAATGATGACATCCGCAAAGGCATCGCACTACTGGAGGGTGAGGTGCTAGGCTACCCGACCCTCCCCTTCCCAGTGGCCTTTGGGTCCGTCCTGCCCTTCCCAACCACCGTGGCCTCCTTCCCTCCCTCCATCTCAAGCGCTGGGATCCTGGGTCGACACGGGGCCCTGTAGCTGTCACCTCACAGTTCTTTGCCAGTAAACGCACCGCAGCAGAGGGCTGCACCCTGGCCTGGCTTCGCCCAGTTTGCTTGTGGCATCATCACTGTTTTGGCAGACAGAACCATGACGTGTCGCTCCCCCCCAGGACTCAGTGATCTGGCAGTCTGACAGAAGGAGGGTGACTTGTCTGAGGTGACACAGCTGATGAATTAATGGCTGAATTAGGACCAGAAGCTCCTGTCTTGTGTGTCCCAGGCCCTTGCTCTTTGGCCCCACCATGTTGCTTACTCAGCAGCAGCAGTTGAAAACCTTTCGTGAGGGTGGCATGGGATTAGTGCAAACCTGCGAGCAGATGGTGCTTTTTTGATTGGAATCCCGTCTCCCGTTGGTTTTCGATAGGTCACTGTTTTGTCAGAGGCCATACTTGACCTTCAGATTTCTCTGTACCCTGTACCCGCTTTCTCTTGGCCAAGTATTCACGTGGAAGCAAACAGTACACTAGCGAAGGCTGGCTATTGTGAATCTATAAAAATAAGAATCTTTTTAAATGCAAATAACCTCACCCGGCATCTGCCTAAGTTGCTAATTCGGATTTCTCAGGCTTCCTTTACTGCGGGGCATACCTGTAGAAGAGGTCTCTGAGCATTGCCACTTCTAGCTGAGGAGAAAGTACGGGCACTGGGGAAGATTGATGAACACCTGCAAAGCTACTTAGCCACAAATTGTACAGAAGCCTCTGCGAAGTCACTGAATTAAGACAGAGTCAGGCGGGGGTCATTCAGAGAATCCTAATTGAAGGGGAGTTTTGAGCTGATTTTTTAAGGGGGGGGAGTGCAAATTTATTTTAACCCCAATCTGGGCAGCAAACAGCTACAGTGAGAACACACAGCGGGTACCTTTGGCTTCTCCAGTGCCTCAGTTTCCTTCCAGTCCACTTAGATGAACCAGAGCTGACTATATAGTGTTGAAACCAGGGCGTTCATCACCGGGGTATTTGGCAGCCTGGGTTGGTGCTGCCCCGGAGCCCTGACTGGGAAGCCAAGAAGGGCCAGAGCTGAAACGGAAGCTCAGCACGGTGACTTTGTCCCGGGGTCGTACAGGGATTCGGAGAGTGGAGGGGGTCTCTGGGACACGGGCGCTAGGAGAGGAGAGGAGCGGGTCTCACCCTCTTGCCGCCACCCTCCCCAGAGCTGCTGCCCAACGGGAGCAAAGAGGAGCAGCGGGATTATGTTTTCTACCTGGCTGTGGGGAACTACCGGCTCAAGGTAAGGCAGGCAGCCCCCTTCTTCCCCCCCTCCCTCTCCGGGTGGGCCACCCCACCCCGTCATTTCCCCTCCAGGGTAGAGCCCTGGCCGTCAGGGAGGCCGGACAGGGCAAGTGGGCAGGGGGGGTGTCGGGTACAGAGGTGCAAGGCGACGGGTCCGGACGCCGAGGGAAGGTGAGGGACAGAAGATCCAGGTGCCAAGGGTGTGGGTGACCTCAGGATTGGGGTGCAGCCCCGAGCCTTGGGTGGTTATCTCCCCAGGCTTATCACCCCCACACAGTTGGGGTTGTTTGTGGACTCTACTCCGTTGGGTGGGGCCGGAGGGAGGGAGGAGGTGGGGGTAGAGGGAGGAGCCTCCGGGGCAAGTGCAGGTCCCTCTGAGGGGCTGGAAGAGGCTGGAATACTGAGGGGGGTGTGTGTCTGTGTTTTCCCTGAGCGCAGGAATATGAGAAGGCACTAAAGTATGTGCGGGGGCTGCTGCAGACAGAGCCCCAGAACAACCAGGCCAAGGAACTGGAGCAGCTTATTGACAAGGCCATGAAGAAAGGTGAACCTTCCCCTCGGCCCCCCACCCCCCTGCTCCCCCGCTCCCCCTGCTTGCCTGTCTCCCTGGCCCCGTCGTCCTGTCCTCCCAGGGCACCTCTCTGCTCTTCGCCGAGTCGTCTTCCTTCCCCCACGCCTGGGCTCTCTGGTCTCCCTTTATTTTGTATGTATTTAATTTTTTTAAATTTGCCCTTCAGAAGATACTTTTTTTTAATGTTTATTTATTTTTATGAGAGGGAGAGACAGAGTGTGAACAGGTGAGGGGCACAGAGAGGGAGACCCAGAATCCGAAGCAGGCTCCAGGCTCTGAGCTGTCAGCACAGAGCCCGATGCGGGGCTCGAACCCACAAACCTCGAGACCACGACCTGAGCTGAAGTCGGACGCGCAACCGACTGAGCCACCCAGGCGCCCCCTCTCTGGTCTCCCTTTGAAGGACCCCTTCCCCCTCTCCAAGCACATCCTCCTCAGTCCCTCAGTCCCTTCTTTCTGTACGCCTTGGAGTCCCTTGCCTCATGACTCCAGGGGAAGAGGCGCACCGGGCAGGGTCCCTGTGGGGGCTGGGCTCCTGACAGTCTCCCTTTTCCCTTCCCCAGACGGACTAGTGGGCATGGCCATTGTTGGAGGGATGGCCCTGGGCGTGGCGGGACTGGCTGGACTCATCGGACTTGCTGTATCCAAGTCCAAATCCTAAAGGAGACCGCGCCTCCGCCTCTGCCCAGGGATGCCTGGGAGCCTGTGGAGGACGTTCGAAGGGGGGGCGGGGGGGGTGGCCGTCCATCCTTTCCGTCCCTTCCCCTGTACCCCATCACTGCCCTCTGCCTTCGGCCTCCTCTCCCCAGAGACCTGTCCAATAGCCCCAAACCACGTGCTCCGGGACGAGTGTAAATAAAACTGGGCTTTGGCTCGGAACCGCTGTGTCTGTGTGGAAGAAGGGGCGGGCTCCGCTGGGCCCAAAGGTGGGGGTCACCCGTGGTCCTTTCCTGCTCGCCTTCCTACTCCTACCCGCCCCCAGGCCGGTGTGGGGTTCGCCTTTGTCCGCCAAGCTGCCCAGAGCCCACACCCTTCCTTCCTTCCCCTCCCCCAAAGCAGTGGTAGGCAGCATGGGGACACAGGGACACGGGACATGGCCTTTGCACGGTGCTGGAATCCTGGGAGAAAGCAGTGATGGGAGGCGGGAAGGGAAGAGCTGAGGGGACAGGCCAGGATTTATGTCTCCTGTCTCCTCTGACCCACACAGCTGCCTCTTAGCACGTGGAGTTTTCCACACCAGGGGGGGCCCCCACTCGGTTTCCTCCTAAATCTCCACCCTTCTCTCCCTTTGTCTTCCTGCTCCCCCCTCCTCCCCGTCCTCTCCTGGGGAGGGGCCGCCGCCCAGGGGCAGGGCTGGGCCTTCGGCGAGGACTCCTCAGGTTCTTGAGAAAGGTTGCAAACCCAGGACATCCCAGTCATAGGCTCCAAGATGGAAGGTCAGGACCCAGTCCCCACCCAGCCTGCTTTGCCCCACACCCGCCCGGTGCCAGGCTCAGCGTGGGCCCGTCTTGCTTCACCACATACCTCTCGTTCCACAGCCAAGCCAGCCTGGCTTGGGGGGGGGGGGGGGGGTTGGGGCGGAGGCACCTGAGGGGAGCGCAGAGGATCCTGACATGGGGAGGGGGGTGATGGGATACCCTTCGGCTCCTTGATGTCCCCTGTGACTGCCTGGGGGGTAGCATCGGTTCCCTCCTACCCCTGGACACCAAGCCCCTGCTGCGCTTGCCAGAGGAGAACCAGAGCTTCCCTGGCTGTGGCCTTGAGGCAGGAAATGATACTGTCTGCACCAGGACAGGTGCTCAGCCTCGGCTTGGGGATGGGGCCCGGCAGTTTCTAACCCATCATAATTAATAGAGCTGGTGACAGTTCTGATAACTGAGCTGCTTAGATTAGCCACAGGATCACGTTCTGGGCCTGTGATTTATCCCCCTTGGTGGCCCTTGGCAGTGAGATCAAGCTTGTTGCCGAGAGTCAAAGATCAACCCGACGAGGGGGGAAATTCGAGTTCAAGAAGTTGAAGTTTGGAGGGAAGCAACCCACTGGTGGCCTCACCCTGTGCCCGCGGCACCCGGAGCCAGAGTGGTCCCCGAGGATGGAGCAGTTCCCACGTGCAGGGAGCTTTTGATCTGGGGTCACAGCGGTGAGGGAGCCAGTTCTAGTTCACAGAAGCAGGAACAAGCCCGAGGGGCTCAGACGCCAGGCCCTGGTGGCTCTGGTAGATGGTGGGTCTGGTTTGAATCCAGGTTGACTGGACTCCAGAGCCGCGGGTTCCGCCCAGACGCCCTGATGCCTTACTCAACCTTAATCTCCCTCGGTGACTCAGTAGCCCAAACCCTAAGTCTTTGGAGTTTCTTAAATTGTTCTCACCAACATCCAGGAGGGGGGCTCCGCTCCCCGGATCCTGCCCCGCGAAAGGTCTGTCTGTGGCCCCGGTCTCTCAGTCACCTTCTCTTTCCTTGTCCTGGCTCCATTCTCCAGCCCCCCGATGAGAGCTGAGTCAGAGCGACTTCCCTGCTTCCCCTCTGCTCCCAGTGCCTCCCATGGGGGCCCCCCAGCCCCATCCGTTCGTTGGTCACTCCCATTAGTCCTCTCCGCCCCCCTTGTGGGGCGGGGAGCCCAGAGGCTGGGGGAGGGGGTGGACTTTTGGCCCGTTCCGTTGCTTCCCTCCATCTCCGCGTCAACAGCTGCCCGGCGCTCTGGGCTCATTCCTCTGCCCGGACCTTCGGGGAAGCAGGAACCCAGAGGGAGGGCAGGGGGCAGAAGCCGGGGGGGTGGGGGCAGATCTGCACCCCAGGTTGCTGCCGGCCCCCCCTGCTCTCTCCACCTTTCTCTCCAGCCTGCCTCAACACCCCTCCTTAGCCAAAGCCCCTCAAGTTCCCTTGGGGCTCAGCCCCTCCCCTCCTCTGGGGCCCCAGGCGCCCCTCAGGGCCCTGCATCTCACCATGTCGGTGGCCGTGGAGATCTTCGGCTTCTTCATGGCGGCCCTGGGGCTGCTGATGCTGGGGGTGACCCTGCCACACAGCTACTGGCGAGTGTCCACCGTGCACGGGAGCGTCATCACCACCAACACCATCTTCGAGAACCTCTGGTTTAGCTGTGCCACCGACTCCCTGGGAGTCTACAGCTGCCGGGAGTTCCCGTCCTTGCTGGCCCTCTCCGGTATGGGGTGGAGAGAGCGGGGTGGCCCGTTCCAGGGGGCGGCGGGAGGCGGGGAGAGACCCCCGGGGAGGGTGACTGCTGCCCACGGTCGGGCCTTGGGCACCGAGCCGATAAGGGAGGCCTGGATCGAGCTCGGGGAGCTGGGAGTGCCCGGCGGCCCCCATCTGGAGCCGCACTGGAGACCTCGTCCCACGTGTCCCCCTGCCCTAGTGTGACACCCCTAGTGGTTCCAAGTGCAGGCACCAGGGCCAGACTGCGGGGCTCAGCTGACCAGCTCGGTGCCCCCGGCAGGTGATGAAACGAGCTTCGTTCACCCCAACCGTAAAAGCGGGGGAACATGCGCAGGCGCGTGGCATGGTTGTGAGTGTTGAGCTACAGCCCGGGACGTTGGCGTGATTCTCGTTGGCCCGTGCGCGCACACGACCGACTTCAGCATCTCAGCTTTGTGGTGAGAGTGCTGGGGGTCGTGGGGGCGAAGAGGAGGCCCACCTTGGGTTCTTGGCATTGAGACCCTTAAAAGGCATCGGTGCCACTGCCACGGCGAATTCTCAAGGGCCCTCTTCAAGCGAGACTTCCCGCGGCGCTGTGTCTGGTGGAAGCAGCTAGGGGTGTGTGTGCATGTGTGTTCGGCGTTCTCAGGCAGTGGATTTTTTGAAGTTCTCGGAGGGCCGGAACGTACAGGTCTTTTGTTCCAGAAAGGTTCTCCTTGGTGGTATAGCGTCTTCCTGCTTCCTGCTCACCGAGTAGTCCCCAGCACCCCTCGGGGGAGTCTTTTGGGTAGGCCCGTGCCGGAGACCAGGAGGGGAGGACCAGGTCCCCTTTTTGGTGCCACTCCCGCACCCCCCTTGGAGCCGTCGTGCTCTTCCGGTTCCCCACTGTAGGTGCCGGGAAGTGGATGGAACTAAAGCCAACGCCGGGTTTGGAACAGGGCTGCGGGAATGCCAGAGATGCTCTGCACAGTTAAGGGGTCTGCGTGGGTCTCTCGTGCCCCTGCGATTCCCAGAATCTCCCGATCCAGCAGGGATTTGGTGCCTTCATCCCTCTCTCCGGGATTTGCCATGTGCGGGGCACGTGCCCTCCCCAAGCTCCCGATAAAAGCTGGGTACCACCTGGACCAGAAGCCCCGAATGCCGGGTGCCCAGAAGGGACATTGCAGGCAGCCGGCTTAGCAGCGCTGGCCCTTCCCGCCTCACCCATCCCTCAGCCACACTGCGGTTTGAGGAGGGGCGTTTGCCGTGAGCCTGTCGGCCCGAGAAGGGCCCCACTTGGAACTGCTGACGGAGGGGCAAGAGCCTGCTCCAGGGGGGAGGGCAGAGGGCAGCTGCCCGGCATCGGGGGTCGTCAGGGCACCCCACGTTGCGATGGTTCTTCACGCAGGCCATCACAGTGCCGTCTCCGCTGGCCTGGCTGCGTGGGGCGCGGGCAACCCCGTTTCACCCAAGCTGGAAAACTACAAGCACAAGCGTTAACCGGCCCACAGCCCCACAGGTGGTAGGGGTGCCGGAACCCAGGCTGGCGGATGCTCTGGTCCCGAGGGGGGTCCTGACTATTATTTAATCCCCCACGCTCCCTCGTGGCCCATCAATAATCTCTCCTTTGTCTACCACGGCGGCCTAGGGACCCAGGGCTGGTCAGCCCTGGATAGAGAGGATATGGGGGAGGGGGGAACCCCAGAGGGAGTGGCTGGGAGTGAGAAAGTGCTCCCAGAGAACTTTGTCCCTCCTCTCTACCCGCCAACTCCGGGCCACTTCACATCCTCCTGGCAGGGACCCAGCGTCTTCAGCACCAGTGGCACAGCCCCACCCAGGAAAGGGGAACAAGGTCCTTGGGGAGGTTGGCAAGTATCAAAGAGAAGGGGGAAGAGGGGCCGGGAAGGAAACTGGCCGTTTCCTTCAGCTTTGAGAAAGGGGAAACTGAGGCATCCAATGTATATGAGCTAGATGGGCTTGGATTGTCCTGCGCCTAGATACCCCACTTTCCAGATCAGAACCGGCCCCCACCCAGTAACCCACGGGCAACTGCTGCCCCCTACAGGTCGCTGCAGGAGAAAGCTCACTTCATGATGTCTAGGGGCTGTGCCACGTGGGACCTAGAGAGAAGCAGATGTGGGGCAGGGGCTGAGTACTCAAGTGCAATTTCTGTCATTCGCGACGGAGCAGTGGTTCTCGGCTGCGATTGGGGGCGACTTTGTCCCCCAGGGGTCATTGACAACGTCTAGACATTTTGATGGTCCCTCTTGGAGCGGACTGCTGCTGACATCTAGTGGGTAGAGGCCAAGGATGCTGCTGAACATCCCACAGGGCCCAGGACGGCCCCCAGACCAAAGCAGTAGCTGGCCAAAGTGTCAGTAGTGCCAAGGAGACAGCCAGTAAGCACGTGCGCCGAACCGGGGGCGGGGGCACGCCTGAGGTGAGCCCCTAGGAAGGAGGGGCGTCAGGGCTCCGGCGGAATAGGGCCCCAAGGGGAAGGAGGGGACTTGAGGGCCTTTATGGACTGAGACCCGAGCAGGGGCTGGCTGTAAGGGGCTGGCTCAGCCCCGGAGGGGGAAGGGGCCAGCTTAGGGACCCATGGCTGCGCCCCGCCTCCCCAGGGTACCTCCAGGCCTGCCGGGCGCTCATGATCACCGCCATCTTCCTGGGCTTCCTGGGCCTCTTCCTAGGCATGGCGGGGCTGCGCTGTGTAAACATCGGGAGCATGGAGCTCTCCAGGAAGGCCAGGCTGGCCGCCGTCGCAGGGGCCCTGCACATACTGGCTGGTAACTGGGGGAAGGTGGTGGTGGGTGTGTCCTGCGTTGTCGTGGGGGGGGGGGGGTGAGAGTGGCGCCAGCGGACCCGGGGTCCCCTGTCGCCTCCAACTCCCCACTCTGGCGGGTGTCTCACCCTCCCCATTGAATGGACACCCGCCCTCCCTGCTCAGCTCTTCCCTGCCTCCCCGTTCACCTCAGCCTCACTCATGCTCCCCAAATCAACCCATCAGCAATGTTTCTTGAGCCCCCACTAGGAGCCAGGCATGAGCAAAGGTGAGTGAGCGACTGTCCCCCAGAGGTTACAGCCTGGCCGGGGATACCGGAGTCTGGGGTGCGCGGGGTGCAAGCACACTGTGCACAGCAACAGCACCTTTGTCATTCTGTAAAGCACGCGCACGTTATCACCTCACAGCCAGCCTGCGAGGTAGGGTGGGTCTTGCCCTGTTCTCCAGATGTGGGAACGGGCTCAGAAAGCTCAGGTGACTTAACTGGAGGCGCCCCCGGAGAGCGGCAAGGCTGGTCCTGTAGCCCAGGGGTCTCACTGGCCTCAGGCCTTCACTGCGCTGGGTGACAGAGGCAGGTCACAGGCTCCGGGGGGGGGGGGTGTGGGGGGGTCGGGGAGGCCGAAGGAAAGGGGTGTCAGGGCAGACCCTGCGGGAGGATTGCCCGGACAGCCGGACTTTCCAGGGCGGGTAGGATTTGGATGGGGCAGATTCCAAACGAGGCAACGATGTGATCAAGATGCTGGGCAGGAAGGGGAGAGCGTAGGAGACTAGGCAAGAAAGGGGGGCTGCGGTTGGGACCCGAGGGGAAAGGTCATGAGCTAGGGAGCGCAAAAGAAAGGGAGGGAGTGCAACTTGCTCTTGGGCGTCCAGATCTCGGGGCCGCCCCCGTGTGGCCCTCCCCCGGCTCCCTTCCTCCGCTGGGCCTGGGGCGCGAGCGCCGCCCTCCTCTCCCTCCCCAGGTTTCTGCGGGATGGTGGCCATCTCCTGGTACGCCTTCAACATCACCCAGGAATTCTTCGACCCCTTGTATCCCGGGACCAAGTAAGTGTGGGAGCCCCGGCCTAGGGGGCAGTGGGTGAGACTCGGCCCTCACCGTCCCTGTCCCCAGGTACGAGCTGGGCCCCGCCCTCTACCTGGGCTGGAGCGCTTCCCTGCTCGCCATCCTGGGCGGCGTCTGCCTCGGCTCCACCTGCTGCCGCACTCCCGACGCGGCCCCGGCCCCCAGGTAGGGGCGGCGCACGCCTGGCGGCGAGGGGGAGGGGCGGGAGCGGGGTCGCGCCACCGCTGACCCAGGCCCCTCCGACCCAGGCTCCCCTACCAGGCCTCCGCGGTGCGGTCCCCCGGCCTCGCCGCCCCCCTGCACCCCGCGGTCTCGGACGAAGAAGGCGACAGCAGCTTTGGCAAATACGGGAAGAACGCTTACGTGTAGGAGGCCCGTGGACCCCGTGCCCCTGCCTCTGCCCCCGGCGGCCGGAGGTCCCGCCAACCCCGGGCTGCAGGCCACGCCCCGACTCCGCCCCGTGCCCCCGAGCCACGCCCGGCTCTGACCGCGCCTCCTTCGTCTGACCGAGAACCTGCCTCCTGAGAACTCACCTCGGACTCATGAGGCAGGACCTTCTGGGGCTGGGCTCTGGTTGGTTAAGGGAGCAGAGACGACCCCGACTGTTTGTATTCCGTATGATCTATGCAGAAATAAATTTGTACTGTGAACTGTTCAGAGTTTGGGGGTGTCATGCTCGTGTCATGAAGTGGCTGGCCAAGCAAGGGTTGGCTGGGGTGCCCCCAGGGTCGTCTCAGTTCTTGGACCTCAGGCTGCCACCAGTCCCTCTCTCTATCCCCTTCGGACTGTCTCATCCGAAAAAGAGAGGAGGGGTTGCAAGTGATTTCAAGAGCGGGGCACCCATGATTATGGCCAAGAGTCATCGAGCAGCAGACGTGGTAAGACCCACCTCGAGGAAACTGGAAATGGCAGAGATGCCCCCTGGCCGGCCCGAGACGACAACTCACTCTCTTTACTCTCAGCTTTTCCCACAGCAGTGCAAGGAGACAGCTGGTCTTGAACACTTGCTTCGGCTGTGCCTACGAGTGGACATCACAAACCAACGAGCCCTTTGAAGCTGTGCGTCAAATCAACCACGTCTGGTGCAGGCAGATTTTTCTAGGGAAAGGTTCAATAGCTTCCAGCAAAGTCTTTGAACGTCTCTTCACAGAGGCCTGCACATTGCTGGTGCGTGTCTGACTTGATGGTGTCCGGCTCAGACATGGCACTGGGCCCTGGGCTGGCTTGGGAGACAGGAAAACGAGGCCACAAGAGAGGGGCCTGGCGTCCAATGGAAGGAGAGGGACAACCCGCCCCACGCCTAGCCCCTGCACTGGGCTGGTGCTCCGTCCCATTTATTCTTCCCTCTATCTGGCTAGTGGCTGGAAGAGGTTCAGAGAGGTGAAGTGACCTGTCCACGCTACACAGTTAGTGAGCAGTACGACCACGATCTGTTCGAGACCAAAGCTACAACTGGCCTGCTCCCTGGAATTTTGGCTTTCCGAACTCATTCCCATCAACTGAACTCACCTGCCATTGAGGGCTTTGGGAGTAAGCCCCCAAGCTCTAGCCTTCCAGTCCGGAGGGTTAGCCCCTCCTTCCCCTGTGTACCCAGGAGGAGGCTGTCTCCTCCATCCCATGACACGGGGTCCAGCCCCTACAAGCTTTTGGCACAGTGTAGATTTCCCAAAGACCCGGGTGAAAACCCATCTCCCTAGCACACAGGGAGCGGGAAAAATTGTTCAAGGCTTTCCCTAAGGGATGTGTGCTTTGAAGTGGAGGGGTCCAGCGATCCCTTCCTAGAGGATGTCAACAGACGACTCCCGGAGCCACTCAGCTCAGAGCAATGGGAAGCCATTGGGTCCAGCTCTGTCCTGTGAAGGTCAGTTGGGGAAGGCTGGGTATGCCCCTGAGTAGACACATCTTCCACCAGGCAGAATCTAAGTGATTCTTTTCATATCAGCAAAATATGAAACAAAGCCAGTGAATTTAGGAAAGAAACCAGAGACTACTAACTCAGTGCAAATCTGACAGGAGTTCCAATGGAGGTGATCACAGTGAAGCACTGATGTATTTCTCCACCAAGAAATAGTCTTTTCTTCTATTTCCTTCCTTCCTCTTTTTTTTTTAAGTTTATTGAGAGAGAGAGAGAGAGAGAGAGCACACATGCAAGCTGGAGAGGGGCACAAGGAGAGGGAGAGAATCCCAAGCAGGCTCGCGCTGTCAGCCCCAATGCGGGGCTCGAACTCACGAACCACAAGATCATGACCTGAGCCAAAATCAAGAGTCGGCTGTTTAACTGACTGAGCCACCCAGGTGCCCTTCTATTTTCTTTCCTGCGTGTACTTGTTTTGTTTTTTTAAGTCAGCTTCACGCCCAGTGTGGAGCTTGAACTCACGACCTTGAGATCAAGAGTCGCATGCTCTACTGACTGAGGCAGCAATGTTCCCCCTTGCATGTACTTCTTGATAGAGAGGAAAATAGAAAGGTTAGGGCCTAGAAAAGTTTCCTTTCGTGGGAGGGAGACACAAATTGAGGCCAGAAGTTAGATGCCAGCAAACTGGGTTCCTGGTGTCCCAGTTACTATTGCTTTCTGACCATCCCAAGACTCAGTGGCATAAACCATTTGGTTATACACATGGATACTGTAGGTCAGAATTTGGAGTGTGGCAGGGACGGCTTGTGTCTGCTCCATGACAGTGAGGACACAGTCACGAAGACTCAAACAGCTGAGGGTGATTCGATGCCTGGGTGCCAGAATTACCTGGATGTGTCTTCACTATCACAATGGAAGCCTAGGCTAGAATGGCTTGAAGGCTTGACTCAGCCACCTGCGTGTGGCCTCTCTGTGTGGCCTAGGCTTCCTCATAGCAAGGCGGCTTCAGGATAGTTGGATTTCTTGATTTTTCTTTCTTTCTCTCCCTCTCCCTTTCTCCTTTCCCTTCCTTTTCTTTCCTTTCCTCCTTTCTCTTTAGTAGACTTCACACCCAGCGTGGAGCCCCACACGGGGCTCAAACTCATAACTCTGAGATCAAGACCCAAGCTGAGATCAAGAGTTGGACTCCTGGGGCACCTGGGTGGCTCAGTCAGTTGAGCATCTGACTTCGGATTAGGTCATGATCTCACAGCTTATGAGTTCGAGCCCTGCATCGGGCTCTGTGCTGACAGCTCAGAGCCTGGAGCCTGCTTCAGATTCTATGTCTCCCTCTCTCTCTGCCCCTCCCCTGCTCACGCTCTGTCTCTTTCTCCTTCAAAAATAAGTAAACATTAAAACAAATTTTTTTTTTTTTTAAAGAGTTGGACTCCTAACCTACTGAGCCACCCAGGCGCCTGGAGGATGGCTGGATTTCTTACATGGTGGCTGAGGGATCTAAAACTCAAGTGTCCTAGTTGACAAGGCAGAAGCTTCCCTGCCTTTTATCACCTATCCTTGAATGTCACACGGTCTCACCTCTGCCACCCTGTACTCGTTGAAGCAGTCAGAATTCTGCCTAGATCCCAGGGAAAGGGGACAAAGACCCTACCTTTCGATCAAAGGGTTGTCAAAAAACGTACAGCCATCTTTTAAAACCACTTGGGATTGTCCTCAAACCGCATCCTCACCACCATTCAACTTGGGGCGGCCACCGACACCACTGACCCCACCTCCAGTCTCCAGAGAAAGGGCAGGCAGTTTCTCAGGCAGGCCCTGGGACACCTGAGCCAGCTGTAGGAAAGTCCCAAAAGGGGGGAGGAGAGCCTATAAAGATGCCTAACACCGAATTTACTGGATCTCATTAATATCTCACTGAGGTTACTTGTTCAACAAATGCTTCCTAAGCATGCGCTTTGCTAAGTTCCAACAGGATACAGAGCCTTAAGACAACAACTCCAAGGAGCTTATAAGCTCATAGCACACAATCCACTTAGAGGAGGCCTGAGTGTAAGAAGCTTTAACAGCACACAAGAATTACAGCGCCCAGGGCCACCAAGAACAGAGGCCTCTATATCGTGAATTCCCCCATGCCTCCAGAAATGTCTGGGTTTTCTCGGATACTAATAATTTTGCACACTGCGGCCCCTGGTAACAGCAGCCTCCTCTGGAGGCAGCACCAAGGGTGAGGGCTGATCTCTCTACCTGGTTAAGTATCAGAGGATGAAGACAGGGGGCTGGCTCCTCCCTCAGTCTCCTCCTGTGCCTCACCCCCAGCCCTCACTCCACTTCCCTGTCACCCAGTCCTAACTGTGCTCAAATGATACTCGGGAGAACTACAGAAACAAAAAGCAAAAGCAAATGCACCGAATCCATCATCAAAAAATGACATAAAGCGACAGCCAAAGAAGGCTGAGATGTGGGCGTGGCAGCAGAATGGGACAAAATCTTCCTCGGTCGGGGAACCCAGGGAGACAGACAGTGGGAGGGGTGACTGACGCCTAGAAGGAAAACCCACGGAGCAGTGAACAGCACGGAGACCGTGACCCTCATGCCCAAACCACCACGTGACCAAAGAGGCAGGTTCCTCCTCGGATGACACCCTTTATTACAACAGCACGCTGAGGGCCCAGCCCATTTCCCCCCAAACAGCCCCCGGGACTAGGCCTGTCTTCCCTGGCAGGTAGGACACAGCTTTGCTGGGCGAGTGAACGGCTCCTCTCTCGGTCCAGAAGAGCACCTCTCTCCTTGGCCAAGCCTTCTCCGAGGCTGAGGTGGGGTGCAGAGGGCCTTCCCCTCTGGGGACTCCCAGGCTCACACAGTCCACTTCAGGCACCTGCAGGCAGTGGAGGCCCAGGAGGAGGAGAGGTCCCGGGAGGCCGGGGGATAGGAAGGAGAGGATGTGGGCGCGGGGGGAGGTTCTGAGCTCACCTGGTCTCCTGGTGGGTGCCCAGACAGCGCACCGTGCAGTACCGGGCGCCACAGCTGACGCAGGTGTATGGGGAGGGGAAGCCGCAGACGGCACAGAAGGGCCGCTGAGGCCGGGAGGGGGGACCCGCACAGGCTGTCAGATAGTTGGGGCCCTCGGCCACGCTCAGGTTCTGTAGAGACAAGGGGAAGGCTCCACACCTCCTCCGCCCACCCACGTGGCAAACACCGACCTGGGACAAGGACCTCTGCGGGCTCCTTCCTTGCCCGTGGGGCCCTCCCAGTCCCCGGGGCCACGCCCTCTCACCTGCTCCTCTAGCAAGGCCTGAAAGTTCTTTCGGAAGCGAAGTTTAAAATGATCGCCTCGAGTTTTCTTCTTTTTCTTCCCTACAGAGGAAAAACAATTAATTACAGTTGACTCTTGAACAACACAGGGGTTGGGGTGCTGGCCTCCTCCACGTAGTCCAAGACCTGTGTATAATTCTGGACTCCCCAGAAAACAACATCAAATAGCCTACTGGTGACCAGAAGCCTTTCTGACAATATAAACAGTCGGTTAACGTATGTTTTGTATGTTACAGGTATTATATACTGTATTCTTAAAACAACACTAGCGAAAACAAAATATTAAGTAAACTATAAGCGGGGGGCACTTAGTCAGTTAAACGTCCAACTTTTGCTTTCGGCTCAGGTCATGATCTCACAGTTTCATGGGGTTCCAGCCCTGCATCAGGCTCTGTGCTGGCAGCACGGAACCTGCTTGGGATTCTCTCTCTCCCTTTCTCTGCCCCTCCTCCGCTCATGCTGTCTCCATCTCTCTCAAAAATAAACAAACACTAAAAAAAAAAAAAAAAACTTAAGAAAAAAGAAAGAAAATCGTGAGAGCAAATATATTTACAGCACCGACTGAACAAATCCCACGTACAAGTGGACCCCTGCAGCTCAAACCCCTGTTGCTCAAAGGTCAACTATAGTTACCTGGCACGTGCCAAGAAAGACACCCTCTTTCTCTGTGCCATGGTTCTCGACACTCATGTGTCCACTCCCTGCACACACGCTCACCTGGGTTCTGAGTCGGCCTCTCACCACCGTGTATCCCTCCCCTCACTTCTCTAACCTGCTCCTACATTCATCTCCACGCTCCCCTAAGTCCAAGGCTCTAAGTCAGAGCTGGAAGTGCTCCCGGAGCTCAGCTCTCCATGTTCTTTACTCTACATGTGCTAGAGGAAGGTGACGCAGAGGGGGAGAGCAGCTGGCTCACAGTCACAGAAGTCACAGAAGCCAGTCCCTGACAAAGCCAGAGGGGCTCCTGTGTCATCTGCCCCCCCACCCCCTGCCCCAACCCGATGTCCCTCTACAATCTGTCTCCAGGCAGACCCCTCCCCCTTCCTTTGGCCTTGCCTCCCCAGCCCGGTCCTCCCTCCCTCCACCTGCCTCCTTCTACCCCTGCCTCACCGGTGTCTGCATCATCATCAAACTGAGGCAGCCTTTTGCCGAGCTGGGGGAGTCCTGCATGGGGGTCGTCCTGGAAGTTGTCATTCTCCAAGGCCTCGAGCTGCCTGTTGATGCGGCGCTGTCTGGCGGCCCGGTCGAGCACCCGCCGCTGTCCAGGGTCCTGGGAGCGAACTGGGTGGGGCAGAGCCAGGGAGTCATGAGGGCACAGGAAGAGAGAAGCTGGGCCGGCCTTGGTTCCGGGAAGCGTGCGGACGGAACCACAGCTCTCTGATGTCATCTGAGTCACCAAGCCCTTGGCGCCTGTACCGTCGCCCAATATATTAGCCCCTCTGGCTTGCCTCCCTCCTGGCTAACAAGGCTGTCATTTCAGTCACTCATGCCTTTGGCCCTGGCCTTTCCTCCCAATCCCCAGACCCAGCCAACGAGATGCCTCCTGGAGACCTCTCACTGCTGGCAGAAATCATACAACCGTGCAGATGGGGACCACTGTACACGCAGGGCTTGCAGCCTCCACTGGGACCTTCATGCACTCAGCCGTCATGCTTAGCAATCTCATTTCCTACTTCAAAGGACACACGTAGAGATGCTCATCCTCCAGCCCGCTCTCAAATATAACTGCCTGGCACCCGCCTTCCCTCCATTCCAAGAGGATGCACCCCCTACCCCTCCACTGAGTCCCATTGCTAAACCCAACCCTCCATCTCCAGCTCGGGTCCTTCTGTCCCTCCTGCATCTTCAAACCCTCTTCCCCAACAGGGACCTTCCCTTCACTGGAAAAACCTGCCAAACCCTCACGTGTTGACCCAAATTCACAAAGACTCATCTTTGAGAGAATCGCCCATGGGAAGCTTCATTTCCTCACCTCCCATCCACTCTTCAACCCCCAGCAAAATGACTCCCGTTCAGTGGGAACTACTCACACTCAGGACGCTGGCGATGCCCTAGGGCCAAATCCAGTGTGTATTTCTAAAATCTTCCTTTTACTACACCCTGAGACTTTACTGACTATTTCCCTCTGGTGGAAAGAATCCCTTCATTTGCATCCCTGATGTGACTTCAGGTTTTTCTGATGGTGAAAAGCACTCAGCAAATGTGTTTAATGAAGAAGGAGACATTTTGTGTAGAATTATCTGATCCCAGTGAACAGCCGGTAGGTAAGAAGAGAGAGGTTTAAAATGGTGAGGTCAATGGGGCGCCTGGGTGGTTCAGTCAGTTAAGCATCCAACTCTTGATCTCAGCTCAGGTCATGATCTCACGGTTTGTGGGTTCAAGCCCCGCGTTGGGCTCTGTAATGACAGTGCAGAGCCTGCTTGGAATTCTCTCTGTCCCTCTCTCTCTGCCCCCACTCCTCTCTCTCTCTCTGTCTCTCTCTCAAAATAAATAAACTTAAAAATTAAATGGTGAGGTCAGCAGCTGACTTCCTGCAACCAGTTGAACAGCCAGTTGTGGAGCTCAGGAGAAGGTTCAGGATTGAGAGAACCACTTTTTGGAGTCATTTGCTTTTGGGAGAGACAGCCCTATGTTTGGGTTTGCAATCCCAGGAAGAGAGATCAGACTCAGAAAGAGATGGGGACAGCCCTCTCCTTAGAGGCGAGAGGGCAGGCCACATGACAGGCTTCGAGCAGTAATCAGAGATGACCCCTTCGGCACTGCAGCCCAAAATTTTAAATCTTCCCCTCCAAGTCTGCTTCTCTTCCTGAACTCTCTGAGTAAACAGAACCATCTGCACAGGCATCCTAAACAAGAAACCTAGGAGTTATTTTAAACTTCTCTCTTTATCAGGGTCTCACAACTCTACACAAAATTATCTCTTTATTCATTGAACAGATATTTATCGAGTGCCTGTAACCAAAATAAATAGCATCAGCACCAGGGGCTAACACCGGGCACGCACTATGAGCCAGACGCTACGCTAAGCTCTTTGTGTAAGAGCTTTAACTCTTTATCAACCCAACGCGAGAGATATCATTATCATCCCCAGTTTACTAAAGTTCAGAGGTTAAGAAACATGTCCAAAGCTCATGTAGCTGGTATGTGGCTTGGGAAGAACACAGAGCTTCCCAGCTCTGGATCACTGTATACTGCCTCCCTCCCAGGTACCGGGCGGTGCCCTTGGTTCTGGGAATACATGAGCTTATAGTCTAGTGGGGAATACAAATGATCAAACAAATGAGCAGAGCACAGGATATGTTAGCACAAGGAAGTACACGGTGCTACGGGGGCACATGCCAGAAACACCCAACTGGCCCTGGGGTAGTCAAAAGATTTTCCAGAGGAAAATAAGAAGTCTAGGTTGAGATCTGACTAATGAATAGAAGTTACTTTGGTTGGGGGAGAGAAAAGGGTGTTTCAGGCTTTCATACCAGCATGGGAGAAGGCTTGGATCGCAGACTGTGGTGCCTTCAATAAATTATAAAAAGTTCAGTATGGCTGGTAATATAAAGCACGTAGGGAGGGGGTGCTGTGTGGTTATAAAGTCAGGCCCACTGTTAACAGTCTTACCTGTAAGTGTCTAAAGAACTTTGGATTTGGGGATTTATACTGAGAATAATGGAGATCCAGCAAAGAGTTTAAGAAATGCTGACACGATCGGATTCATTAAAAAGTCAATCTGGCGGACTGCTCCACCCACATCTCTTGTGGGGACTACTCAATGGCTCCTTAATTGCCTTCCAGTCTCTAGACCCGCGCTGTACAAGGGGGTAGCCACTACTCACCTGTGGTTGTTTAAATGATGTGGATTAAGTAAGTTTAAAATCTAAAATTCAGTTCCTCCGTGGCACTAGCCACATTTCACATGCTCAACCGCCACAGGTGGCTAAAGGCTGCCATCCTACACGGTGCTAAGACCATTCCCATCATTCCAGAAAGTTCCGCCGTACAGCGCTGCTCCGCACTGAAGCCAGAACTGCCTCTCTAAAAGATAAATCTCTTTCGGTCACTCCCCTGCCTTAAGAGAGCCTGTAATGATTCCCCACTGCCCTCTCCAGAGAATTCAAACTCCCTGGCACTATATAGGATGCCTTTCAGGTGTACCTTTCCCCAACCCTCCAGACTATTCTTGCTATTCCTCCGCAAGCCCCGAACCGTGAACTTGGCTCCCCAAGCGACTTGCTTTCTCTTGCTTTCCTGCCTTTGCACGCGCGGTTCACGCTGCCGGGAATGAGCCTCGGCGCAACTGCACCGAGTGAAACCTTAACCCGACTTTCAAGCCTCCATCCAAGCGTTTTCCCCCGCCCTCTTCCCGGCGCCCTCCATCCCAGAAGCTAGGTTAGGTGCCACTCCTCCCCGCGCCCAGGAGCTGTGCTCCCCTCTGCCATCGCACGTATCACCCTGAAGTGCAGTGGCAGGCCTGCGTGTCTGTTCCCCTCCCAGAAAGCCAGTTTGGGGATGATAGGGATCTTTTTCCTCTCTCCAACCCCGGCGCCCGACGTGGAGCAGGCAGGCATCAATTAAACATGAATGGATGGTCTGAGGGGCGACCCCGACGCCAGGGCCCGAGCGCCGGGGAAGGGATTTGAGACTAATAACTGGTTGAGAACATCCTAGGCCAGGTTCGGATTTGGGAGGCGGTAAGGGGCCAACCGCCCGGGGCTCACATACCCGAAGTTTTCTTCTCCACCATTTCCACAACACAGCTGACGGAAGAGCCTCCTGCGCACGCGTGCTAAAGCACCCGCTGTGGAAGGCGTGTCATCACTTCCGGCAGCGCGTGCTTTTGCGCGTGCGCAGAATTATCCCACTAGAATTCCCAAAGCTTCCACCCATTACGTGATGTTCCCTAGGAGACCAGAAAGCTTTCCGCCATATTTTATAGGGGCAAAACCACTTCCGGCCTCAGGGTGGCTGTGTATTTTGTGGGGCCCCCTACGTGGATCATTTTAAAGAGGTGGTACCAGTGGTCTTTTGAGAAATGTTATTTCCCTTTCGTCGTCCTTCTGAAGATGCCACCATCACAAAGGCAGTCCCTGGAGATTTCTTCCCGGGGCGGCAGAGATGATGGGCTGGACTACCAAAGAGAGTGCGTAGGCTTGAGTGGGCAATCCGAGAGGCCCTTGGTGACCCTCTGCCGAAACCTCAACCCCCTGCGCCCCTGGCGCCGCAGACTCCTCGGCCTTCTCCCTCCTTGCCGCCCGCTGCTCCGCTCGTCCCCGCTCCGAGCGCCCCCACGCCGTGCTCTCCCGGCCTTCCGCCCGGCCGCTCCCGGCAGAGCTGTGGCAAAGACCCGCCTCCGCATCCCGCCGGACCTGCTGGGGGTCACTTCCCCTCTCCGGGTTTCAGTTTCCTCGTGTGTCAGGCGGCGCTGGGCCGGGCTGGCTCAGACCGAAGTCCTCGGCTCGCGACCGCCGGCCCGAGCCCCCGCCTCCCGGCCGGGCGCCCCCTCTGCTGGCTCCGTGCAGCCCGCGCGCTCACGCCCGGGGACAATCCTCGCCTTGTCTACGGCGCCGGCTTCTCGAGTTTTCAGTAGCCTCGGGCTACGCCTTTTTTCCAGGGCGGAGCCCGAGCCCTGTACCTCCTCACAGCGGGCCGCAAGGCAGCCCCGGTCCCTCTGCCCACAGCCCCTCCCCGGAGTTGGGATCCAGGCGCACAGCCCAGGCGCCCTGCGGGCCTCTGTGCCTTCTCTGCCGGCTCCTCGCCATGGCCTCCTGGGGCCCGGGACTCCGGCTCCTGCTGGGAATCCTGCTGCTGCTGCTGCTCCCGCCTCCTGCGACCCCTGCTTCCGACCGTCCCCGGGGCAGAGACCCGGTCAACCCAGGTGAGAGCCCCGGGAGCGGCGAGTGGATGCGGGTTTTGCGTGTCTGCCCGCAGGGTCCGGGAGGGGGGGTGGAGGCCTGGAGGGGGTGGCCGGCCTCTCCCAAGCCCTTGGGCCCTCCGTGGGACGAATCGCGCGGCCCCTCGCCCACCTACCCCACACCTCCACCCCGAGCTGGGATTTCCAGCCTCTGCACGTGAACTCATCCCGGATTCCTGGGTGTCTCTCCCACCCAGCTCTCAACTGGGGCCGAAGTTTTGGCTGAGAAGAGTTTAAGAGGGAATCGGAAAAATAAAAAAAAAATAATAATAATAGAAGGGCAGGGGCAGAGTCGGAGGGAGGGCAAGGGGGCCTGCGGTGAGCGGAGCTCGTGGGGCAGTGAGCTGGGTGAGCGGGTCCCGAGCGCCAATACCCGGCTGGTGACAGAGAAGCTGCTGGTGATCACGGTGGCCACAGCCGAGACGGAAGGATACCGGCGTTTCCTGCGGTCAGCGGAGTTCTTCAACTACACAGTGCGGGTGAGGAGAGGAATGCCCTCGTGGCCCCTAGGAGGGGATTTGCTGCCCCTGGAGCGGGCTGAGGGCTGGATGCCTGGGGCCCCACGGTGAGCCTGGTCAGGAGGGCCCACCGGGCCGGCTGAGCCCTGCCCCGGCACCGCGGGTCTCCGCCCCCACAGACCCTGGGCCTGGGACAGGAGTGGCGAGGGGGTGATGTGGCCCGAACGGTTGGTGGAGGACAGAAGGTCAGGTGGCTAAAGAAGGAAATGGAGAAATATGCTGACCGGGAGGATATGGTCATCATGTTCGTGGACAGGTAAAGGGGCTGGGGCTGGGGGACAGGGGGGAGGGGCAAGCTGGAGGGGCGGGTAAGGATGCTGAGGTTTCTAGTGGCTGTCCTGCTCAGGCCCCTCTTCCTCGCCCAGCTACGACGTGATTCTGGCTGGCAGCCCCTCCGAGCTGCTGAAGAAGTTCGTCCAGAGTGGCAGCCGCCTGCTCTTCTCTGCCGAGGGCTTCTGCTGGCCCGAGTGGGGGCTGGCGGAGCAGTACCCTGAGGTGGGCACGGGGAAGCGCTTCCTCAACTCTGGTGGTGAGTGGCAGAGTGCCTAAGGCTGAGGGGCCAAGAGTGGTGGGGCTTGGGATGTTCCAGGCGCCTTCGGGCTAGAGAGGGGGTGGGGACGGGTGTCTGGGACCCTAAGAGTCTTGGAGCCAGCACCTCCCCACCCCTCGCAGGGTTCATCGGCTTTGCCCCCACCATCCACCGAGTCGTCCGCCAGTGGAAGTACGAGGATGATGATGACGACCAGCTGTTCTACACACGGCTCTACCTGGACCCAGGGCTGAGGGTGGGGATGGCGGGGAGGGCGGCCCCTCACAGCCCCTCAGGGCTGCAGGCGCCATTCGGGCTATAGGGCTTCAGGGAGGAAGTAAAAAGAGTGGGGAATGATGGCCCACCCGCTCCTCGGTTAACTGCCCCATCTCATCCCATGCAGGAGAAACTCAGCCTGAATCTGGATCATAAATCCCGGATCTTTCAGAACCTCAATGGGGCTTTGGGTGAGGAGAAAGGCAGCCGGAGGGGGTCGCTGTGCCTAGCATCTGTTGGACACGTACTTTGTGCCAAGGCTCTGGGTCGGGGCTCTACTTCTGTAATTTCGTTTAACCCAACAATCCTACCAAGGGAGGGTCTGTGGTTACCACCTGTCACGGGTGAGGACGCTGCCTTTCCGAGGGACTGGGGACTCGCCCCGGTCAGCCAGGTAGTGTGGTGGAGCGCCCCAGGGTGGCAGTAGCCTGGTCAGTACCCTCGGAGAGAGAAGGTAGCGTATCCTCGCCCCCCCTGGAGCCACAGTCCTTCACCCTCTAGAGAAGCTGGGGTCCCCCGCCCACCATATTTAGAAGCATCTGTTGCTTGGCAGCCTTGAGAGGAAGGGAGTGTAAAGCTGGCCCTTTCTTCCCCAGATGAGATAGTTTTAAAGTTTGATCGGAATCGCGTGCGTATCCGGAATGTGGCCTATGACACACTTCCCGTTGTGGTCCATGGGAACGGTCCGACTAAGGTTTATACCCACAGACCCTGCCCCTGCCCCAGTCAGACCTGCCCCCTGCCCCTGGGTACCTCCATCCCTTCTGGACAGCCATTCCTCCCCAGCCCCCGAGGCAGAGGCGATGGGAGAGGGTCTAAGTGTCCATCCCTTCCCCTCCTGCCCTGTCCCCTGCCCATCCTCCTGACTCTCCGCCCCTCTCCTGCTGGGCTCCTTTGCTTCAGCCTCTCACTGCCTCTTCCAACAGCTCCAGCTGAATTACCTGGGAAACTATGTCCCTAATGGCTGGACTCCTCAGGGAGGCTGTGGGTTCTGCGGCCGGGACCGGAGGATACTCCCGGGGGGGCAGGTGAGGAGGGGTGCCAGGGTCGGGCAGGACAAAGCACTGAGGCAAGGGGTGCGGGGAGAGCATGCGGGACAGCAGCGCACGGGGCAAAGCTCCTGGGGACCACCGGGACACACCAGGGGGAGGCCTGGGCTCTCCTCTGAGCCCCAAGGTGTCGTATCTTGCAGCCTCCCCCCCGGGTGCTTCTGGCCGTGTTCGTGGAACAGCCTACCCCGTTCCTGCCCCGCTTCCTGCAGCGGCTCCTGCTCCTGGACTACCCCCCTGACAGGGTCACCCTGTTCCTGCATAACAACGTGAGACGCCCCCCTGCGCAGCCTCCCAAAGGGCCCTGCCCCCACCGGATCGGCCCAGACTCCTTCCTACACCCCTTCCGCTCACCACCTTCCCCCTCCTGTTCCTCGGGCGCCATTTTTCTGCCCTCTCTCTCCCCTCCTCCCATCTCTCCCCCCATCTCCAGGAGGTGTACCATGAGCCCCACATTGCAGACTCCTGGCCCCAGCTCCAGGGCCACTTCTCAGCTGTGAAGCTCGTGGGGCCGGAGGAGGCCCTGACCCCGGGCGAGGCCAGGGACATGGCCATGTGAGTGAGCACTGGGAGGGGCGGACGGGGGGGGGGGGGGAGGAAGGGACGTAGCCTCTGTCGTTCCTCTCCGTTCACCACGTGGTCTCTGCTCGGCCTCCCAGGGGCGCCCTCCCAGCCAGGAGAACCTCGGGGTCCTGGGGAGGCAAGCGCACCGCCCCCGCCCCCACGGCCCCCTCCTCCCCCCGCCTGCTCCCGTCTTAGCTCATCTGTTCGTTGATCTGTCACCTCCAGGGACAGCTGTCGGCAGGACCCCGAATGCGAATTCTACTTCAGCCTGGATGCTGACGCCGTCATCACCAACCAGCAGACCCTGCGCATCCTCATTGAAGAGAACAGGTCGCTTGCCCAGTTCGGCCGGAGGGACCCCAGCTGGTCTCCGGGGAGCCCCCGACTTGTTCCCTGGGGACGGGGCTCACCTCTGCCCATCCACAGGAAGGTGATAGCACCCATGCTGTCCCGCCACGGGAAGCTGTGGTCCAACTTCTGGGGGGCCCTGAGCCCCGACGAGTACTACGCTCGGTCCGAGGACTACGTGGAGCTAGTGCAGCGGAAGCGAGTGTGAGTCCTGCCGGGGCCGCGGCCCCTGCCCTCCGGCCTGCGGCCGCCCGCGTGCCCTCCCGAGGCCCCGCTCCCAGGGCTCCGGCGTGGCCTCCAGGCGGCAGTGCCACAGCAGTGGGGTGGGGTGACCGGCAGCGCTTCACCGGGGCCGCGGCTTGGCGAGCGGGTGCCCTGGGGGAAGGGGCTCCTGGGTTGAATCGTGCCCACCTGACCCCGGTGCGGGTGCCTCCAGGGGCGTGTGGAATGTGCCCTATATATCCCAGGCGTACGTGATCCGTGGCGAGACCCTGAGGACAGAGCTGCCCCAGAGGGAGGTGTTCTCGGGCAGCGACGCCGACCCGGACATGGCCTTCTGTAAGAGCTTGCGTGACAAGGTGAGTGGGGCCTGGGGGCCCCATGCTGGGGTGCTGGGAAGCAGCCACCCGCGTCTTCTCACTCTGACCCCCAACCCGGCCCCAGGGCATCTTCCTCCACCTCAGCAATCAGCAGGAATTTGGTCGCCTCCTGGCCACCTCTCGGTATGACACAGACCATCTGCACCCTGACCTCTGGCAAATCTTCGACAACCCCCTGGTGAGTGATGGGCCCCTCGCTCAGAGAACCGGCGCGCCCTTCTCTAAAGGAGGACGCAGGCACACGTGCACGCGCACACACGCACAGTGCTCACCTCCGAGGTCTGCTACTGCCTGAGGACGGGCGGTCGTGGTAGTGGGGCCGGGGCTTCCTTGGGGGGACCAGATGGCGCGAAGAGGGCACAGGTCAAAGCGCGCGCGCACCCCTCCCCTGCCGCAGGACTGGCGGGAGCAGTACATTCACGAGAACTACAGCCGGGCCCTGGAAGGGCAGGGACTCGTGGAGCAGGTGAACCCCCCCCCCCCTCCGCCACAGGACCCCTGACTGTCCTGATGGCCGTTGCGCCCTGAGTCTGCCGCCTGGATTAGCGGTCTCCAAACAGACCCCCCTCCTGGGCAGAATGCTCTGCCCGGGCAGATAAAGGCACAGGCTGAGCGGACGGGCCTTCAGCTTCCCACCCTGCCACCAATCGGAGCGGTCCTCTCTTCTCTCCTGGGACCGTTAGCATAAAGAAGCTCCAAACCCGGGGCTCCAGGACCCCCCCCCCCCCGCCACCTGTGCCGTGTTCTCTGAGCCGCTGCCACCTTCTCTGGCCCAGCCTTTCCTGGCCCAGCGCTGGCCATGGCCTGTCCCCACGCTCGGGTCCCCAGGTCCCCGGCTTCTCTCGTCCCCTGGCTTCCCTTTCTGCTCCTGGCCTTTTCTCCGCTCGGTTGGCTTCTCCCCGAGAGGTCACCAAGCATCCCCCTGGCCCTGTTGCTCCTCTCCTGTCTTCTCAGCCGTGTCCAGACGTGTACTGGTTCCCGCTGCTGTCAGACCAGATGTGCGACGAGCTGGTGGAGGAAATGGAGCATTACGGCCAGTGGTCAGGAGGCCGGCATGAGGTGAGGGGGGCTGGGTAGTGAGGAGGGAGGGCTCCCCGAGGAGGGAGGTATGGCCGGGAGCCAGGGACATGGAATCAAGAGAGTGGCACCAAAGGGGGGTCCCCAAGGGGGAGAGGACCCACAGAGGGCACAACTGTGTTCATTCATTCATTCGTTCATTCAAGAAACACTAACCGGGCAGGCGAGTCCCAGGTGCCGGCCACTGACCTAGGCGGTGTGGTGCACCGGGCGGTGCTGGCCGAGCCCCCCTGCACCTCACCCGCTATAGTCAGTAGCAGGAGCTACTTCTGAAGGCTGCGCCCGGCAGCCCAGATGCTGTGGGAGTCACGGGGGGGGGAGGCCCTCGGCCCAGACACGGGGGGGTCCGAGGGGCTTCGCAGAAGAGATGGCGTCTTCGCTGAGACACAGAGGGCCTGCAGGAGCGAGTCAGGCTGAGTGGGCGAGGCTTCCAGACCCAGGTTCCACGAGCTTTAAGGTCCGAGAGCAAGAGGAAGGGGGAGGCTGGCACCGCCCCGTTGGGGCTCAGTGCCGGCCGCCCGCAGGACTCAAGGCTGGCTGGAGGCTACGAGAACGTGCCCACCGTAGACATCCACATGAAGCAGGTGGGCTATGAGGACCAGTGGCTGCAGCTGCTGAGGACGTACGTGGGGCCCATGACGGAGAGCCTGTTCCCAGGCTACCACACCAAGGTGGGCCGCTGCCCCTGCCCCGCCTCCACCTTCCCACACCCCGGTCCTGGCTGGAAGTCTCCACGCAGCGCCCTTTGGGCCTTGGTAGCGTCCGGGGGGCGGAGGGCAGTTAGCAGCAACACCCCTGCGGCCCCGCCCCCTCCCTCGGACAGGGCCTTCACCCCCTCGGAAGCATCACAACCCCCCCCCGCCCCGCCCCCAACCTCACAGCCGCGCTTCCAGCCTGTTCTCTCGTGCCCCCCCCCCCCCCCCCCGCAGACCCGGGCGGTGATGAACTTTGTGGTCCGCTACCGGCCAGATGAGCAGCCGTCTCTGCGGCCCCATCACGACTCCTCCACCTTCACTCTCAACGTCGCCCTCAACCACAAGGGCCTGGATTATGAGGTGAGCCCGCACCCCCGGGGGCCCTCCGCTCACGCGTGCGCGCGCACACACTCTGCCCCTGGACCTGGCCGTCCCGCCCCTGGCTCCTGACAGCGATCAGTCAGCCACCCCGCCCCCCCCCCCCCCCATGTCCTCTCGGGCTGCTCGCCCCGCCCTCCTGGGCCTCCTGGGCCTCCCTTGTCTGCCTCTCACCCCCTCGTGGCTGTCTGCCCCCCAGGCCCCGCCCCCCTCGCCCTCGCCCCGCCCCCCCCTCCCCTGTATGCTCACGCTCCGCTTCTGTCCCCCGTCCTCTTCCAGGGAGGTGGCTGCCGCTTCTTGCGCTATGACTGCATAGTCTCGTCCCCACGGAAGGGCTGGGGGCTCCTGCATCCTGGCCGCCTCACCCACTACCACGAGGGGCTGCCCACCACTCGGGGCACTCGCTACATCATGGTGTCCTTTGTCGACCCCTGACACTCAACCACTCTGCCAGACCTTCCCTGCCGCTGTGCCTTCCCGGGGGCCCCCTCCGTGGAAGGGGGTCTGTCTGGCGCCTCGCTTCCTGAGCGGATGTTCGGTGTGCCTGGGACTGAATGTGTCGCCTCCCCCCCTCCCCAACACGCGGCCCTCTCAGGAAGCTCCTGGAGCCCCCCCTTGCCCCTCCCCACAGTCCCCAAGGACCCCTGGGGAGAAGGCTCTGAGGGCTCCCCGTGTGATAAATTATTGTTTCTCACCCTCTCAATAAAGGAGGATTTGTAAGCCTTGAGTCCCTGTAAGTCTCTCGCCTCCCTACTGACCCCAGATCCCTCCTGCCACCAGAGTGGAGGGGACGCCTGCAGTTACTCCAAAGACAAACACCAGAGAAGAGGAAAAGGCAGAAGCAGATGGTAGAGCAGTGTGGGAACCTGGAAACTTCCGTGGATCCCATATCTGTCTCCCCCCGCCTCTTTTTTTTGTTTGTTTTATTTTCTTTATTTTGAGAGACAGAGCACAAGTGGGGGGAAGGGCAGAGAGAGAGGGAGACACCGAATCCGAAGCAGGCTCCAGGCTCTGAGCTGTCAGCACAGAACCCGATGCCGGGTTCGAACCCACCAACGCGAGATCGTGACCTGAGCCGAAGTCGAACGCTTAACCGACTGAACCACCCCGGCGCCCCAAGCCTGCCTTCTTGATGGGTGGGGCTGGTCACCCCTCCACGTGGACTGAGCATCTCTCTGGCCGTACTTCTCAGCACACCTCCCCCCTGGTCTCCCTGCAGACGGAAGACGGCTGAGTAGGGACGGGAGAAAATACCTCCTGGTGAGGTCCCTGGAGGGGGAAACCTCCACGAGAGTGAATCAGGGGACAGGGACAGAAACGATGTGTCAGTCTGTGGCACTGGAAGACGCTGGTTCATCCTGTCTCGTGCACTGAGCATCCCCTATCTGCTGGGCACTTGTCAGAAAATCACCATGAAGGATGACAAGTGGGAACGTCTTTTATGCTAGGAGAGCGAGTGATAGAGGCACCGAATGGGGCGTGTGTCAGACTCCTCTAAAGAAGTGATATTCCCGGGGCGCCTGGGTGGCTCAGTCGGTTGAGCGTCCGACTTCGGCTCAGGTCATGATCTCACAGTTTGTGAGTTCGAGCCCCACATCTAGCTCTGTGCTGACGGCTCAGGGCCTGGAGCCTGCTTCAGATTCCGTGTCTCTGTCTCTCTGTCTCTCTCTCTCAAAAATAAATAAACACTAAAAACATTTTTTTTCTTAATTTAAGAAGTGTCATTCCCTGACCTGGAGAAGCTAGCAGTCCGCAGCTCTGGCCAGTGTTGGGGGGAGGACCATGGCAATGTGAGGCACACTTGGAGGGCGTGCTCTTCGGGGCTCACCAATCATTGGCCTTCGCCAAAAAACCCTTCCCTCTGGGATGTCTCCCCCACAGAGGCCCGAGCTACTCCTTAGGGGCCGGCCAGGGCGACTAAAGAGTTTTCTAACTGTTCTCACTCGTGTGGGGAGCTCTGCCATTGGTGATACACACCCGCTTTCCCAGACCTCTGTCAGCCTGGCTATTCACAAAGGCCCAAGGCCCAAACACCTTCCTCACCCCCAGGCTCCTGGCCATACCCCTGGGCATTTCTGTTTGGTCCTATTGGTCACAGGCCCGTGGGTTCACAGAGTGGTTAACTCTTCATCCTGGGGCTCACAAGGGTACAGTGTGCAGCAAAGAGAGTGGAAACGGGGGCCGAGCCAGGACCAAGGGTCAGGGCTGGTGGGCTGGACCATGAGGAGAGTACTTAAGAGCCCATGGCAGCCCCTGTGGGATCAGCCCTCCACAGCGTGCCGGCCTCCTGCAGGGTCTCCAAGCGGTGGCCGTCCTTCAGTGGATCTTCTTTTGGGGCTCGGTGAGTGAGTCCCAGCATCTGGCACCCGCTTTCCTCTTTCCAGGAGGGAGGCAGGGCAGGGATCTCTGGGGGCCCTTGAAGGCATAGAAGGAATGAGCCGGGACAGAAGGGCCCGAAACCATGCAACAGGCAAGAGGGGGCAGAAGGGGGTCGTGAGAATCACCCCCGCCGCTCCATTCTACAGCCCAGGTGTGCCTGGCCGCGCTCATCCCCGCGATCCTAGGCAGAGCCTGGATCCTAGCCCTCCTCTACCTGGTCTGGCTCTCTGGAGACAGGGACTCGCCACAGGCAGGAGGCCACTGCTCTGCCTGGGTGGGCAACTGGGCCATCTGGAGACATTTCCAAGATGGCTTTCCTGTCTTGGTGAGGGGCACCCAGGAATAGTGTGCTGCGTGGGGGCAAGGCTTTGGAACAGACTCTTCTCTGGTCACCCCTGAAAGTCTGATCTCACTGCCAGGGTGGGGTATGTTCCTGCAGAAGCCAGCAACTTCTGCACAGAGACCACGGGCTTCTTGGGCCTCTTTCCAGGCCTCTGGCGGCACCTGCTCAGGCTGTCAGGTTGGTTCCACCTCCCTCGCTTCCGGGACTACACCATGTGTAGTGGTGAGGAGGGGGGAGGTCAGCCTCAGCACCCCCCTGGCGACTCCTACTTCACCCTCCTGCCCTGGGGCGCGGGGGGGGGGGGGGGGGCCTCCGGGTCCCAGCTCTACCTGCCTGGTGTCCTCCTACCCCTTTTCTCAAGGACCCCCTTGAAGAAAGGGGGGCCCCTTTCAGAGGCCCCCTGCCTCTGCCCTCACCCCAGGTTTGCTGTCCTCTGACAAGGCCAGCGCCGCCTATCTGCTGTCCCGGCCTGAGGGCGGCCAGGTGGCAGTCCTGGCCGCGAGAGGGCCCCTGGAAGCGCTGGACCCAAAAGCGAGTGCGCTAACCTTGCGGATCCGGAATCAGAAGGGGTTTGTCAAGTTGGCACCGAGGAAGCGGCCAGTGGCCGGGCAGGACACCCGCGGGCTGCCCTGTCCGGGAGGAGTGCAGAGGGCCGGCCCCGGTCAGGGATGGGGTGGGAGGGTGAGGGACGCAGAGTCAGGCATGCCCCCTCGCTCTCCTGGGGCCTCCCTGGGGCCTGTCTTCTCTCTCGGGGAGAACGAGCTTTTCCAGCAGTTCCCGGGCCCTCCGGGCTCTTGGCGCGGAGAGCGCAGGAGGCGCCGAGGCCGCTGCTGAGGGTCGCCCTGCGGCTGTTCCACGGGCGCCTGGGTCTCCTCCCGCCCTTTCGCACGCCCCCCGGCACCGGCGGGGAGCCCCGGCCTCGGCCCACTCCTCCCCCCGCCCGCGCACCGGCTCCCCGCGGAGCTCGGGCCCCGCGCGCTCCCAGCTCAGGGAGGTGAAGGTCCCCGGCTGCGGGCCGCACCTCTGCCGCGCCGGCTCCACCCCCCCCCTTCCCCCACAGGCTGGCCTCAGGCGACTGCTCGGGGCCTGAACTCCGTCCCTCACCGTCGGGCGGGTGGGCGGGAAGGGGACGGGATGAGGGTGCCAGCGACCGCCCCTCTCACCTCCCGTTCTGCCCGCAGTGCCCCCCCCCCACCGCCCCACCCCCCAATCCTGCCGTCCGTTGCTCGCGGGCCAGCGGGGCGCAGGTGGACGCGCTGCCCGCGCTCTAGGTGGAGAGGCTCACGCAGCTGTTCCAGGAGCACAAGGCGCGCTGCGGCTTCCCCGCCCACCCGCACCTCGCCTTCCCCAGGGCACGCAGGTCCCCGCGGCGACTTGGGGGAGGGGGGAGGGAAATTAAACGTGGGAACAGAGATGCAACGTGTGCGTGTTCGTGCGTGTTCCTGCGCGGCCGTGCCTCCGGATGACCTTGACACCCCCGGAGACCTGCTCTCCGGGACGCGCGCTTGGAGAGCGCACGGCCTCGGCGGGGCTTCTGGCCACGGCGGGCCGGCGGCGGGGGCCCAGTCGGCGGGCTCCCCAGCTTCTCCTGAGACTCCTTTCCACGACCGACGCCCCACCTCCCTCGCACACTTCCTGTCGCCTCCCACCCCCGCCCCGAGGACCTCCTTGCAAGTTCAAAGATCGTGCTGGAGACTGGCGCTTCGGATCCAAGATCTCCCCATCCACTCCACAAACGCGCACAACACACTCGCGGTTCCGAGGGGGCCCCGAGGGCTTGGCCTTCTCGGGAGAAAGCCATCCCGTCGGTGCCCAAACCTTCCCGGTTTGTGCTCGGGCCCCTGGAGCCCCGCTGGCAGAGGGGAACTACTGGCAGAGGAGTCTCCGACGCCCCCGCTGCGCCTCGCCATGAAAACCGTGCGGAAGCAGTGGCTGGAAGCAATAAGCGTCTACCAACTCGTGCTGTCTTTCCTCTTCATGGGTGAGAGGCCTGCTGGCCTGGGGTCCCCAAGGAGAGCAGGGAGTGGGGGCAGAAAAGCTAGAGCCCCCCTTGCAAAGGGAGCAGGAGAGAGCCAGAGGTGGCTGGCTGCACCAGGGCAATCTGAGCGGGGAGGAGAGCCGGCGCTGGGTGCGCTGACCCAGCTTCAAAAGCGAAGTGACTTTTCTTTCTCATCTTTCACCCAGGTCCTTTCTTCTCCCTTCTCCTCCTCTTCCTCCTCTTCACTCCACTCTGGTCTTTCTCTGTTCTCTACTTGGTGTGGTTCTTCCTGGACTGGGACACTCCCAACCGAGGTGAGCATGGCCGGACTTGCACTGGGGGAGGAAGAAAGGTGGCTGAGCGCCCCAGGCCTTCTTCCACCCATCTCTCTGCCCCAAGGTGGAAGGCGCTTTGCGTTCATGAAAACCTGGAGTATGTGGAAACAGCTAAGGGATTATTTTCCGGTCAAGGTGAGACGTCACCATCCACAGAGACTCTCTGCCTCCTCCCTCTCCCCCCCCCCCTCACCCCCCACACCCGCTCACCCCTGCCTATGCACCCCTGGGCTTTCTAAACTCAGACAATGGGGCACGCGGAAGGGGGGCCGAGTGGTGTTCCACAGTAGCCCCCGCCCCTGCTGTTGGCCCAGGGAGGACCTTGAACTCTGAAGTCTGTTTGGGGTGGAGGGAGACTCTTTTCATCTGCTGTCTCGCGGTCCACGCCTCTAACTCCTCCTCCTCCTGCCCGACGCCCCCAAGCTGGTGAAAACAGCAGAGCTGCCCCCGGACCGGAACTATGTGATCGGTGGTCACCCACACGGGATCATGAGCTTGGGAGTTTTCACTAATTTCAGCACGGAGATGAACGACTTCTCCAAGCACTTCCCCGGGATTCGACTCACGTTGGCGGGACTGAGCTTCATCTTCTACTTCCCGTTCTACCGAGACTATACCGCGTCCTACGGTGAGGCGTCCCTCCCCCACCCGGGGCAGACTGCCTCCCACCCGGCCAGTTGGGCGGGTGGGAGGCAGTCTGGCGAGGGTGGAGGAGGGGCGCCTCACCGTAGGACGCGGTATGGCCTCTGACCGATTGGGAAGTGGAAGATGAAGCCTGGCCTGGCACCCAGCGGTAAGGTTGGCCGGGCTCACGGTAGGTGGCAAGGAGTAGCATTGGGGCAAGTGTCCTGCCTCCTTGCGGGGAGAGGCACTATAGGTCACACTGACACGGGCACGGGACAGCAGACTTGGAAGGAACGGGCTGTGGGGCTCACGCGCCAAAAGGGTGAGCGAGGGGCCAGGCAGCCCGGGAGCCGGTGGTGATTGCTACCCACCTCGGCATGCGTGCAGGAATTTGTTCTGTGAATCGGAGGAGCCTGGACTTTATTCTCTCTCAGCCCGAGCCAGGGCAGGCTGTGGTCATCATAATTGGGGGCGCCCAGGAGGCCCTGTATGCAATCCCAGGGACGCACCACCTCGTTCTGCGGAATCGCAAAGGCTTCGTGCGCCTGGCACTGAGACACGGGTGAGTGGGGCGCAAGTGCCCAGCCCGGGGGTGCTGGTGAATTTTGCATTGCATCTGGGGGCCCACGCCTTCTGTCCCTACATATCCAGGTCCCTGCTGGGCCTCTGTGTCCCCAGAGCCCACACTGTGCCCTGCGCCTATCGGCCTCTCATGTCAGCACTTTTTTTTTTTTAATGTTTATTTATTTTTGAGACACACACACATACACACACACACACACACACTCGGAGACAGTGTGAGTGAGGAAGGGGCAGAGAGAGACAGAGACACGGAATCCGAAGCAGGCTCCAGGCTCTGAGCTGTCTGCATAGAGCCCGACACGGGGTTTGAAGTCACAAGCCTCCAGATTGTGACCTGAGCTGAAGTCGGACACTCAACAGACTGAGCACCACCCCCCCTCCGCCCTGGCCGGCACCCCCTCTCATGTCAACACTTGAGGGTTTTCTCTGTGTCAACACCATGCCAACTTTTGGCCAGTCTTCCCTCTCTGAAAGAGGCAGGATCATAGCGCGAGTAGGAGGACCTTGTGCTCAGAAGCCCCGGGTTCAAATCCCTTTCTGATACTACCTCAAAGGCAAGACCTTGGACATGTTTCTTTACTTGCGAAATAGGACTAATCCCTAATTTTACAACGATATTGTGGTTGCAAAGATTAGATGAGAAAATGTGTACAGTCGACTCTTGAACAACACGGGTTTGAGCTGCATGGGTCCCCTCTGCGTGGATATTTTTAAAACATTTTTTTAAGTTTATTTATTTATTTTGAGAGAGTGAGAGCAGGGGAGGTGCAGCAATGGAGGGGGACAGAAGATCCGAAGCAGGCTCCGTGCTGACAGCTGAGAACCCAGCGCGGGGCTTGAACTCACAAACAGCGAGATCATGTCCTGAGCCAAAGTTGGACGCTCAACCGGCTGAGCCCCCCAGGCGCCCCTTAATAGCACTTTCTTTCCTCTAGCTCACTTTATGGTAAAAATCCACTAGAAACAACAGCTACAAGTATGTGTTAATCGACTGTTCGTGTCACTGGTCATGCCGTGAGGACTTGAGTTTTGGGGGAGCTGTATGAGGAGTTTTGTCTGTACCGGGGTGGGGGTCAGGGCCCCCTAAGCGCCATGTAGTGCGAGGCTCAGCTGGGGAGGAAGGCCCGGTACGCAATCATTTCTCAAGAATTGTGAGTCCTTTCTTCCAGATCTTTCTTGGTCATTTGCTCGAAAAGGCCTCGGGAAAGGGAGCCAGGCATGGGAGGGATGTGCAGCCCCGTCTGGGGGGCTCCCCGAGAGCCGCTGGCCCCAACACGCCTCCTCTCTCTTGCTGTCCCTGCTCAGCGCCTCCCTGGTGCCCGTGTACTCCTTTGGAGAGAATGATGTCTTCCATCTGAAGGCTTTTGCCCCCGGCTCCTGGCAATACCTGTGCCAGGTTGCCTTCAAGAAGCTCACGGGCTACTCACCTTGCATCTTCTGGGGTCGCGGACTCTTCTCGGCCAACTCCTGGGGCCTGCTGCCCTTTGCCAGGCCCATCACCACCGTGGGTGAGTGCCCGTCTCGGGGGGAGGAGAGCGGCCGTCAGCTGTACGGGCAAGCCCTCACCATCACCCCTGTCTGCCCTCTCCCTGCAGTGGGCCGCCCCATCCCGGTGCCCCAGATCCTCTGCCCCACCGAGGAGGAGGTCGACCACTACCACACGCTGTACATGCAGGCTCTGGAGACACTGTTTGAGGAGCACAAGGAAAGCTGTGGCGTCCCTGCCTCAACTCACCTCACCTTTATCTAGCCTCTTCCCCGCCCCCCAACCCCCAGCCCACCGGGACCTCCACCTATGGCCAGCTGTACCACTCCAATAAAAGCTCTTTCTCTCCCACCACTGCTTTGTAGAATCGGCTGCCTGCAGGGCTCACGCTGCGCCTCCGTGGGTAACCCGCCCCCACTCTCACGTGCCACGGAGCTGCTTTAGTATCTTTTTTTTCTTTTTAACATTTATCCATTTTTGAGAGACAGAGAAAACATGTGAGCGGGGGAGGGGCAGAGAGAGAGAGAGGGAGACACAGAATCCGAAGCAGGCTTCAAGCTTCGAGCTGTCAGCACAGAGCCCAACACGGGGCTCGAACCCACGAACCACGAGATCATGACCTGAGGCAAAGTCGGACGCTTAACAGGCTGAGCCCCCCAGACGCCCCTGGAGCTGCTGCCTTAGATTGGGTGTCAGAATCCTGAATTCTTCTCCCAGCAAGACTTAATCCTGCTGCAGGATCGTGCATAGGTTTCTTTCCTTTGCTGAGCCCTTTTGTCTCTGTGAATGAAGGCATCTGCTTGCAGAGAGCCGCAGGGTCTCAGGATTGAGTTGAGGAGGGTGGCTCTTGGGCCGGGGTGGGGGGGGGTGCTAGGCGTTGCAGCGTGGGCTGCAGAAGACAAGATGCCTGGTGCAAGAGCGTGAGCAAATGCTGAGCTTGGTCAAGGGCATCTGGCCTCATGGGGAGGGAAATGATCTCCAGTTGTACGAAAGGTACGCTGCTCGCTTCCACGCCCTCTCTCTGTCCTTTGGGTCTCCTCGTAGCTGGGAGCTGAGGGGAGACGAAGACCTACCTGACCGGCATTGAGCCCTACTGCAAGCCCAGCATTAGGTCAACAGGAACCCAGTTACCCAACAAGCACAGAACTCCGGTGAAGATCAAAGAATTAATATTGAAGGGCTGGGGCGCCTGGGGGGCTCCATCGGCTGAGTGTCCAACTCTCGAGATCAGGTTCATGATCTCACAGTTTCATGAGTTTGAGCCCCAAGCCCCTGCTTGGGATTTTCCCTCACTCTCTATTAGCCCGTCCCCTGCTTGTGCTGTCTCTGTCTCTGTCTCTCTCGAAATAAATAAACTTAAAAAAAATTAAGGGCTTAGAACAGAGATTGGCAAAATATTGTCATCCCCATGATGGGCATGGCATCGGTCCAACCAGAGGGTAAGACCGAACAGTCTAGGGGGACCTCGTGTGGTCATAGCGTCCTCTGACTATGTCAGTCCCATTTACGGACTGGCTGTGCGTCTGTGTCCAGGATGGAAGAATACCTTGTTGAAATGTAATTGGGATGTAACCGTACCTATCTCCCACTGTCCTATATTGTCCTATACAATATATTCAGTGGAAGAAGTTTTTCTTGTTCCTGCGTGAAAATCTGGGCACTCCTGTGACTTATCTGGGTCATTCAGGTAATAACTTCTTCATCCACCTTAAGTTGTACTGTAGAGGGGCACCTGGGTGGCTCAGTCAGTTGAACGTCTGACATCCGAAGCGGGACTTGAGCTCACCTGATGTAGGGCTCGAACTCACAAACCATGAGATCATGACCTAGCCGAAGTCAGATGCTTGACAACCAGTCGCCCAGGCGCCCCAGGTTTGAACACCCTTAGCCCAGATGCGACTATAGTACAGGCTGACCTCAATGCAACCACTGTCTTTCCTTCTTTCCTGGAGGGAACCTTCAGCCAGCTACAGTCTGGCCATTAGACTTCTCTGTGGGCACATCCAACAAACACGGGGGCGTACCGAGCTCTTTGAGTCTTGCAACGTATGTCACCAATCTTGTGGAGGTAAGCCTTGCCCTCGAGCTCTGAAAGCCCCCCTCCCCCCGCCCACTTCTCTCCTTTGTGTCCAATCCTTGTCATGGGTCAGGGACTCAAGGGTCACTTCTCAACTATTTGCTTGGGCAATGCATTCTTGCTCGTTGCATGTGATCTGCTCTGGCCCCTTTTGGAATGCAGGACCTTTGTACCTCATCCCAAACTTTAAGGGTAGCATCACATGTGTTTTTCTCTGGGTTCTCCCCCCGAGGGACAAAAGCACCAACTTCTAGTGAGAACTGGCCACCAAGAGCTGGGAGTATGGGGGTTAGATCGCCACGGGCCTTCCTCCAAGAAGCCCCCTGCCATTCTCCCCTGTGAGCAGTAGGTGTCTATCTCTAGGGAGGGGAGGTCGGGCTGGGTGACAGGTGAGGAAGGGGACCTTTGAGGACTCAGGGAGAGAGGGAGGAGGGGACTTCATTCCCCATCATTTGTTGCCCCTGTCTGAAATCCAAGACCAATAAAGTCAGGGGGTGGGAGGGATTGGCTCGAGGCTGGAGAGAAACAGGAGAAGCCTAGACACCCAGTTACGACTGGGTTGGCCCTGGAGGCACCTCCACCAGCATCCTTCCTCTCCTGGAAGCCAGCCCAGACTGGGTGGAGGCCATAGGCTTCAGGAGGCCTTGGCACACCTCCTACCCTCTCCTGAGCCTCCCCAAGTAACCTCTGCAGCCATGCTCTGATCCTAGCCTCGCTGACGGTTAAGTGTCCTCTGGTCCCCATTTTTATTCTGTCATCCTGCTTTCCAACCATTGTTTTTCACACATCTGTCTTGGCTTCACCTCCTTCCTCTCTCCCCACCTTCCAGAACCGCAAAATTCCTGGCCTCTTGTGTCTTCCTGCTAAGTGGTTTTAGCGTCTCCTTCTCCTCCATGACCCCATCCCTCCATGGATTCCCTCTGGGACCACTCCTGAGCGATCAGGGGTCTTGTCTCTTGTCTCCCATCCAACACCCTCTCTTGCTGTCAAGACGCTCCTCCTAAAATGCCGTTTTCATCATCTAATTCTCCCTTTTGGATCCTGTCTTTGGATCTTTGTTGTTAAAAGGTGTAAAAATCCTCAGCAGAGCATTCGAGGTCCCCCTCAGATAGAGCCCAGTCCAGCTTCCCAACCGGGCCTGACTCGCCTCTCCTTCCTGCCTGGAGACTAGATGGAACCCCTACCGTCAAGTCACAGCTCAACACCCCCCCCACCCCCCCCACCCCCCACCCCGGTGTTCAGCACTTACCACGTGCGGATAGTGGCAGGCTCTGATCCTGTCATCTACACCACAGTGTCCACACTGAGCTCTAAATGAGGTACACATGCAAAGGGCTTAGCGTGGCACCTGGCAGGGTGTTCAACAAACATCAGCTGGTGTCACTATTCTCTTGACACAAGATCTTTTCCGGACCACAGCCACCTCACAAGAATTACGTTGCGTGAAATTGCATTGCATTGCATCACGTGATCACCATCACATTAGGTGGACCATGGTTCTGCTACCCCAACATCGGGCTTGCTCATGATCTTTTATCTCATGTTCCTAAATGCTAACGTTGAGGGCAGGAAGTATGTCTTGCTCGTTTTTGCGTTTCGACCACGTTATGGCGATCGCCACGCCTAGTGCATGACGAGTGCCGAACAGATGAAGGGACCCGGCCCAGGAGACCTGCTGTGGAGGGAACCAGCCGCCCGGTTTGCAGGTTGTGCCCAGCACCGGGAAGCCCAGCAGAGGGCCGGGAGGGCTTGGGGGGGTCCCTTCACAGAGCCAGAGAGGGGGGCAGCGTACCCATCATGGGAAGGAAGGGAGCTATACTGGTTTTCTAGGGAGCTGTAACAAAGTGCCGCTCATCTGGTGATTTAAAACAACAAGTTTATTGTCTCACTGTTCAGAGGCCAAAATCAAGGTGTCAGCAGGCCCTGCTCCCTCTGAAACCAGTAGAGGAGAAACCCTCCTTCCCGTCTTCCAGCCCCTGGTGGTGTCATCCACCTTGGCTGCTGCGACATCACCCAGTCTCTGGTGGCTCAGGCGGTTGAGCATCCGACTCTCAATCTCAACAGGGTCGTGAGTTCAAGGCCTGCACTGGGCTCTGCACTGGGCGTGAAGCATACTTAAAAAAAAAATCACACAAAAGTCCTCTCTGCTTGTGCCTGGGACTGCACCCATCCAGAGGTGGTCTCTTGTAGAAATTATGTTCGGTGCAAGTGGTAAGCATTTGCCATGACATCTTTCCTTGGGGACGTGTGCCAGGCAGGTGCACAGAAAGAACGTGGATCACTAGTCTGTCCTGAGGGTCTGTTCTGTTTTCAACCGTTACTGAACTTCCCTGTGCCATTCCTCCTCCCGTGTAGCTGGATAATAAGCCCCAACACTGTAATTTCTCCTCCTGATCTGGAAGAGTCTAACTTATAAATACATGAACCCAAGAAACTTCACGAGTTCGGCTCTCTGCCTGCTCTCAGGGCTTTTTCCTTCCCTGCTATCCTCCATGTGGCCACCAGAGGGCTGTCTCTACTCGCAAGGCAAATGTGTCACTCCTGCTTAAAACCCTTCCCCTCTCCTTCCCTCTCCTCCCTTCTCCCTGCCTCCCCTGACTACTGCCTCCACCCGCCCTCCACCACACGCCCCCTGCTGGCCAGCCCCTACCTAATGGATGGATGCGTGCAACCCAGAACTGCTTGTTCTTGTGAAGCCGGCTGTTGCTTGCCTCGGGCTTTGCTCTCGCTTTCCCCTCCTGCCGGCGGGACCTTGTCCTTCATCCTCTGGGGGGGAATGTTTACTGCTCAGTTCAGGTCCCACTTCCAGGACACCTCCCTTAACCTACCAGCCTGCCAGGCAGGCTCAGCCCATCCCACCTCTGCATCCCGGTAACTCTCTCTGCAAGGATCGCTCATGACTCTTCTGTGTCACTGTAAAGCACCAGTTTATCCGAACAGTTGGATACCTTGCAACATCAGGAAGGGACGGTAACTGTGTCACATTAAACGTGTTTAAAAGTCCATGAGTTCATAGTGGTTCTAAAAATAAGACTTGATCACCACTGAAAATTGCTAAGGCATCAACTTGTTATTTTGAAAATTAACAAATAAAAGGAAACATTTTAAGCATTCATCCTGGCTGTCCTTCACAAACTATGCCTCAGGGTAATCAGAGCACAGAAGAACAAGTTTTCTTTTATAGGCGTTTTCCAACTAGTTAAAACAAACACAGAAACACCTAGAATGACAGAATAAGAGTATCAACATTTTGCAGGCCCTAATAAGGGATTGGATTGAAGTCTTGAGCGACAGCATCTGGTAAGATTCCAACAAGATAAACTACATTTGAGCCTTTGATGGAAGAATACAGTCCTTCCTAAAAAAGTGCATGTATGATTTAAGCTTTTCTTAGTAACTACTTTAAAAAGAGAAAGAGGAGTGCCTGGCTGACTCAGTTGGTAGAGCGTGTGATTCTTTTTTTTTTTAAGTTTATTTATTTTTGAGAGAGAGAGAGAGAGAGAGAGAGAGAGAGAGAGAATGAGCGGGGAAGGGGCAGAGAAAGAGAGGGAGACACAGAATCCGAAGCAGGCTCCAGCCTCCAAACTGTCAGCACAGAGCCTGACAAGGGGCTCGGACCCACCAACCAAGAGATCATGACCTAAGCCGAAGTTGGTTGCTTAACCCACTGAGCCACCCAGGTGCCCCACACCTGTGATTCTTGATCTCAGGATCATGAGTTCAAGCCCCATGTTGGGTGTGGAGCCTACTTAAATACATTAAAATAAAATAATGCAATAAAATGATAAAGAGAAAATTGGTGGAATTAATTTTAATAATATTTTTTATTTAGCCCAATATGTCCAACATATTCTTTCAATGTGTAATAAAAAAACAGTAATGAGATATTCTACATACTTTCCTTTGGGGCTAAGTCCTTGAAATCTGGTTTGTATTGTACACTTAGAACATATTTCCATTTAGGGGCATCTTGGTGGCTAAGTCGGTTGAGCGTCTGACTTGATTTCGACTCAGGTCGAAATCCTGGGGTCGTGAGATCAAACTCCATGTCAGGCTCCACACTAAGTGTGGAGCCTGCTTGAGATTCTCTCTCCCTCCCCCCCTTCTGCCCCTTCTCTGCTCTCTCTCACTCTCTGTCTCTCTCTAAAATAAAAGTAAAAATTTTAAAAAAAGAACATATTTCAGTTTAGATGCTAAACATCCACTGGAAATGTTTGATCCATATTTAAAGTTTGTAAAATTCACAAGTTGAAAAAGTTACTCTGAACATACTTAAAAGTTTTCCAGGGTTGCCTGGTGGCTCAGTCAGAAGAGTGAGCTACTCTTGATCTTGGGGTTGTAAGTTCAAGCCCCACGTTGGGTGCAGACATGACTTAAAAATACATTTTTTTTTCAAGTTTTCCAATAACTAGATCAGTTATCTATTTTAAATTTTAATTCAAATGAAATGAAATAAAAAGCTCTGTTCCTCAGTTGTGCCTGCCACATTTCAGATGCCCAATAGCCACGAGTGACTAATGGCTACCCTACTGGACAGGGCATGTTGATTTAATTCCCAGCCTACAGGAAAAGCAGAGGAGAGAAAAATATGATAAACAACACCATGGAGGTGTAATCAGCATAATCCAGATGGTGAGGACATTTATAGGGAACAACCAATCTTGTTTCTTCAACAAATAGTTGCAAAGAGGGAGAGGTGGAAGGGAAATATGTAGATTAAAATAAGTCTAAAATATGTATCAACTTGATCAGTTCCCCGTTCCTGCAGAGGAAATAACCCCTAAACCTACCAGCTTAAAAGAACAAACGTTTATTGTAGCATAGTTTCGGGCTTAGCTGGGAGATTCTGGTCTAGAATTCTCAGGCTGCATTAAAGCTGCTGACCAGGACTGCAGTATCTCAAGGCTCAACTGGGGGTGAAGGATCTGCTTCCAAGTTCACTCACATGGTTGGTGACAGGACTCAGTTCCCAGGGGTTCGATTGAGGCCTCAGGTCTTTGTTGAATGGGCTTCTCCACAGGGCTGTCTGAGTCTCTCAAGACAAGGAAGCTGGCTTCCCCTAGAGTGAGTGAGGAAAGGGAGAGAGAGAGAGGGAGGGAGGAAGTGTGTTAGGTGTGTGTTTAGTCGGCTCAGGCATCATCATAACAAGACACCACACACAGGGTGTAAGCAACAGACGTTCATTTCTCATGGTTCTGAGGCTAGAAGTCCGTGGTGATCCAGGTGCTGGCAGATTCGTCTTCTGGCGAGAGCTTTCTTCCTGAACTGTAGACAGCCAACTTCTCTCTGCCTCCTCCGCCTTTCTTTCTGCAAATGCATAATGGGTAGAGAGAACTCTCTGGTGTCTCTTCCTCTTATAATTCTGTGGGATTTGGGCCCCACCCTTATGACCTCATTTAGCCTTAATTACCTCCTTACAGGCTCTGTCTCCAGATACAGTCACATTAGGGGTTTGGGCTTCAACATACGAATTGGGGGGAAGGCACAATTCCATCCATATCACTGTGATAATGCCATTAAAATGATTTCTTGCAATACCAGTGAAACAATACGATGTCTGAAATTGGTTTCAAAATATTGGGATGCTTGCCAGGTAGAGCGATATCAGCTGTGAGTTGATAATTGTTGAAGCTAATGATAGGCTAGTGGGGCTTCATTATACTGTCCTATTTTTTTTCTAATGTTTATTTATTTATTTTGAAGGAGAGTGTGCATGTGAGTAGAGAAGAGGCAAAGAGAGAGGGAGAGAGAAAACCCCAAGCAGGCTCCACACTCAGTGAGGAGCCCAATATGGCACTCCATCCCTCGACCATGAGATCATGACCTGAGCCGAAATCAGGAGTTGGACGCTTAACCTATTGAGCCACCCAGGTGCCCCTGTTCTGTTTTTGTTTGTATTAAGTATTGTCCAGAATAAAAGTGGATGGCTAACTCGACTGAACTCTTTGAGAGCAGAAGTGGGTCAACCAGGCCCATAGAAGATGACATTAATGTTTGCCGAATGAATGAATGAATGACAGATGTTACTGGTGTTGCATGATGTGGACTGGAGAGAGGAACCTGGTGATGAGTGGGGAGAGACGAGGTGGAACTTCAGGGACTTCTAAGCAGAGCCAGCACGCTGACCCTTTAGAAATGTAGCATGAGGCTGGGTTGTGCATTGGCTTGGGGTTAAGAAACCGGGAATCTGGTCTTACCTCTACCCAGTGGGTGACCTTTGATAAGTGATCAAAGGTGGTCTTGCCTTACCCCACTCTAGAAATAGGTTGAAGTCATTCATTCATTCATTCATTCGTAACATACTTATTAAGGACTTACTATGTGCCCAAGACCTGAACAAAGTGCCAAAGGCATAAAGTTAACTGTAACATCAGCCTTGTTCTAAAAAGAGTTCACCATCAAGCTCAATGGTCTCCCAGCTCTCTATCACCTGATTCACGAAGTTCCTAACATCTGACAGCCCCAAAGGAAGAATAAATAAGACGGGCTTCTGGTTATGTGTGGATTCCAGTGTATAAGCTACAGTGCCCCACATGTGAGAACTGCTGTTCCCGTTAGCTAGATAGTAACACCTACCTTTAATTGAATTTCTATGCAATGTCAGGCACTTTTCACTCGTTATCTTATTCAACCTTTACTGGAAGTTAGGTGCTATGCCCTCTTTACAGATGAGGAAACCGTGAGTCACCAGGGGTATGTGGCATCTGTGATACTTTGCCTTCTGAGATGATCTGGATGATTCTTTTCAGTGTTATAATCCTAAGTAAGACTTTTATGGATTCTCTGGCTCTGTGACTTGGGGCCAATTACCTAACCCTCTGATCTTTGGTCTCCTTCCTTATCTGCAGATGAGCTGGTCACGAAAGTTGTACGACAAAAAGCATACGAGGTGCCCAGTTCAGTTCCTGTTAAGCATATTTTGTTTCTCTGCTATCAGCCAATTGATGTCATCCCACAGATAGCTGGAGACGACCTGGGAAGTCAAGACCTGACTTGTGGATTAGGGAACTGCCCAGATAGAGGGGTCACTGGATCAGGGAGAGGGCAGGGGTCTCAGCCTCGATCTCACAGCTTGGAGAGTCAGAGGGTGAAGAGGGGTCAGAGAGGAGAACAGTCAAAACCCACAAACTCTGGAGGAGGAAGTCCTGGACACAAGAATCCTGGGGTGCGGAGGTGTTCAGAAGGTAGGGAGGAAGACCCAAGGTGGTCTGTTGGGGACGAGGGGTGGGAGAGAAAGGCAAGGATGGGGAGGCCCCTGAGGCAGAGGATGGGCCCAAAAGAAATGACAGAGAGCGACAGCACTGCCCGGCTGACAGTAGGGCCCACCTGCCCTGAGAGAAGGCAAACAAAACATCAGGCTCTCCCAAATAAAAGGCCCAAATAAGCAAGCCCAGCGTGAAGACCAAAGCCAATAGGGACCCCAAGGTATAGGTGTTTACAAAATTCAGAGCAACTAAGGGAAATCTCCAGCATTAACAGCACTGACATTTGCTTGCTTTACAGCTTGCAAAGCACCTCCGAGAGGTGAGTGGGCAGTGGGGTCTGAGTCTGCAGTCAGAAAACCCCCCAGCGTCCCTAGCTCACATCATGCGACCTCTCGGAACCCCCACTATACAGCCTCACCCATCCTACAGTGCTGTGAGAATTAAGTCAAAGTGCTCTGTAAACATTCTGGGTGGTGCTGTGGCTCACCATCAGGAGGGGGTACAGGGTGGCCCTGGAACCCAGACCTCTACCAGCAGAGCACTCTTCCATCCCCATCGGTCTTAACCTCGGCCTCTTTTAAAGCACAGTGGCACAGGGTGATGTCCCACTTGCCAACATCCTCAGAGCACTTAAGGATTGACAGCCTCCTGTTCTCCCTCGCTGGGAGGGGCAGCCAGGAGATTAGTCATCTTCCAACCACTACCACCCGCTAGCCCCTCTGGGGAGCTGAGACTTCTGAAGTCTGAGCTTGGTGATTTGGGACCCTGACGGTGTTTGATCGGCCCAATGGGCGCTGACTTCTTCCTTCAGAGTGGTTTGGACTTGAAGGGTTTGCGGGGCGGGGCGAGGGGGGACTTTCTATTCTGATTGGTTGACGGAACTGGAAGTGGAGGACGTTGGACCAATCCCAGAGTTTCTGGTAGCAGAAGGCGGGGCTTCTGGTGAAAAGGGTGGGGGGGGGGATTAGAGCCTGGTTGCATCTACCGCCTGCCACTAGTGATTTTTTTCCTCCAATTCCTCTAACTTTTTGACGTGCTATCCCACAATTGAGCAAGTTCCACCTGAACTGCGGCTTTGAGATGTGCAGTGTGTTAGCAGTTTTAAAAATCAGAAATAGAAAAAAAAAAAAAAAGAAATGGGGAGAAGTCCTATTAAGAAAAGAAGAAGGAGGAGGAGGAGGGTGGGGGGAGGTTGAGTAACTTGTCAAGTTACTTATTGTGTGGCCATGTGTGTGGGAGCCGAGGGACACGACATGAACCTTCATCTGATCACAGCCCATTGGTAAGTGAAAAAAGAGTGGAATGAGGGGCGCCTGGGTGGCTCAGTCGGCTGAGCGCCCGGCTTCAGCTCAGGTCATGATCTCACTGTTTGTGAGTTCGAGCCCCGCGACGGGCTCTGTGCTGACAGCTCGGAGCCTGGAGCCTGTTTCGGATTCTGGGTCTCTCTCTCTGCTCCTCCCCTGCTCATGCTCTGTCTCTGTCTCTCAAAATAAATAAATAAACATTTAAAAAATTAAAAAAAAAGTGGAATGAGAGAGGTGAGAAATTAACTCTGGGGGCAGGAGGAGCACGAGAGCTGGGCAGACCCTGGAGGGAGGGCGAGGGAGAGGGGCTCTCACCCCTAACAGACCTTAATAATCCCTGCAGCATTTTACAGTCGCTGAAGGGCTTTCCCCATCCATCACTTGCCTGGTTCCTTACAGGGTAGAACTGCAGGTGTTTTTTACCTCATTTTGGGGGGGGGGGAGGGTGGGAAGGAGCCCCTCGGGAGTTAAGTGCCCAGGCCACCAGCTCATTGGGGACAGTGCTCCTGGACACATTTGCCTGTTCTTCCCACCCTTCCCCCACACACCGGGTTTAGCACGAGGTGCAGAACGTGTGCGGAGATCCCCAGGACGTGTGCGCGCGCGCGCAGAGGTCTGTGTTCGTGTGCTGGGGGTGAGGGAGTGGGTTCGTGGGTGTACCTGGAGTTTTTCTTTCTGCGTGCTGCCCTGTGGGGGCCTGGTTGCCTGACGGCCAGCCGCTGAGCGTGAGCTGAGGCCTCTGATGCACCTGCGGGACGAGGCTACCCTGCGCCCCCCGGGGAGGGGTGGACACTCTGACCGGTCTTGGCCTCGCTCTGCTCCCTTCCGCCCCTCTGCTTCTGTCTCCTGGTGTCCCCTCACATCCCCATCTTCACGACTTTCTAATTTCTTTGATCAGTTTCTCTGACCTGGTCCCCAGGGCTCTGCGTGCCCCTTCCAGTCGCTCTGACTTATCTGGCGGCGGGAGGTCGGAGGGAGGACTGCGAGATTGGGGGAGGGGGGTGCTTCAGGACAGAGCATAGAGGTGCTATGGACGTGGGGGCAATAACTAAGCCGGCAGTACCCCCCCCCCCCAAAACCCAAGGCACCTCCACCTAAGGTCCAGCTCCCTAGCCAGGACAAGGGGCGGAGTCTCGTCCGCCAGACTTGAGGCTATCCTGCTGCGCCCGCCACCCAGGTCCACACGCCCCCCCGCCCGCCAGGCCACCTGCTCTCCGCCCGCACCTCCCCAAGGCCGCCCCGAGTCCACTCCAGATCCGGGCCGGGTTTCCTCCACGTCGCTGGGGTCTCCGCCCCTCGGAGCCGCCGCCCGGCCCGGCGGAGCGTCGCCGCGGGAGGTGCCCGCAGCGCCCGAACCCCGAATGTCCCCGCTCGCGCCCGCGTGCCGAACTGAGCCGCAGCGCAGACCCTACATTCTCACTCCGAGGTGGGACTGCTCCGGTCCCCGCGCGTCACCCGAGCTCGACCCTCGGGGCTCCGAAGGGACCCCTCTACCGGCACCGTTCGCTGTCCGCGTGGCCGGCCCCGCTCCGTGTCTGGGCTTCCCCGCCCCGGTTCCGGCTCCGGCGAGGTAGGGGGCCGCGGGCCTCGGGGCTGGCGTGCTCCTCCACCGCGGAATGGGGGCAGCAGAAGGCCACCGCCCCCCACCCCCCACCCCCCACCCCCGCCCGGGGAAGTCAGCCGCTGCGCCCCCTACAGCCCAACCTCTCCCTGTCCGGTGACCTAGATAACTGGGACCTGGACTTCGCCTAGGTGTTCAGAGACACTTTCCTGTCCGTCATCCCTCCCCCACCCCGTCGCCATTGCTCTCCCACCTGTCCCCAGAGCCTGGTGCCCAGAGGGACCCCTGTCAAGTAGACAGCTTCCTTCGGAATCTCGCGCGCCTGCCGCCCCCACCCCCACTCTTGGAAAGGGGCAGAGGGAAAACTGGGGAAGACCCCCGAGTACAGTCCCCAGTCCATGACTGTGGCCCTGGGGCACCCTCCCCCCACCCCCACGCACACACTGCTCGTTGGTCTATCTTCCTCACCCCTTGCCTTTGCCCCATGTTATCTCGTCTCCCTGCCTCTGTCCCCAGGTCTCTGTTCTCTTCCAGACCCTTTTCTGGCTTTCTCCTCCCCTTGACCCCTTCCCCCATCGCACACCGTGGGGAGAAGGGGGTGTGTCGCTGTTTTCTATTTATGGTCTCTCTGGGGAGGGGGTGCAGAGCTAGGACTTTTTTTGGCATCTGCTGGGCCCTGAGTCACGAGGTGTCATGTCTGTGTCTGATATCCATGCCTGCTGCCACTCCCCTCTCCCATCCTCTTCTGCCCCGCATCCCCCTGTCCGCCTTTGTCTCCTTCCTGCCTCCCTTCCTGTCCTTCCCGCTCTGTTCTTTGGGCGCTTTGTGTAACTGCCGTCTCTTTGTCTCCGCCTCTCCGCTCTCTGCTCCCTCTGCTCCCTCTTCCAGCTCCGAGAAGCTGTCGACCTCAAGGGCATCAATATTTCAGGTGTGTGGGGTGCGGTGGAGGTGGGGTAGGGGGGCTCCCAGCATGCCCAGCGAGGACTAGAATCATCCCCTCCCAGAGCGATCATTTATATTTATAAAATTGAAAGAATAGATCCAAGGATGTGGAGGATATGGAGGGGATGTGCCGCCCCTCTTCCTGGAGCTTGGTCCAGGAGATGCCGGAACTACATCTCCCACAGTGCCCTGGACGCAAAGGGCTGCCCCTTCCTCTGCCTAGACACCTATGGGAGAGATAGTTCAAGGAGCCCGGTTGGAGGGCGCTATTCTGAGGGATGGGAAGGGATCAGAGTGTGGAGCCAGGGTTGTGGGGACAGCCAGCAGCTTTGGCTTGGCCTGGAACCCCCGACCTGCTTTTTTCCCAGTCCCCACCTCCCCCAGGGCTTAAAGAATTTGGAACTGTTTTGTCCCCCGCCTCCCCACCAAAGGGAGCAGGTGTGGAAGAGTGATGGGGAAAAATGGAAGAGATAAATTTGCAGGCGCTTCCTTCTTCCCTGTGACCCCCTTACAAACCACTTTATCCAAGGCATAGACACACCCTTTGGAAATACTCTCCCCCATCTTGAAAGCACAGGAGGGGTAACCAAAACCTCATGTCTTGAATTATTAGTTGGATGTGTCCCAGTCTACAAGTTGCTCACTTTCTGTCCCTTTTGGGGGCAGTGGGGAATCGCTGGAGTCAGCACAGAACTACCAGCTTGTTATTTTCTAGGGACTCAGGAACAGCTGGTGAGGTTGCCTGGAGACATAGATGGGAGCCACAGCTAACTTGCTTTTATCTCTTCTGAGCCTCGTCATTCCTGCCTGTCACAAGGAATCTGATGCTTGAGCTGGTCCCCGGCTTGTTGTTGGCATAGGAACTGCTGACATGGGCAGAGGGTGGTGGGGATTCCTCCCATGGTCCCATCTCTGGTTCTTAGCCCTCAGCCCTTGGGACCTTTGACTCCTGCCAAGGACCCAGTAATTCCTTGCTCTTCAGGCTGGGTTTGGAGATCCAAATATACACCAAAAAGAGGTCTCCCCACCACTAGCCTGGGGGCTAGGAAAACTTAACTGTTAGCCTGGCTCTGCCCAAGCTGAGTCACTTTAGGCAAGACCTTAGCCTCCTTGGGGGTCTGTTTCCTCATTGTGAAAGAAGTGGGTTGAACCTGATGGTCCTCAACTCTAGCAGGGGCTCTAGGATCCTCTGAGCCTGTGCTGCCCCCACCTCTGATGACATTGGCCTAATGCTGTCTTACTTCATCCAGGCTTACCTGGGAGAGCCTTAGACATCAGCATCAGACTGAAAAGAAAGAGGGAGATGGGGCTCTTGTTTTAAAGCTTTGTCTGTACAGCAGGCACGCTGTGTTCATGTAAGCTATGTTTATGGCATGGAGGCTAAGATCATCCCTAAACTCCTTGGTGTAATTGTTTGTCCCCTATCCCAAGCCTAGATCATGTTCCTGTTAACAATAAATAAATAGCCAACCAACACCATATTATCTCTCACAAAGTAGCTGGTATGTGTGTCCCCTGGGATGTTGGTTAATGAGGCTTAATGTAGGTTATATGAAGGGACAGTTATAATTGGCTGAAAGAGAGGAGGAGGATTTAATTGGAGGATTTGGGTGGGCACTTGTGTGACCCAGTCGGTTGAACTTCCAACTCTTGATTTTGGCTCAGGTCAGGATCCCAGGGTCCTGGGATCAAGCCCTGCGTTGGGCTCAGTGCTGAGCATGGAGCCTGAATTCTGTTTCTCTTTCTCTCTCCCTCCCTTTGCCCCTCCCCCAGTCAAATAAAAATTAATAACGATTAGTTGATTTGGTTGGTTTGAAGGAGAGAGGTCTGGAAATGAGGAGTCTTCAGGACTTGGGGAGGGGCCTTTCTCTTTGGCCCTGTCTCTGGCAGGGAAAACAGAAGAGCTGGAGGCCAAAGGGTACCAGATCCATAGGAGCTGACCCAAAAATGAGAAGGGGAAGGGCACAGAAAGTATTGAGCAAGAGACAGAGCAAGAATTGTGGGAAGAAACTGAAAGCAGAACAGAGGGAGAGAAGAGAACACAGAGACTCTCTGTAGGGAAGGCAAATGGGGGGAGGGGGCATCGGTGATCCTTGTGCACATCTTGTTTGCAGGAGCTCCAACAGAGCCCTTTTCCAAATAATCATCTAGCCCTAGAGTGGAACCAGGTCTTCCTATGGAGAAGGAGAGGACAAACTTCAGCAGAAGGAAGGGAAAGGCAGGTTTGATTAGCCTGGGAGAAATGACTTGAAATTTTTTAATGGAGCTGTCCACCTGTCCACTCCTCTGGCTTGTGTTTGAATGTATGTGTTGGAGGGGAGTGGAGGGCACTGGAGTGGACATAGGGGGAAGATCTGGCGTCTACATCCTCCTCCCTTTGCCCTGGGGATTGAGAGTGGCAGTGGTAGGAAGGGGAGGAGGTTGAACCCTCTGCTTTTCCCAGGGAACCCTCTTGTAGGAGGAGTGGGGATGATGGAGCTTTCCCATGTTCTTGCAGAGGCCTGAGAGAGATGGTGGGACCCTAGAGGGATGTCTTTCCATTTTTTTTTTTACCCCTCCAAGGACCTTCTGCCCCATTGCCTGAGTCCCTGGGGGTGACTGGGGTTGAAGGAGATTTGGGGCCAGTCCGTGAGGAGCTCATGGTATTCCTGAGTTTGTCACTGTTGAGGAGCACCCTGGTAGGGTGGGGCAGGGTAGGATTGGGATTTGGTCAGAGTTGGAGGCCCTGAATTCCCAGGGTTAGTGTGGGGAGAGAAAGAGAAGGGGTATTTGTGTAGCAAAGTACTGTGGGGTGGGTGTGTGTGTGTGTGTATGTGTGTGTGTGTGTGAGCGCGCATGCGCGTGTCAGGTGCTATATGTGGAAACAGGGGCTCTGACCATGATACTGGGTTGTCTATTTTCTGCAGGGTGATGAAACAATCCAGTTGTGATTCAGCCAGCTCAGAGCTCCCTAAGCCTGAAAAAGAGGCCCAGCCAGATGTCGAGCCACACTCAAACACCCCGCTACAGGAGGCGGAGGCCAAGTTCAGATCCGGATGGGGGCTTGAGGCTGAGACTGAGCCCCTGGGGGCTGAATCAGGGCCTGAGGCCAAGGCCAAGTCCTTGGGGGCCAACCCCAGGTCTGGATCGGGGCCTGAGGCCACGGCCCAGCCATTGGACTTCGTGGTGGCAGCAGAACAGGACGGCACCGTGGTGCTGGCCAAGCGAAACAGGAGTGAGGAGAGCCGGGGCCCAGGTGAAAAGGGGGTGAAGCTACGTTTGGGTGAGTGGACCTTAAGAAAGAGAGGAGGCGAGCCTCTCCCCCAGCCCCAGTCCGGATGCCGAGGAGCCAGTTGGCCTTGGAACCAAAGAGTAGGATGTGCGGATCCAGGGGCCCAGCCAATGAGGGTGGCATGGAGAGCGTGTACAACACGGGTAGCAGAGGAACCCGAGGGAGGGGCTGGGGATAGCTTCGGTGTTTGAGCATTCATTTGGAGTTCCTGGGAGCAGGAGCACAAAAAGAAGAGAGCAGGCAAGAGAGGGTAGACCGGGGGTGAGAGCAAGACTGGGGTCAGGACCCCCGATAGACCGAACTCGCCTACGAAAAAGCACCTGGACGCGGTTAGCAGGACCAACCCCTAGACGGGGTCCGGGGCGGAGCTAAGAAGAAGCGGGGCGTGGCAAGGCCCGGGGCGGGAGGGCGTAGCCAGCTCCTGGGGTGGATCCAAGGGAAGGGGGCGTGGCCAGTGCTCAGGCGCAGGGGTGCACGCGGAGCTGGAGCATCTCAAGAGGTGGACGAGAGCCCGGCGAATGAGCTCCCTCTCTGCCGGCTCTGGAATTCGAGACCCAAGTGCTGAGGAGATCTGGGGCAGGCCCGGGCCTGGCCTGGCGCCCGGGGTGGTGACGACAGAGTGCTCAGCGTGTGGGAAGAGGCGAGCCCTGCGAGCCGAGAGTCCCGGCAGGGGCGGAGGGCCCCCTAACGGCCTGGGTCCGCAGATCGCGCTGGAGTCGGCGCACGTGATCGACTCCGGGGAGACAGCGCTGGTGGAGGGGCTGTGCGTGGCTCCCCGGGAGCGCGGCAAGGGCGTGGCCGGGCTGCTGCGGCGCTTCTGCCCGCAGCTGGTCAAGACACAGAACGCGGGGGTCAAGGTGGCACGGCTCACCCGGGACGACCAAGTGGGCCCCCGGGAGCTCAAGAAACACGGCCTAATTACCAAGCAGGTGAGGAGGACAAGGGAGCTCGGGTAGCCGGGCGTCCTCCCCGCAAGCCCAGTCACCGGCTTTCCTTCTCTGCTGGCTCTACCGAGTGGGGGCGCCCGTGAGCCCCGCCCCCGGACTCCCAGTCCTTACCCAGGCCCTTTTGCCCAGGGGAAGTCAAAAAGTTCCCGACTCCCAGCCGTCAAACCCTCAGTCCTTACTCCAGATGGCTGAGGAGCCTAAGCGTCCGGAGTTCCGTGACCGGGACTCCTCTCTGTTGATCCGGCCTCCCTCCAGGGATCCAAACATCCTAATGTGAATCTTTGTCCTTTCCGTCCGGCTCCCCTATCCTACCGACTGATCTGTTTTCCTCCCTTCCACTCCCCTCCGAGACCCAGGGGCCCACACCCCCAGTCCCCTGGCTCCCGCACACTAACCCCGCCCCTCCTTGGGGCTCCAGGAACCTATCCTGAGGACTTGCCCCTGGGTCCTCCATGCTACCCTCGGGGGTGGGGCAGGCTTTCACATACCCCACTCCACTTGGCCCGGCACAGTCGGTCCTTCTGAGGGGCCCTGCTGGGAGCCCGTGGGTGTGAAGATGCTGAGGCGCTGGGCTCTCCAGCCCTTCCGCTGCCCACTCCGCGCTCACTCTTGCCCCCCACAGGAGCATCCTTTGGGTCTGAGTCAATGCCTCCGTGCTACTGGCGCGGCTGGGCGTGTGCAGCTGGCGGCGCTGCGGGCGTCGGTCACCTCGCCGCTGCCCACCGAGACCGTGTCAGAGACTGGCGGCGACGTGGCCCGCCTCCTACTGTTGCCTTCCGTGCAGCGCGACGTTCACCCAGGACTGGCAGCCCTACCGGCCACGTGAGAGCAACCTGCGCCTGCTGGCGGCCAAGGACCTGGAGTGGCGCGTAGACGGCTCCGCGCGCCCGCGCTTACCCACGCTGTGCACGCGCCCCTTCCCCATCCCGCACGGCGGTGACGGCACGTGGCGCTACCTCAACGTCGACGCCGTGGGCAGCGCTGGTGCGCAGGCGCAGAGCCGGCTTCTGCGGCACCTGCAGGGTCCGGCCCCGCGCCTCGCCGGTCTCAACGCCATGCGCCAGCTTTTCCTGGCGTCCCAGTTATGGTCGCAGCTGGCTGACCTCTGCCAGGCCGGCTTGGGGCTCGAGCTGGTCAAGGGTTACACAGAACAGTACCCGCTGGAGGCCGACATCTAGGGCCTCTCCTCTCGGAGGCGAGAGGAGCATTTAGATCCGTCCATTTTCGCTGATCTTCAGAAAGCCCCGCCCCCCAGTGTTTGCAAGCTCCGCCCCCTCCCCCTACTCTCCGTGGTCTGCTGGGAAGCCCGCTTACCCTTACCGGAGCGCCCCCTCCCCAACCTTTTAGCCTTGCCTCTCTGCCATCTCGCCTCTAGCGCGCCCACTCTATGGCCCACAACTGGATCCGATCGCCGGGTTTGGGGGAGGCCCTTGCTCTGCTATGGCCCGCCCGTTCCCCTCACGGGCCAAAGAATGGGTTCCTTCACAGGCTTCAGAGCCTTTCCTTGTCCGTCGCCCTGGGCTGGCGGGGAACTCCATCCTTCCTGGCTTCTCCCTTCTGCCTCCTCGTGGGCGGAAGCGGGTAGAGGGATGTGCAAGGTCCAGCTGCCCAACATGTATTACTTTTCTTCCTCCCGCCCTTTCTCAAGCTCTCAGAGCTTGCCCCGCGCTCCCCTCCTGCCTCCCTCTCAGTCTCCTGCGCCTCTACATCAGTGTCCCCTCTCTCCTTCTCTCTGAGCTCCCATCCTCCTATTCCCCGGACCCCACCCCCCCAGACACTTAGCTCCTCATTGCCCATTTGTCTGCTCCTCCCTTCCTCTTCCCCATGAACTCTTCATCACCCGCCCTGTGTGCAATACGGAGAGAAAGCCTATAAATGAAACAATCATAATGCCCTGTTGACCCTCTGGTGACGCATCTTTACAAGCCTGCCCCCTCTGATGGGGTTCGTCCAACTTTGCAAGATGTTGCTATTTCCCAGCCCCCCTTCCTATATCCCCAACCAGTGCCTTAACCAGGACATGAAACAGGGGGCTTGAGCTGGGAAGGGCAGTTTCCTCAGCCCAGTATGGGGCTGTCTTCTGGCTCTAACCAGGCTTCCTTCTAGTGCAACTGGAACCCCTGCCTCCAGATATTTCTGGACATCCCTCCCTTCCTCTGGTTCCTTTATGGGGTTTTTTTTTGGACTTTGCCAGTTTTCTATTTCAATGCAAGTAGTAACAGCTGCAATTGCACAGCGCTGTCTTCTACACTGGATCCTCACATCTACCACCGAGGGAGGAAACAGGCTCAGAAAGATCGAAGTGACTTCCAAGTCATTCAGAGTAGCTGGGAGCCTGGCAGGGACTGGAGTTCAGGTCTGTCCCAAGCCAGAGCATGCCTCAGAACCTCACTCGTTGTGGCGATGACTGTTTGAACTTCTTGTTGGACGATGGACAGTTGCTAGGGATTTGTTGACAGTAAGCACAGGGGTCGCTGGGGATGGAATCAGAGACGTGGGCAGAGGAGGGCGCCAGGAGGTGGAAGAAGGTGGGCACAGAGGACAGCCGCTGCTCCATCACTTCCCCCAGTTCCGGTTTTGCTGTTGTGCTACACTGCCTTGCTTGTCTGCCTTCAGCGCCTGGCCATGCTGCCACCCTCCCTGTCACTTCAGCCGTGGCTGTATTACAATAAAAAGGACCCTTAGCCCACCCTCTGTGTCTGTTTCACTTCTCAGCAGGGGAGGGATGAGGCGCATTATCCTTCCCCCTTCCCCAGCAGCCTGTATTAGAGAGGATCTCTAAGCCCTGTGGCAATGGGGCTAATGACTTCCTGGAGCTGGAGAGGGCTGCTGGCCGTTGCGCGCCCCCCACCCCCACCCCAGCCCAGCGGCAGAAAGAAGCGGTTGCTCAGAAGCGAGGCGGGCAGCTGCGCGGCGCCCTGACAAGCCTGGGTCTCGCTTTCCCCTGGGCCTGGGAGTCCGCTGCTATCCAAATTCTATGGGCTTTTCTCCCAAGTTCCCCTTGGCATCCAGGACCGGCCTCCCTCAGCCCCACCATCCAGGCGTCTAACTCCCCGCTCTCTTGGCCAGCGCGCTGGCTTTCCGGATTCCGGGGTGGGCAACGCGCGGAAGGGGGAGGAGGTGGAGGGAGCTTGGGCGCCGCCCCCCCGGGAGCCGAGCTCCAGAGCGCCGGAGACTGCGACTCCGAAAAGTAACGCGAGGGGGCGCCAGGACGTGTGGACGCAGGCGAGGCAGCGCAAGGTGGTTTCCGTCCGTGTGAGTGTGTCCATGGGAGTCTTTGTGTGTCTGCGTTTCTGTACATGTGTGTACAGGTCAGAGGGTGTCCGGGTGGGATGTATTCGGGACAACGTGCCTGGTGTACCCCAGAATCAGGTACTCCAAGTGGCTTTTTGATGAGGAGGATGCTTGATATGTTACTATGTATGTGTGGATGGGGAGGTAGGCAACTGTGTATCGTGGTGTGTGCAAGGCATAGCCTGCGAGTCCCTGAAGCCGCCTCTTGGATTTGTGAAGTCACATTCCCTCAGGGTTTTTGCCCCCTCCCACCATCCCATGTAAAAGAAACGAGGGCTCTCAACGCAAATCTCCATTACCCTGGTCACATCTTAGCATGTGTCTGAGTGACACTGCCGAGGCTAGGTGTGATACTGTGTTTGTGTAAGTGGGTGTGTCTCAGAATATCAGTGTAACTCTGAATAATAGTATGTTTGTATGTGACCGGTGGGTGTTGGAGGAGGCTGGTTCAGGATTATGAAAGTAATGTGCTTTCTCTGATTAGTTTGTGGATATCATCTTCATGGTGTGTGTGTTTTCCCTTCTCAGTCTCTCCAGAAGCTGTCTCTCTTTGTGTCTCCCCTGATCTCTGTCTCTTTCTCTCTCTCTCTCTCATTCTCTTGGTGACTCATCTCTGCGGCTTTGCCCTCCCCCGGCTTGCTGGGTCTCCCATCCCCCACTCAGGAGTGGGTGGGGGTATGAGGGAATGGGACCCCGGAACTGAAAATCAGGGTGAGCACCCCCTTCCTATCACTCATCATCCCCAGTCCCACCAGTGGCCCTCAGCCCCCTCTCAGTCCCCTCCCCAGGACTCCCCACCCTACACCCTACTGAACTGGGGTGGGCAGGCGATAGGGCAATGATGTTTTCTAATGGGGCCATTTTCAGGGGGACTTTCTGTGCCTTCTTTCAATTCTAAGTGGAGACCCCTTCCCCTCTCATAAAGTGCCCCCTCCCTGCCTGTCCCCCCATCGCTGACGCAATGAAAGGCTGCAGAGGTGAGTCACCAGTTGGGGGGAAGGGAAAGATGGGGGGACGGTGAGCTGCAGGGTCCCCAAGCCCCTGGCCTGTTTTTCTCTTCCAAAGCTTCTCAGGGAAAAGACACAGTGCTCTGTCCCCCCTCTCCTGGCTTTCCAAATCTTCAGCTTGGATCACTACTCCACCGGACCCCATCTTCTCCTGCTACCCTCTTGGAGCGTATGAGAGATTCAGAAACAAAGACAGAGATGGATTTATACAAATAACTCAGAGCAAGCACCAGGCATACCCTCCAGGTTCCCATCTCAGCAATGCCTTTTCCAGCTCTGTCTCTCCATTTTCTTTCTTTCCTGCCACCTCCCTCCTCTACCGATTCCAGGATTCTGTCCCCAGTCCAGCTTTTTTCCAGAAGCCCCTAGAGGCAGCAGGATATGAAGGGTGCATCACATCTCTGAGAGGTGGGGTGTGTGTGAATGCGCAGACCCAGGTAGGGAACTGAGACAAAGAGAGGTGGAAACAGACCCAGGGATTCAGAGTCCGTGCAGGCATGATTCAGGTTGTGGAATGACCAAGCCTATCACCCTGGGTGCCTGGCTTCCACCTTGCTGTCCCCTACTCCACCCCATGCTGACTGAAATTCTTGGGATGTCAGTGTCTGAGAAGCTCTCCTGAGCTTCTGGGCTGAGTGAAGGAAGGAAGGGGTGAAGAGTTGGGGAAGAATGGAGGAATGATCTGAAAATGGGGGGCAAGGACCCAAACTTGGGGGCTGCAGATGAGTGGCTTTACTTTACAGAAATCTAGAGATGGTGGATGTGGGGGAGGGGCGAGCAAGATCAAAGACAGAAACATCCACATAACTTCTAACATGTATCAGAAGGTATGGAAGGACCCAGGGAAATGCACAAAGACACATGCGTACACACACACACACACACACACACACACACACACACACACACACTATTGACACATCAAGCCAGGCTTACTTTTCAGACACCAGCAGATGCCCAGAATGGATGCACTCAAAGTCTCCCAACCACACAAGTATATGGACACTCAGAAGGATCAGAACCCCTGCACACTCATACTTCTACAAAGACATCTGGAAACAGGCAAAACACACGGCCACACAGATTGGAAGAGATTTCATATTTAAATTGGAACACTACCATGCCCATCCACTCTATCTGATTAAATACACAACTGGTCTTCCAATTCCCTTTCTCCCCACCCCTTTATGTTTCATCAATCTCTACACACACACAAACACACATGCACATATATGTACATGCACACACAGGTGCATGGGGACGTACACAAGCCCCCAGGAACACAAACTGTTTCTCTAGGTGCCTGTCCCCCTTCATCTCACACTTAGTTGTTAGCCCCATCAGCTCTCAGTCTGCCCCCCCTTGGCTCCTTCCCTCCCCCCTTCTCTCTTGGATGGTTTCCCCTCCCCCCTCCAGATGTCAGAGCCATTTCACTGATTCATCCTCCTCGGGAAGGTAACGTGACCCCCTCCCCATTCCACTGCTCTCAGTAACCAGGCTGGGAAGATAAAGGGAAGAAGAGGAGGAGAAAGGAAGGAGGGGAGCTCACAGGGTTAGGGAGTGGTCCTAGATAGTTGTGTGTGTTGGGGGATGGGGGTTAATCACAGCCTTGGGGTCTGCTGCCCCCTCCTCTCTCTGCTTTCTTTGGCATCTCTACAGTCACCTTGGTTCTCAGGGCTTTTTTTTTCCCCCTCTCCTTTAGCCTGTTCCTTCTACCTGTTCCAGATTCCTTCCTCCCTCCCTCCCTCTCCTGCTCCCATCTTCTCTCTCTTGCCTCTCTCTCTGCTCCTCCCCACCTCTTTCCCTGCAGAGCTGATGGGCTTTCTTCTGGGAAAGTCGAGCCACTGATGGAACCGAGAAGCCACTGCTGGCTATAGAGGGAAAGCACGTGAGTGTGTGTGTGTGTGTGTGTGTGTGTGTGTGTGTGTGTAAGAGAGAGAGAGAGAGAGAGAGAGAGAGAGAGAAAGAGAGAGAGAGAGAGACAGAGAGGGAGAAGGAGGGTCAGTGGTAGGAAGAGATGAGGAGGGGGTTGAGGACTGGCTCAGAAAGAGTCTCTGAGCCCTGACAGACTGCCCTGATCTCGGTTTCCAGAGTCTTAGGGCGCGGGTGTCCTGCGTGTGCCCACAGGCACCCCTGTGTCCGCAGTTCTTGTGTGTCTGGCATGTGTCATTGTCACTCCCCCCTTTCCCTGCCCACGCCCCCGCACAGCTTTCTGCCTGCACCGCAACCCCCTTCAACCTCCCTCCTCCCCTTCATTCCTGCAGTGGCTGCTCCCCTTGCCTTCCTCTCTTCTCCCCTACCCCCTCCCCATTTCCGTCCTCCCCCCCCCCACCCCCGCCCACGGCTGGTCTCCCTTCACTGGACCCGGCTCGCTGATGGATTCTCTTTGCGCAATCTGTGCGTCATCGCCCCCCCCCCACCCACAACCTCTAGTTGTCCAAGCCCCCAACCCCAACCCTTCTGGCAGGAGATACGGACGAGGGGTCTGGTGGTAGAGAGGGGCTGTCTCTGACGTTGCACACCCACCCCCACCCCACCGCGTTCAAACCTTCCCTTTAAGCGGTGGAGAGAGCTGGAGTTGAGTCACCCCCCCCCAACCTGCGCAACCCCCTCCCCACCTGGTCTGCTCTCGCCCTCCAAACGTCCTTTGGGGGGGAAGCAGAGGGAGGGAAAGAAGCAGGAGGAGGGTGGGGAGAAGTGGGCTGACAAGGGGCAAGCGGGGGCGCCAACATACGCTACAGAGTGAGATGGACAGAAGGACAGACACACCTTTTTCTCCAAACACGCACCGACTGTGAACAGACAAGACAGAGGCACACACATCCTCAATCTTTCCCCTTTCTTCTGACTCGGACCCTTTCCAACGGGATTACCAAAACCGCAAGATCCACCCATCTGCCCCGGCCCAGGACTGGCACCCCGCACCGTAGATCCGCGAACAGCGCCCGCAGGCGCGCAGATCCGTCCCTCCTCTCTCGGGTTCACGCCGTCCTTGGGTGTGTTCCCTATGGACCGGACCGTGCGTGCGGTCGGGGGATGGGGAGTCCAGCCCCTTCCTCGGCTTTGGAATCTTTATCCTCCCCCTCCCCAGTATGGATCTCCTACTGATACCCAGTCAGACTCCGGGAGTGCCCCCATCCTATTCGGCTCAGCGACGCGGGCTGCCGCAGCTGCAAGTTGCTCTGTAACCCACCCTCCCGCTTTGCAGCGTCTCCGCATCCACCCTTCCATTCATTCTCCCATTCATTCATTCATCCTTTTCTCCTCGTCCCTCCTTCATTCATTCATAGCCCCCTGCCCCGCCCGCCTCGGCGATTTCATTCATTCATTCATTCATTCATTTCCCTGGTGCTAGGCTAACGCACGCCCCTCTAGCCGAGGCTCCCAGTGCGCAGGCGCAGGCCGGGAGAAGACCACATCCTCCAATCACTGGGCAGCCCCCCGCTTCGAGGCACCCGCCCGCTTCCCCATGAATGAACATTGACGTCAATGGGGCGGGGCCAGCCCACGTGACCCTGCGCTCTCCCCTTTATAAGGCGGCAGCGGCGCGGGCGCTGTCCAGCGTGCTGAAGCCGGAGCGAGCGAGTCGCCCAGAGCCGCGCGGACCCAGCTGAGCCCAACCCACTGGACGCCAGAACTCGACCGTCGCTCCTATCCCAGCCACTTCTCGGAGCCGAGGCGGACGCGTCCCGATCTTTCCCTGTCCCCACCCCGCCCCGACCCTCCTCTCCACCTCCCGCATCGTGACACCAGCTGGTAAATACTCCGCTGTCCATCCCTCAAACCCTCAGCAGCCGTGGGCGTGAGGGAGGGTTTCTCTCTCCTCCCGGATGGGGGTGTTAAAAACACAGCGGGGAGACCCCGGTAAGGGTCCCTGATAAGTGGGGGAGTCGCCGCTTTTCTCTTGCTGCTGAAGTCGCCCACGCACCATCCGGGGAGTCCTGTGGGGAGGGAGCAGAGATTTTTTTCCACCTTATCTTAGCTGCTTAGTACGTGGGCGCTGGCAGTGAGATGGCTTAGGCAAGGGGGCGAAGAGGCATTGGGGGAGCGAGGGTTGCGGGCGTTTTCCCATTTACACGACTCCAGAGATCGGCACAACATCTTCCTCCTTTGCTTCTAAACGTCCCTCCTCTGGGTAAGGTTAGGGGGATGAGGGAAGCCCTGGCTTTCCTGATTAAAGGTGGGGGAAGGGGATATAGAATCAGAGAGCGGAAAATTCTTACAGAAACCCTCTCTTTCTTTGGTCCCTTCTATTTTTCACAGTCTCCGGCAGTCCTTTGGTCATGAAATCGCTCAGGTTGCAGGCTTCCACCCTCGTCTGCTTCCTTCTACTGATCAAGGGGTTGGGAGCAGCGCCCCCGGGGCACCCTGAGGCGCAGCCACCTCCCCTCAGCTCTGAACATAAAGAGCCGGTAGCTGGGGACGCAGCACCCGGGCCGAACGATGTTAGCGCCCCAGAGGTCCGAGCCGCTCGAAATTCTGAGCCGCAGGACGAGGGAGAGCTTTTCCAGGGCGTGGATCCCCGGGCGCTGGCCGCGGTGCTGCTTCAGGCACTTGACCGCCCGGCCTCGCCCCCGGCTCCCGGCGGCTCCCAGCAGGGGCCAAAGGAAGAAGCAGCAGAAGCTCTGCTGACCGAGACCGTGCGCAGCCAGACCCACAGCCTGCCGGCGCCGGAGACCCAGGCACCTGCGGCCCCGCCTCGCCCTCAGACTCAGGAGAATGGTCCCGAGGCTGGAGACCCCTCCGAGGAGCTCGAGGCGCTAGCTTCTCTGCTCCAGGAACTGCGAGATTTCAGTCCGAGCAGCGCCAAGCGCCAGCAAGAGACAGCGGCAGCAGAAACGGAAACTCGCACGCACACTCTGACCCGAGTCAACCTGGAGAGCCCCGGGCCGGAGCGCGTGTGGCGCGCTTCCTGGGGAGAGTTCCAGGCGCGCGTTCCGGAGCGCGCGCCCCTGCCACCCCCCGCTCCCCCGCAATTCCAGGCGCGTATGCCCGAGAGCGGGTCCCTTCCTGAAGCCCACCAGTTCGGGGAAGGGGTATCCTCCCCCAAAACACATCTAGGTGAGGCATTGGCACCCCTATCCAAGGCGTACCAAAGCCTGGGCGCCCCTTTCCCCAAGGCGCGCCGTCCGGAGAGCTCACTCCTGGGCGGCTCTGAGGCTGGGGAGCGCCTTCTACAGCAAGGGCTGGCGCAGGTAGAAGCCGGGCGGCGACAGGCAGAGGCCACACGGCAGGCCGCGGCGCAGGAAGAGCGGCTGGCAGACCTCGCCTCGGACCTGCTGCTCCAATATTTGCTGCAGGGCGGGGCCCGGCAGCGCGGCCTTGGGGGTCGGGGGCTGCAGGAGAAGGAGGAGGAGCGAGAGAGCGTGAGGGAGGATGCGGAGGCGGAGCAGGAGAGACGCGGCGGGGCGGAGAGGGTGGGGGAAGAGGATGAGGAGGCGGCGGAGGCGGAGGCAGAGGCGGAGGAGGCGGAGAGGGCGCGGCAGAACGCGCTGCTGTTCGCAGAGGAGGAGGAGGACGGAGAAGCCGGAGCCGAGGACAAGCGCTCCCAGGAGGAGATGCCCGGCCACCGTCGGAAGGAGGCTGAGGGGGCAGAGGAGGGCGGGGAGGAGGAGGACGACGACGAAGAGATGGACCCTCAGACGATCGACAGCCTTATTGAGCTGTCCACCAAACTCCATCTGCCAGCGGACGACGTGGTCAGCATCATCGAAGAGGTGGAGGAGAAGCGGAAGCGGAAGAAGAACGCCCCTCCCGAGCCCGTGCCGCACCCCCGTGCCGCCCCCGCCCCCACCCACGTCCGTTCCCCGCAGCCCCCGCCTCCCGCCCCCGCCCCCGCCCGAGAGGAGCTGCCCGACTGGAACGAGGTGCTCCCGCCTTGGGATCGCGAGGAGGACGAGTTGTTTCCCCCGGGGCCCTACCACCCTTTTCCCAACTACATCCGGCCGCGGACACTGCAGCCACCCGCTGCCTCGCGCCGCCGCCACTACCACCACGCCCTGCCGCCTTCGCATCACTATCCCGGCCGGGAGGCCCAGGCGCGGCGCGCGCAGGAGGAGGCGGAGGCGGAGGAGCGCCGGATGCAGGAGCAGGAGGAGCTGGAGAATTACATCGAGCACGTGCTGCTCCGGCGCCCGTGACCTGCCCCGGTCCCGCCCCCGCGCGCCGGAGCCGCGCGCGCTGCCACCCCCCTCCGTGTTGCTCCTCTCCCCTTCTAGGTGTTTGCATGCACCCCAGCCCCATCCCTGGCCGCCGCCTGGCCCCGCCCCTACCCCCGGGTCGCCCCGCCCCCGGGCTGCGCCGGGACCTGTCAGACAGCTTCCTGGATTCGAAGCCCGAACTCCCCAAATTCATTCAAGAGGGCTCCCGGGGCCATCCCAGGCGGGCGGGTGGTTTGTGCGAATTCCCTCTCCCACCACGGCCTCTGGTCCCCACTAGTCCCTCTCGGGACGTCCCCGTCCAAAACCGGAAAAAGCTATTCCAGTTAATTGTGTGAAGAAGTGTCTGTCTCCTGCCCTTTGGGCCTCCCAGGAGCCTCTCCACCCTCTCCAGTTCGCTGTGAATTTACCTATTCTTTCCCTTCTCTGTTGTAAATACCCCTCACGGAGGAAATAGTTTTGCTAAGAAATAAAAGTGACTATTTTATTAGGACTTTGTTCTCCCTTATTCACCCGTCCCCTTGGGCCTCCGTGGTCCTCCCCAAGGGGCGGTGAGGGAAGCGCCAGCCACAACACCCTGTTCAAAAGTGAGGGTAGTGGAACCACTTTCAACCATATTCAAGAGTAGAATATGGCCCACATCTAGTAAGAAATCCTAAATTCCACTTCCAGCTTAGGGGTGGTGGCGGGGGGTAAAGTCATTGGTCCCCAGGGTGGGGCAGCTCCAGACCACTTTGAAGGCTCTTCTGCCCATGGTCCTCTGGCCTCTTAGGCAGTACTGGTGGCTCCCCACAGTCCCTGTTCCACCTACTCGCCTCCCTTAACTGCCCCCTAAATTCCCTGGTCCTACATACTTGGCAACAAACAGGGAGGAAGGGCCTCCAGCTATAGAAACACCTTGCTTTTAGACATTTCTCAACCCTTTGCAAAGCACACAGGGTTGGATACACTGTTGAACTCCTGACTCCTCTCTCCAAATAGAACTAAACCAGCTGAGGGGCGCCTGGGTAGCTCAGTCAGTTAAGTGTCCAACTCTGGACTTTGGCTCAGGTCACGATCTCATGGACGGTGAGATGGAGCCCCGAATCGAGCTCTGCGCTGACAGCACTTAGCCTGTTTGGGATTCTCTCTGACCCCCCTCTCTCTACCCCTCGCTCCAGCATTCTCTCAAAAGAAATAAAAACAAAAACAAAAAACAGCCGAATGAAATGTTCCACAAAGAAACCTCAGAGGTGTGAAACTATGTCCCCAGGAATGGCTCCTACCTGGCCAAGGGCAGCTCCAGAGCCGGAGACACCGTGTTCAGAAAGGCACTGAACTCACAAACCCATTTGGAATAGGGGTACCAGATAAAGTACAGGACACCCGGTTAAAATTTCATTTTGAATAAACAGCGGATGTGTTTGCATAGGACACAAACTAAAAATATTATCACTCAAATTGAACTGGGTGTCCTCTATTTTTTTCTTTCTCTCTCTAACTCTGGCAAACCTAGTTCCAGGGAGGTCAAGAGGCAGTGTTCCCATCCCCTCCTGACTGATCCCAGAAGCTTTTCCTTCCTTCACAGAGCCTAAGCAGGCAAAGTCCAGAAATGCTTTTCCTTTTATTTCAGAGGAAAGGAAATAAAGTCAGCCACTTCCCACACCCCACCTCTTAGCTCCTGCCTCACCCAGAACACGGAGTGAGGGAGGGACAGTCTCTCATAAAGCCTGCCCTTCCCCCAAAGCTCACTTCCCTCAAAGTGGCAAGGTTAGAAAAAAATTAACCACGCTGTCCCTCCCCTCGCATTGGACAGAGTCCCCACTGCAGCCAAGGAGGAGGGAGGAGGAGGGCAGATAAGGGGAAAGGACTTCCCTCTCAAATACACAGGACCCCCCTCCCCGCCCCTGCCCCAGGCAGAGAAGATGCCCTGGCTGACTATGGGGCAGGGTGGAGGTAGGTTTTGGGGCAGGGAGCAGAGAAAAACCCTGAAAACCTTTTCCCTTTAACCTGACATATTTATATATTTACAGTTATAAGGGAGGGGAGTGAGTTTGGGGTAACATTAGTTCTTCAAAGGCAGGGAATGAAAGCCAAATAGCACCCCCATTTTGGTCACACTTGCCTACCTCCTAAAACCTTCATTGGGGAAAGGGGAAACAGGAGATAGAGGTGGAGGGAGGGAATGTTTGAGGGTCCTGAGCCCACAGCTCACTCTGAAAGAAGGTGAGGCAGCAGAGGAGGGACAGCTGGGTCCCATCGAGAAAAGGGGGCACTCATGCCCTGCCTCTCCACCAGCTCCCCACATCTCCACACGGCCCAGGCGGGGGCTACGCCAGACCCATCTCCTCCAGCACACTGCGAGGCGACTCATCCTCCTGAGGCAGAGACAGACAGAGGGTGACGCAGAGACACCAGGAGAGGCGGACAGGGAATGAGGCAGAGGAGGGTGGGCAAGACAACAACATCACGAGTCGGGGAAGCACAGAGAGACACGGGGAGGGGAGAGAGAAGCCAACATGAGCTCAAGGCTGGAACAGCTGGGGACCCTTCCGGGGAGCTCCCCAGTCTCCAGGGACCACCCCCCAGAGGCCAACTGTGGCGAGGAAGGAGGTCCAGGTTGAGTCCACCACCACCCAGAAAATCCCAAACCAGGAGCTTGGTGAGCAGGGGCGCAGTCTCAGTATCTGAGGGGGAAGGGTGTGAAGCTGGGACGGGGGCGGGCAGGGGAGGGAACCTGCTTTCTGAAGGCTGGGGGTGCCAGCTGGCTGGGTTCTTTTATTCAGAGTGGGGGCAGGGAGTAATCAGTTGGCATCAGGTCCCTGAGGGAAGGTGAACCAGACTGCAGAGAAATGAGTCATTAGGGTCTGAGCAGAGCACTAGTAACAGGGGTGGGTGTGTGCCAGGGCACGTGTGTGTGTGTGTGTGTGTGTGTGTGTGTGTGTGTGTGTGTGTAAAGGGGAAGTCAGACCAGTGAGGTGGCAAGTTCAATTCTGCTCCTTCTCTTACTGCAGAGATGAGCCCCCATCTTTCCCCCTCCTCAGAGCCAGCTCGGGCCAGCTTGCTTGTCATTGCAGATTCCGGTGACTCATCTCCCTGCACCAAGTCTCAGCGGTGGCACAGCAGAGAGGGGGCAGGCAGTAATGGGGTGAGGGCGGGGGCGTCAGAGAGCAGGAGAACCCCCAGCCAGGCACCCTCTACCCCAACCCCCGAGTCCCCGCCACCCTTCGCTTCTGAGGAGCAGAGGCTTTTGAGTGTGTGAGTGTGTGTGTGTGTGTGTTAAGAAAAAATGGGGAAGGAGAAGACACCAGGGGAGTGAAGAATCATGTGCCTCTTCTCCAATTCCCTGAGCAACCCTAAATGCCTAGAGAAGGATGGGACACGGGAGATTCAGCTAGGATGGGACACCTTGGGTCTTGGGAGAAAGAGGGGGAGCGGGCCCAGCGGGCTGCCTGCCACCCATACCTCCTACCCCGGGCAGTCAGAGCTTGAGGGCAAGCTGGCCAACTGGGTGCTGTGGGGGCCAGACGCCACAGGGAGGGGGGCCCCCTTGGTGGCGGGAAGGGGGCAGCCGTGGCTGGCAGGCAAGGTGTCCAGGGCAGGGAGGGCACCCTCCACCACAGTACTTATCTTCCTCCTCACTGTCCCAGGCCCGTACCTCCTGCAGCAGGTCTGCCTGCTCGATGGCCTTCAGCACACTCTTCTTGGAGGTGTCCTGGACGTCTCCCCCCATCAGAAACTCGTCCAAGATGAAGTAGGCCTTCTCAAAGTTGAAGATGATGTCCAGCTCGCACACCTGGGAGGAGGGGGAGGGAGAAGGCAGGGTTGAGTGTCAAGGTGCATTCCCACCCCACCTGCACCCCAGCCGCCCACTTCTTTTCTTTTTTTTCCTTTTCTTTTTTAAATGTTTATTTGAGGGGGGGAGAGGCAGAGAGAGAGGGAGAGAATCTCAAGCAGGCTCCACACTCGGTGTGGACCCCCACGTGGGGCTTGATCTCACAACCAAGAGATCATGACCTGAGCTGAAATCAACAGTCAGGAGCTTAACCCACTGAGCCACACAGGCATCCTGCCCACTTCTTTTCTCATCATGGCTCCACGGTCTTCTCTTTGGGACCACTTCTCCCACCCCGGGCTCTTGCCACGCAGGTCGATGACCTCCCCAACCCATAGGCCTTAGCGTTCAGTTTGACTTTTCCTTCTTGACTGTAGTTCCTGCTGCCTTCCCCTCCAAATCTGTGACATTGTTCCCACCAGAGGCTGGCTAGTCTCCCTTCCTAGACACTATGGAGCAGAGGAGGAGACTCTGAATCACAGGTAGAAAGACTCGAGTTCTAAGCAAGGCTCTGCCCCTAGGCAGCTAGATGCACATGTCACTTCATTTCTCTGAACCTCAATTTTCTCATCTGAAAATGCAGATAACAACACCTACTCGCAGGATAGAATAAGGAGCAGACACGAGAGCCTGAAAGCCCTTTGTAAACCATTAAGTGGAATACAAATTATGGAGTCATTACTATTCTCCATCTAAGATCTGAGCTGTCAATGTCCAGGCTATATCCCAGATCAGTTAATTCAGAACTGCTGGGGGTGGGACCCAGGCATCACTAATCAACAACAACAACAACAACAACAACAACAACAACAAACCTCTCCAGGAAATTCCAATGCAAAGTCAAGGTCAGGAGCCACTGATAAAATCTGAACTTGGTTTCTGTCCTTATGGGAGAGGTCCGAGCTGAGCTCCACTTGATTAAGTGGCAGATTCTGATCTGCCCCCCCTGGGCCCAGGGGCCGATTAAGGGATATGGCTAATAGGCTTAAGGCTTAAAATGGGAA